>NC_136263.1:28482946-28945446 GCF_964187855.1 Myxine glutinosa | reverse complement strand
TACGTGTACGGGTGGGTAAACGAGTGTACCGGCCTTACACGTCCTGGAAGCAAACGGTCGCAAGGTGCACGCTTGCTCCGTTTGCTCGCAGGTCACAGTAGGACCCTTAATGACCAGCGCAAAAATACGTATTTACAGAAATCATTTAGAGAAAAAAAACACAAATAAATTGCTACAGTCGTTTAACACGTTTCATCCTTGTATTTCCTATGGACAATCGCCAGTCCCACACACCAAATCCTCCATCTTCAGAATTCATATTTCATAATGGACAGATCCCCAAGAGGTCATGCTCACCTTGACCCTCGACGACGTCCACTCGAAATTCCAGCGGTGCCTCCAGATTGTTGAAGAATTTGTAGCTGTGAGACTCACAGGACTCCAATGACCGGACACAGGTTTACAAAAGGTCTGGTTTATTATTCACTTCATTCCATTTACCAAATAATACCGCATTATTCAATGGCTGAGATTAACTCTTTTCGCATGGTCCTTCTCGTTCGGCTGATGTTCCTCCGACACTCCCGTTGGTCAGAGCTCCTCGCAGCAAGTACTCCCGACTTCCACGTTTGCTCCCGTTATATGGACAAACTGGATTTTAATCCCCTCTCCGCTGGTGCCCCGAGGTCATGCATGTACCAAGTCCTGGTATCAGCTCGCTCCCCTCCTGTTGTGAGTTCCGTTTACCAAACGATAGGGGGGTGCTTCAGCCAGGGGCTGTGACCAGGTGGACAAAAGATTATCATGTTCGGGCGCATTCCTGACTCATTTACAAACTCGTCTTTCACAGAGTTTGCATGTAAAATATATCTGCTTTGTTACCAGGTTAATTAATAAGTTACCAGTGCCAATTAATAAGTTACGCTGAGTTACACTTCCACACTGCCATATCAACAAGATACTGCTGGAACAGACGCCCCCCTCTGAGGAGGTAGTTGAACTCATCCTCGTGGTTCATTATTCGGTAGGAGTAGTATTTCATGGCAGTCAATCTCCTGCCATTGGTCATGTTCATTTCGGGCTGCCATCCGTCATCTCCGAATGGGAAGAAGAGAACATACTGGAGTGTGTCGTAAGAACGGTGCAACTCAGAAATACTTTGCAGCGCTCCTCCTCTTGCTTTCAATACAATGTGACGCGCTGTAGCTTGAGGATCGACAGTATTCTTCACAACGACACCCACTTCATCAGCGATTTGACCATTGAACCTCCTCTCATGTTCACCAGCTGGTCTCCTGTTGGGATCAATAAGAACGAACGCCTCTGGCAAATTGCCTATTTCCTCGCGTGCCATGCGGAACGAGTGAACGTAAGGATTCACTTGTCTCAGCACGGTCTCTAATGCTCCAACTACATCACGGTGAATACCAGCATTGGTGAGTATCCGCATCCTCAACTGTACGCTGTCATGTGGATCTAAGAAATAAATTTGGAGGAATTTCGGTTGTTCATCCGCATTTGGCAAGAAGGAACCGATACGATGATGTATTTGACCCTGAATTATGACCGATGGGCTCCATGCACCATGCCGAGGAGAAACTTGGCTTCCTCCAAATGATGTCATTTGAAATAGACAGTTGTATTGTCTGATGTTCCTGCGGAATTCGTTCGCTGTGGGTCCATCGCCGGCAAACAGATTGTGTAATTGATGGGGTAAAGGTCCCAGATTTCCCAAGGACACCTTTCCATTCGTGCAGCAAAAATGAGCTGTTTCACCTTGGAAAAGAAGCGCTCTACAATGTGGACAAATCTTGTCCATCGCACCGACGTCAGCAGAAGTGAAATTTCTTGCATTCTGCGTGTTTCTCTGCCTTGTCTCAAGAACTTCCCTTATCCTATCTCTTTCTCGCTGCTCCTGAAGACGCTGTGCCGTCTCCTCTGCAGATTCCGCATCTCTCCTCATACGATCTCTTTCTTGCTGCTCTTGATGGCGCTGTGACGTCTCCTCTGCAGATTCCGCATCCCTTCGCAAGCTGACTCTCTCTCGTTCCTCCTGAAGACGCTGCGCTCTCACCTCCTCCGTCTCAGCACTCCTTCTCATCCTTGCCCTTTGTCTTTGCAGCTGAAGGCGCTGTGACCTTTGCTCAGGCGTTTCAGCATGTCGTCTCTTCCTTTGGCTTTCTCGTTGCTGCTGAAGACGTCGTGATCTCCCATCGTCTGTTTCAGCACCCCTCGGAGATACTGCTTCCGCACGAGAACTTGAAGGAATGTTGCTATTCGCGTCCATAGACGTGAGGTGTGATTCGTTGTCCGCGTCCGTAGCGCCGTCGGAGGGTTGATACGACATTCTTCCTGCAAATAGTATTGTTTTTGTGCTATCGTTTTGCCGATCATCAAATGACAAATAAATTACATTGTGACAATTAAAGATTTCAAATAAACCTATTTAAAGTGTATGCGCATATAAATAATAAAAAAAATCGAAGAAATATCTCTCGGTAATTTCCTGAAACATTTTACTTCTGGGTAATAATGTTGAATGAAATAACGAAGATATATACTGTATGCCTGTTATTTTAGGCGGTGTATTTTCGTATATCAACGTGGCGCGATTTTTAAAATATATCTCTGCAATTTCCCGTGTGTGCGTGAATGTTCTCAATTATTTCTTTTACCGAGTCTAAAACCATCGATAAAAATGAAATCAGATGGAAGCGGTAATAATAAAAAAAATCGAAGAAATATCTCTCGGTAATTTCCTGAAACATATTTTTGCCGATCACAAATGACAAATAAATTACATTGTGAAAATTAAAGATTTCAAATAAACCTATTTAAAGTGTATGCGCATATAAATAATAAAAAAAATCGAAGAAATATCTCTCGGTAATTTCCTGAAACATATTTTACTTCCGGGTAATAATGTTGAATGAAATAACGAAGATATATACTGTATGCCTGTTATTTTAGGCGGTGTATTTTAGTATATCAACGTGGAGCGATTTTCTTCCCGTTTTTTTTCAACCGAGTCTAAAACTATGTTAGCGACTGTGAAAAATGAAACGATATATCGAATTTGATTTGAAATAAAGCTGGGAGAGAGAGCAAGACACCACGGGCCTACAAAACAGGCCTCAAAGCTATGCGAGTTAATAAAATGGTGGATATTACTACTCTCTCAAAGGGGTAAGCCACACCCCCGGACCGATCGAATGTTACACACAAACACGCAAGATTTCAATTTTATAATTATATAGATATAGATATAGATTTATGGGATGATTTTATGGGATTATGTAGTTGTTTGTATCCTACTCTTTTGCACCTGGATTAAGGTAATGCTACAGGACACTCAAAGCAAACAGGATTTTGGGAGGAGTGCAGTGATAACGTGTGATGAAAGAATATAGAAATACCAATATTTAATATTCCATAAAAAAAATTTTAATCACATTTTATTTATTTATATCTCACATATAAATGATGGATTATTTAAACATTATCAAGGTGTGAGACCTTGAGGACACATAATGAGTAGCAAGTTGTGATGTATGATAAGTGAAAATGCTCTCCTGTATGGTCCTGTGGGATTTATCAGGAATAATTCCGCATATCGTGATCCTCGCTCATGATCTATCATTCCTGCCACATACCAATCTGGTTAATGGTATTTGATTAGATTATGGGTCAATAGAGACTGGCGCAAGATTCCTTTCATGGTAACCTCCAAATCTGTTCTTACTTTTTTAGATTGTATTTATTTCTGAAAACAAATGCAATTAATTTCTCAATGAACTGTTACAAAAAACAAAATGCAATGTCATCAAATTTAAGGCAAGGTAAGGCTTTGGAGTACACATCATCCATCCCATGTCTTTACTATAAAAGGAGTCGTGCGTCCGTGCGTGCGGGCGTCCGTGCGTGTGTGCATCCATGGATGCGTGCGTCCGTCCGTGCGAGTTCCACCCATTCGCTGGACAGTTAGCCTGACTTCACCGACGATTTCTAAACTATGGCCGCCAATTTAAGAACCCTTTAGAATCACCTTTAAGAACACTTGAGAATTACCCTTTAAAATTACCCTTTGGAATCACCCTTTAGAATTACCCTTTAAAATTACCCTTTGGAATCACCCTTTAGAATTACCCTTTAGAATTACCCTTTAGAATTACCATTAGAATCACCCTTTAGAATTACCCTTTAGAATTACCCTTTCGAATTACCCTTTAGAATTACCCTTTAGAATCACCCTTTAGAATCAGCCTTTAGAATCACCCTTTAGAATTACCATTTAGAATCACCCTTTAGAACCACCCTTTAGAATCACCCTTTAGAATCACACTTTCGAATCAGCCTTTAGAATCGCCCTTTAGAATTACCCTTTAGAATCGCCCTTTAGAATCAGCCTTTAGAATCAGCCTTTAGAATCACCCTTTAGAATCAGCCTTTAGAAGCAGCCTTTAGAATCACACTTTCGAATCAGCCTTTAGAATTACCCTTTAGAATCACCCTTTAGAATTTTGAATCACGCTTTAGAATCACCCTTCAGAATCACCCTTTAGAATCACCCTTTAGAATCAGCCTCAAAGTAGAAGCTGATTGTTTTTTTAAATCAAAAGGTCAAAGGGCAAGGTTGCGCAATAACATCTCCAATTTTCACCCAAATGACCTGAAATCTTATTATAATAGAGCAAATGTATATGGTTATATATGTCGCTATGTATGTTTATATGCGACTGAAACGTCTTCTTCTTCAAATAAAATTATCACCAACTTAATTGCGTTAAGGCTGCTGAGACCCTCAGACCTTTGACGACCCTTTAATTCCCCCAAGACCCTTCAGACCACCAAGACCCCGGAAAACCCAAAATACCCTGAAGACCCCCAAAGACCCAAAACACCTCAAAGACCCAAAATACCCTTCAAGGCCATGAGGCTCAAAAAGACCCTGAAGACCCAAAAGACCCCGAAGACCCAAAAGACCCCTAAGACCCAAAAGATCCCGAAGACCCAAAACACCCTGAATACCCAAAACACCCCGAAGGCCCAAAACACGCCGAAGACCCAACACACCCCGAAGACCCAAAACACCCCAAAGACCCAAAACACCCCAAAGACCCAAAACACCCCGAAGACCCAAAACACCCCGAAGACCCAAAACACCCCGAAGACCCAAAACACCCCGAAGACCCAAAACACCCCGAAGACCCAAAACACCCCGAAGACGCAAAACACCCCGAAGACCCAAAACACCTCGAAGACCCAAAACACCTCGAAGACCCAAAACACCCCGAAGACCCAAAACACCCCGAAGACCCAAAACACCCCGAAGACCCAAAACACCCCAAATACCCAAAACACCCCAAAGACCCAAAACACCCCAAAGACCCAAAACACACCGAAGACCCAAAACATCCCGAAGACTCAAAACACCCCGAAGACCCAAAACACACCGAAGACCAAAAAGACCCAAACGACCCTGAAGACAAAAAATACCCCGAAGACCCAAAACACCCCGAAGACGCAAAACACCCCGAAGACGCAAAACACCCCGAAGACCAAAAATACCCCGAAGACCCAAAAGACCCCAAATACCCAAAGCCCCTTAAAGACCAAGAAGAACCAAAAGACCCTTAAGACCCAAAAGCCCCTGAAGACCCCGAAGACCCAAAAGATATCGAAGACCCAAAACACACCGAAGACCAAAAAGACCCAAACGACCCTGAAGACCAAAAAGACCCAAAAGACCGCGAAGACCAAAAATACCCCGAAGACCCAAAAGACCCCAAAGACCCAATGACCCTTAAAGACCAAGAAGAACCAAAAGACCCTTGAGACCCAAAAGCCCCTGAAGACACCGAAGACCCAAAAGACACCAAAGACCCTTAAAGACCAAGAAGAACCAAAATACCCTTAAGACCCAAAAGCCCCCGAAGACACAAAAGACACCGAAGACCCTTAAGGCCCCAAAGCCTCTGAAGACACCAAAGACCCTGAAGACCCAAAACACCTCAAAGGCCCAAAATACCCTTAAGGGCCCAGAGGATCCAAAAGACCCTGAAGACCCAAATGGCCCTAAAGACCCAAAACACCATGAAGACCCAAAAGACACCGAAATGGTCAAAGATGCCTACCCCTCTGAAACGACATGTGGTGAGGCGTGCGGAGCGCGCCGAGTCACGCCAGTGTAAATAATTTGCTTATTGGATCACTGAATTGGGTCACCAATCAAAAGTAGAAGCTGATTGATTTTATTAGATCAAACGGTCAAAGGTCAAGGCTGCATAAAATCATCAATTTTCATTTAAAAAAAATATTTTTTAGCTCTTTTTGTTATTTGAGCATTCGGATGAAGACGTCTGAACACAAACGGACACGGACGGGATTCGCATTTTCAGATGCTTTCGAGTTTCCAATTGTTCTGACAGGCAGAGTAACTAAATGACCTTACTCCTCTGTGTGATTGCGTGTTTCTATAGAGGTGAAATATAATTTTCATCATCATCATTATTTCCGGCTAGGGTTGGTGTTACTTTTTGTAAATGCACCGAAACACCTGCACTTTTATCAAAACTCACCAGACTCTGTGGGGTTATGGTTGGAGCATCCAGTCCTCGTCTGGGAGATCGGTGGGTTCTTCGAAGCTCATCCGGGTCACACCAACGGCTTTAAAATGGTACGTGCTCCTTCCTTGCTTGATGATGAGCATTTCAAGAAGTATAGAGGATGGACAAACAACCATAGGTTGGTAACCATTATGCACGTTTGATTGGTCTAATGGCCTCCTCCTATGTTGAAGTTCCCTGCAAAGGCACACGTTATTATAACCACCTCAATCTCAGCACTCAACAGGTCCATTAAGGTGACTGACCACTTTGGCTGCATTTTCACAAATGTTACCTGCACTCTGTGTTCCAAACTGCCACAATTTACCTGCACTCTGGGAGACGAGCAGGCCGGCTGATTGTTTCTGTGAACACTTTCAGGACGTCAACAATAATCCCAGATATTGCACCCAACTCATGGCTCTTCACAATGGAAAACTGAACTATGATAATCCAACTACAGAAATAGGAATACTCAAATTACAGCCACATGAACTATGGACACTTGGACTATGGATACTCGGACTATGGACACCTGGACTTCGGACACCCGGGCTACGGACACCCAGACTATGGATACCCAAATTAGGTACACCCAAACCAAGGACACCCAAACTATGTACACCCGGACTACAGACACCAAAACTACAGATACCCAAATAAACTACACCCAAACTATGTACACCTGGACTATGTACTCCTGGACTATGGATACCAAAACTAAGGACACCCAGACTACAGACACCTAAACTATGGACACCCAAACTACGGACAACCGGACTACAGACACCCAAATTATGGACACCCAAATTATGGACACCCAACTCCAACTATGGTGATCAAAACTATAAAACATTCAAACAATGGATAGGTGACCACATACAACCGAACTACTGTCACCCAAACTACTGTCACCCAAACTACTGTAACCCAAACTACTGTAACCCAAACTACTGTAACCCAAACTACTGTAACCCAAACTACTGTAACCCAAACTACAGACATTGAAATGTGCAAAGAAGAAGAAAAATATTTTCCAACTCGGAACTTGCACCTCAAATGGGATTGAAAACGTTTTTCATTCACTTCCATTCTCATATCCCCAAAAAATTAGTTTTATTCCTTCCCTCAGTGTATTACCTGTGCATGTCACGTAATGGGGCAATTGGCTCAACTTGTCTGTCTGTCTGTCTCGGGGTCTAAGGTAGTCTATGGGGGGGGGGGGGAGGGGGGGGAGGTTGCCGCCCAAAATAGGTATTTTTTTTTGGAATGCATGATACGGTTTAAAATACCTTTAGCCAGTGTAGTATACTGCTTTATTCTACCTGGGGAGTACCCAGGGGTATTGCCCCTATGTTTATTTAGATTCAGCATACCAAATTTAGTATAGAAAGACATGTTACCAACTTCTACTAAAAAATGCCCCTTAATGTATCTTTTCCTGAAATATGGCCTAGTCTAAGAGAAAGGAGGGGAGAAAACACAATAACCTGTATGTAAGACCATTGTTTTTTTTTTTTGGTTTTTTTTGTATACTGAATCGAGGCTCGTGAAAGAGCTAACATTTATTTCACAAACAAATCAACCAGACAAACAAAATATACAAAAAGAGGGAGCGGAAGACAAGATGGGGAGAGAAGGGGAAGCACACAACCACAACATTTGAGAGCAGGGAGAAGTGTGGGAGGGAGAGGGCTTGGGGGCAGGAGGCATGGGAAGGGGAGGGGGGGGGGAGGTATAAAACACAAGTTAGGCAGAGTTTATGGAGGTAGGAAAGATTGAGGGTAGGGATCAGGGATTACATGAGATGGTGGTGCACTTCTTGAAACCACGGACCAGAAACCATGGTCGTGCACTTGAAGATTGGAATGAAACCGGTTCACATAAAAGAGAGAAAAGAGGAGTAATTAAGTTGAGATTTGTGGAAAACCTGGATTTTTGGGGTTTAATGAGGAGGATGGAGTCCACTGGAATAATGAGGGCACCCAGGAGGAAGTGCTGAGGGGTGTTTTCCCGAGGCCTTTTCTGAGTAAGTCCTCATCAATGGCTTGGAGTATAATGACTACCTGAGGGATAGAAATGAGGACCAGTCGTCGGGATAGAAACAATGGAACAAAGTCCTCATCAATGGCTTGGAGTATAATGACTACCTGAGGGATAGAAATGGGGACCAGTCTTAGGGATAGAAACAATGGAAGAGAGAATCAGAATACAGGGAATCAATAAACCCACATTGCTTCAACTTGATTGGTTCACCAAGTTGGAATATCCATTGAGTGTGTTATCGAGCATAACTGATCGTCCGAGGCATGGATCGTCTCATTAAAAATAATCGTTTTTTGGAATTCCTGAAAATAATTGTCAGTTTCTTTCTCGTTAAACTTTGCCTTGAACTGCTGAGGTACCTGAACTCCTCTATATTAGATTGATGTGAGAAATAGATTGTTGCTGTTAGATTGATGCAGGATTGTTGAACTCTTTTCTTTTTCTTTTCAATTATTATAATTTTTTCTAATTTTTTTTTTCTATTTTTTTTTCAAAACTCGGTTTGTTGATCAATTATATTGATTATTCAATGTAATATGTTATTAAAATATGACATCATTAAAGATGTTCTAGCTTATGCAAATGAGGGCTCCTGCTTCATTTTCCTGCTTGTTGTGTAAAACGGTACATGGGTTATCCTACCTTGTTATCCTACCATTAGTCAGGTTCACTATGTTTTTTCGTTCAAAATCATGGTAGATTAGCAAACCTATACATTTTTGGAAACGTTATTACATGGAAAATCTGAAAATCAATGTTTACATTTGCCAATTCCGACCAATTCGATTCGACCAATTCGACCAATCGACCAATTCCATTCGACCAATTCGACCATTCGACCAATTCCATTCGACCAATTCGACCATTCGACCAATCGCTTCGATCAACCATTCGACCAATTCGATCGATTCGATTTGCCAATCAATTTGACCGACCTTTGCTTGTGTGGAACGGACTGTGAAAACGATGCGGACTATATTGTCGGATAAGACACGCAGGACGGTGATGACGAACTCTAAATGGCATATTCTGTAATCGTGTATGTTTGATGCCATTGACTGCCTGTGTATATTTTGTCATTGACTGCCTGTGTAGATGTGAAGTTATACTGACTGCATGTGTATATATGATTTTGCTGACTGCCTGTGTATGTTTGGTGATATGAATTATTGTGACACATTTTGATGTTATTAACTGCCTGTACAAAATGATAACATGTATTTGATTATGCAACTTATCGCGAATATAAGGACAGTATTTTGCAATTCAAAACCTTTGATTCGTGTCTTACCATTCCCCATAGCACTAATTTGATACTTTCATTGGATTCCTTGTCCCTGAAAATATAGGTTTAGTATATTTTTAAAAGTTTTTAGGGTAATTAGAGGCAGAAATAGAACAAAATATGTATTTTACAGTGGCCATTTTGAAAATCCAAAATGGCCGCCATACAGGTATCTCTCCAAATGTAAACATTGATTTTTAGTTTCCTTATGCTATAACCTTTCCAAAAATGTATAGGTTTGCTAATCTACCATGATTTTGAACGAAATATAATTTATTGACATAGTGAACCTGACTACATTGAAGCTCTTTTTTAGCTGATTTTCTCAATCTTTCATGAGCTTCGATTTTGTGTTCTTTTTTTTTGTATACAAGATCGAGGCTCGTGAAAGAGCCAACATCAATCACAAAACAAACAAACGGACACACAAAACATACAATAAAGTGAGCAAGAGACAAGATGGGGAGAGAAAGGGAAGCACACATGTACCACAGCAGAGAACAGGGACATCGGAAGATCTGTGGGATGGAGAGAGCTTGGGGGGAGGAGGCATGGAAAGCTGAGAAGGGCGGGGTGGGGGGATGGGGTGGGAGAGGTATAAAACACATGGACTCATTTAAAAATAGATAAATAAATAATTAAAATAAATAAATAATAAAGTATCAAAAAAAAAAAAAGAAATGAATAAAAAAGAAAGAAGTTGTGCACAGCACGATACTTGTGAATTACAAATAAACAATCGTTTCCATGGAAACAGCAATTTGGTAATTTTCAAAATTTGATCTATCAAGTGTTTTACATGATTGAGTGTTCTGCATGTTATGCATTAACCGCAACAAATTTGGTTGTTGTTGTTGTTGTTGTTTTTGTATAGCCCGGACAGTTCCCCCGAACAAGCCTGGGCTGTGTGCATGTTCCAACTCTTTAGCCAGCATTACAAACACTTTGGCCAGCATTACGAAAACTTTAGCCAGCATTGCAAACACTTTAGCCAGCATTGCAAACACTTTAGCCAGCATTGCAAACACTTTAGCCAGCATTGCAAACACTTTAGCCAGCATTGCAAACACTTTAGCCAGCATTGCAAACACCTTAGCCAGCATTGCAAACACTTTAGCCAGCATTGCAAACACTTCAGCCAGCATTGCAAACACTTTAGCCAGCATTGCAAACACTTTAGCCAGCATTGCAAACACTTTAGCCAGCATTGCAAACACTTTAGCCAGCATTGCAAACACTTTAGCCAGCATTGCAAACACTTTAGCCAGCATTGCAAACATTTTAGCCAGCATTGCAAACACTTAAACCAGCATTGCAAACACGTTGGCCAGCATTGCAAACACTTTAGCCAGCAATGCAAACACTTTGGCTAGCATTGAAAACACTTTGGCTAGCATTGCAAACACTTTAGCAGACATTGCAAACACTTTAGCAGACATTGCAAATACTTTGGCCAGCATTGCAAACACTTTAGCCAGCATTGCAAACACTTTAGCCAGCATTGCAAACACTTTAGCCAGCATTGCAAACACTTTAGCCAGCATTGCAAACACTTGAACCAGCATTGCAAACACATTGGCAAGCATTGCAAACACTTTAGCCAGCATTGCAAACACTTTGGCTAGCATTGAAAACACTTTGGCTAGCATTGCAAACACTTTAGCAGACATTGCAAACACTTTAGCAGACATTGCAAATACTTTGGCCAGCATTGCAAACACTTTAGCCAGCATTGCAAACACTTTAGCCAGCATTGCAAACACTTTAGCCAGCATTGCATACACATTGGCAAGCATTGCAAACACTTTAGCAGGCATTGCATACACTTTAGCCAGCATTGCAAACACTTTAGCCAGCATTGCATACACATTGGCAAGCATTGCAAACACTTTAGCAGGCATTGCATACACTTTAGCCAGCATTGCAAACACTTTAGCCAGCATTGCAAACACTTTGGCCAGCATTGCAAACACTTTAGCCAGCATTGCAAACAGTTTGGCGAGCATTGCAAACACTTTAGCCAGCATTGCAAACACTTTAGCCAGCATTGCAAACACTTTAGCCAGCATTGCAAACACTTTAGCCAGCATTGCAAACACTTTAGCAAGCATTGCAAACACTTTAGCCAGCATTGCAAACACTTTGTCCAGCATTGCCACACTTTGGCCAGCATTGCAAACACTTTAGCCAGCATTGCAAACACTTTGGCGAGCATTGCAAACACTTTAGCCAGCATTGCAAACACTTTGGCCAGCATTGCAAACACATTAGCCAGCATTGCAAACACTTTAGCCAGCATTGCAAACACTTTGGCTAGCATTGAAAACACTTTGGCTAGCATTGCAAACACTTTAGCAGACATTGCAAACACTTTAGCAGACATTGCAAATACTTTGGCCAGCATTGCAAACACTTTAGCCAGCATTGCAAACACTTTAGCCAGCATTGCAAACACTTTAGCCAGCATTGCATACACATTGGCAAGCATTGCAAACACTTTAGCAGGCATTGCATACACTTTAGCCAGCATTGCAAACACTTTAGCCAGCATTGCATACACATTGGCAAGCATTGCAAACACTTTAGCAGGCATTGCATACACTTTAGCCAGCATTGCAAACACTTTAGCCAGCATTGCAAACACTTTGGCCAGCATTGCAAACACTTTAGCCAGCATTGCAAACAGTTTGGCGAGCATTGCAAACACTTTAGCCAGCATTGCAAACACTTTAGCCAGCATTGCAAACACTTTAGCCAGCATTGCAAACACTTTAGCCAGCATTGCAAACACTTTAGCAAGCATTGCAAACACTTTAGCCAGCATTGCAAACACTTTGTCCAGCATTGCCACACTTTGGCCAGCATTGCAAACACTTTAGCCAGCATTGCAAACACTTTGGCGAGCATTGCAAACACTTTAGCCAGCATTGCAAACACTTAAGCCAGCATTGGAAACACTTTGGCCCGCATTGTAAACACTTTGGCCAGCATTGCAAACACTTTGGCCAGCATTGCAAACACTTTGGCCAGCATTACGAAAACTTTAGCCAGCATTGCAAACACTTTAGCCAGCATTGCAAACACTTTAGCCAGCATTGCAAACACTTTAGCCAGCATTGCAAACACTTTAGCCAGCATTGCAAACACTTTAGCCAGCATTGCAAACACCTTAGCCAGCATTGCAAACACTTTAGCCAGCATTGCAAACACTTCAGCCAGCATTGCAAACACTTTAGCCAGCATTGCAAACACTTTAGCCAGCATTGCAAACACTTTAGCCAGCATTGCAAACACTTTAGCCAGCATTGCAAACACTTTAGCCAGCATTGCAAACACTTTAGCCAGCATTGCAAACATTTTAGCCAGCATTGCAAACACTTAAACCAGCATTGCAAACACGTTGGCCAGCATTGCAAACACTTTAGCCAGCAATGCAAACACTTTGGCTAGCATTGAAAACACTTTGGCTAGCATTGCAAACACTTTAGCAGACATTGCAAACACTTTAGCAGACATTGCAAATACTTTGGCCAGCATTGCAAACACTTTAGCCAGCATTGCAAACACTTTAGCCAGCATTGCAAACACTTTAGCCAGCATTGCAAACACTTTAGCCAGCATTGCAAACACTTGAACCAGCATTGCAAACACATTGGCAAGCATTGCAAACACTTTAGCCAGCATTGCAAACACTTTGGCTAGCATTGAAAACACTTTGGCTAGCATTGCAAACACTTTAGCAGACATTGCAAACACTTTAGCAGACATTGCAAATACTTTGGCCAGCATTGCAAACACTTTAGCCAGCATTGCAAACACTTTAGCCAGCATTGCAAACACTTTACCCAGCATTGCATACACATTGGCAAGCATTGCAAACACTTTAGCAGGCATTGCATACACTTTAGCCAGCATTGCAAACACTTTAGCCAGCATTGCAAACACTTTGGCCAGCATTGCAAACACTTTAGCCAGCATTGCAAACAGTTTGGCGAGCATTGCAAACACTTTAGCCAGCATTGCAAACACTTTGGCCAGCATTGCAAACACTTTAGCCAGCATTGCAAACACTTTAGCCAGCATTGCAAACACTTTAGCCAGCATTGCAAACACTTTAGCCAGCATTGCAAACACTTTAGCAAGCATTGCAAACACTTTAGCCAGCATTGCAAACACTTTGTCCAGCATTGCCACACTTTGGCCAGCATTGCAAACACTTTAGCCAGCATTGCAAACACTTTGGCGAGCATTGCAAACACTTTAGCCAGCATTGCAAACACTTAAGCCAGCATTGGAAACACTTTGGCCAGCATTGTAAACACTTTGGCCAGCATTGCAAACACTTTGGCCAGCATTGCAAACACTTTAGCCAGCATTGCAAATACTTTAGCCAGCATTGCAAATACTTTAGCCAGCATTGCAAACACTTTAGCCAGCATTGCAGACATTTTAGCCAGCATTGCAGACACTTTAGCCAGCATTGCAAACACTTTAGCCAGCATTGCAAACACTTTAGCCAGCATTGCAAACACGTTAGCCAGCATTGCAAACACTTTAGCCAGCATTGCAAACACTTTAGCCAGCATTGCAAACACTCTACCCAGCATTACAAACATTTCAGCCAGCATTGCAAACACTTTGGCCAGCATTGCAAACACTTTGGCCAGCATTGCAAACACTTTGGCCAGCATTGCAAACACTTTAGCCAGCATTGCAAACACTTTGGCAAGCATTGCAAACACTTTAGCCAGCATTGCAAACACTTTGGCCAGCATTGCAAACACATTAGCCAGCATTGCAAACACTTTAGCCAGCATTGTAAACACTTTGGCCGGCATTGCAAACACTTTGGCGAGAATAACACTTTAGCAGGCATTGCAAACACTTTAGCCAGCATTGCAAACACTTTAGCCAGCATTGCAAACACTTTAGCCAGCATTGCAAACACTTTAGCCAGCATTGCAAACACTATAGCCAGCATTGCAAACACTTTATCCAGCATTGCAAACACTTTAGCCAGCATTGCAAACACTTTAGCCAGCATTGCAAACACGTTAGCCAGCATGGCGAACACTTTGGCGAGCATTGCAAACACTTTGACGAGCATTGACTAAACACCTTACTTTGACTAAACACTTTAGCAAGCATTGCAAATACTTTAGCTAGCATTGCAAGCACTTTAGCCAGCATTGCAAACACTTTAGCCAGCATTGCAAACACTTTGGCGAGCATTGCAAACACTTTAGCAGGCATTGCAAACACTTTAGCCAGCATTGCAAACAATTTAGCCAGCATTGCAAACACTTTGGCCAGCATTGCAAACACTTTAGCCAGCATTGCAAACACTTTGGCCAGCATTGCAAACACTTTAGCCAGCATTGCAAATACTTTGGCGAGCATTGCAAACACTTTAGCCAGCATTGCAAACACTTTGGCCAGCATTGCAAACACTTTAGCCAGCATTGCAAACACTTTAGCCAGCATTGCAAACACTTTAGCCAGCATTGCGAACACTTTAGCCAGCATTGCAAACACTTTAGCCAGCATTGCAAACACTTTCGCCAGCATTGCAAACACTTTGTCCAGCATTGCCACACTTTGGCCAGCATTGCGAACACTTTAGCCAGCATTGCAAACACTTTGGCGTGCATTGCAAACACTTTGGCCAGCATTGCAAACACTTTGGCCAGCATTGCAAACACTTTGGCGAGCATTGCAAACACTTTAGCCAGCATTGCAAATACTTTAGCCAGCATTGCAAACACTTTAGCCAGCATTGCAAACACTTTAGCCAGCATTGCAAACACTTTGTTTGCATTGCAAACACTTTGGCGAGCATTGCAAACACTTTAGCAGGCATTGATAACACTTTAGCCAGCATTGCAAACAATTTAGACAGCATTGCAACCACTTTAGCCAGCATTGCAAATACTTTAGCCAGCATTGCAAACACTTTAACCAGCATTGCAAACACTTTCGCCAGCATTGCAAACACTTTGTCCAGCATTGCCACACTTTGGCCAGCATTGCCAACACTTTAGCCAGCATTGCAAACACTTTGGCGAGCATTGCAAACACTTTAGCCAGCATTGCGAACACTTTAGCCAGCATTACAAACACTTTGGCCAGCATTGCAAACACTTTAGCCAGCATTGCAATCACTTTAGCCAGCATTGCAAACACTTCAGCCAGCATTGCAAATGCTTTAGCCAGCATTGCAAACACTTTGGCCAGCATTAGACAGCATTGCAAACACTTTGGCCAGCATTGCAAACACTTTAACCAGCATTGCAAACACTTTAGCCAGCATTGCAATCACTTTAGCCAGCATTGTAAACACTTCAGCCAGCATTGCAAACACTTTAGCCAGCATTGCAAACACTTTGGCCAGCATTAGCCAGCATTGCAAACACTTTGGCCAGCATTGCAAACACTTTGGCCAGCATTGCAAACACTTTGGCGAGCATTGCAAACACTTTGGCGAGCATTGCAAACACTTTAGCGAGCATTGCAAACACTTTGGCGAGCATTGCAAACACTTTAGCAAGCATTGCAAACACTTTAGCCAGCATTGCAAACACTTTAGCCAGCATTGCAAACACTTTAGCCAGCATTGCAAACACTTTAGACAGCATTGCAAACACTTTGGCGAGCATTGCAAACACTTTAGCAGACATTGCAAACACTTTAGCAGACATTGCAAATACTTTGGCCAGCATTGCAAACACTTTGGCGAGCATTGCAAACACTTTAGCAAGCATTGCAAACACTTTAGCCAGCATTGCAAACACTTTAGCCAGCATTGCAAACACTTTAGCCAGCATTGCAAACACTTTAGACAGCATTGCAAACACTTTGGCGAGCATTGCAAACACTTTAGCAGACATTGCAAACACTTTAGCAGACATTGCAAACACTTTAGCCAGCATTGCAAACACTTTACCCAGCATTGCATACACATTGGCAAGCATTGCAAACACTTTAGCAGGCATTGCATACACTTTAGCCAGCATTGCAAACACTTTAGCCAGCATTGCAAACACTTTGGCCAGCATTGCAAACACTTTAGCCAGCATTGCAAACAGTTTGGCGAGCATTGCAAACACTTTAGCCAGCATTGCAAACACTTTGGCCAGCATTGCAAACACTTTAGCCAGCATTGCAAACACTTTAGCCAGCATTGCAAACACTTTAGCCAGCATTGCAAACACTTTAGCCAGCATTGCAAACACTTTAGCAAGCATTGCAAACACTTTAGCCAGCATTGCAAACACTTTGTCCAGCATTGCCACACTTTGGCCAGCATTGCAAACACTTTAGCCAGCATTGCAAACACTTTGGCGAGCATTGCAAACACTTTAGCCAGCATTGCAAACACTTAAGCCAGCATTGGAAACACTTTGGCCAGCATTGTAAACACTTTGGCCAGCATTGCAAACACTTTGGCCAGCATTGCAAACACTTTGGCGAGCATTGCAAACACTTTAGCCAGCATTGCAAATACTTTAGCCAGCATTGCAAACACTTTAGCCAGCATTGCAGACATTTTAGCCAGCATTGCAGACACTTTAGCCAGCATTGCAAACACTTTAGCCAGCATTGCAAACACTTTAGCCAGCATTGCAAACACGTTAGCCAGCATTGCAAACACTTTAGCCAGCATTGCAAACACTTTAGCCAGCATTGCAAACACTCTACCCAGCATTACAAACATTTCAGCCAGCATTGCAAACACCTTGGCCAGCATTGCAAACACTTTAGCCAGCATTGCAAACACTTTGGCAAGCATTGCAAACACTTTAGCCAGCATTGCAAACACTTTGGCCAGCATTGCAAACACATTAGCCAGCATTGCAAACACTTTAGCCAGCATTGTAAACACTTTGGCCGGCATTGCAAACACTTTGGCGAGAATAACACTTTAGCAGGCATTGCAAACACTTTAGCCAGCATTGCAAACACTTTAGCCAGCATTGCAAACACTTTAGCCAGCATTGCAAACACTTTAGCCAGCATTGCAAACACTATAGCCAGCATTGCAAACACTTTATCCAGCATTGCAAACACTTTAGCCAGCATTGCAAACACTTTAGCCAGCATTGCAAACACGTTAGCCAGCATGGCGAACACTTTGGCGAGCATTGCAAACACTTTGACGAGCATTGACTAAACACCTTACTTTGACTAAACACTTTAGCAAGCATTGCAAATACTTTAGCCAGCATTGCAAGCACTTTAGCCAGCATTGCAAACACTTTAGCCAGCATTGCAAACACTTTGGCGAGCATTGCAAACACTTTAGCAGGCATTGCAAACACTTTAGCCAGCATTGCAAACAATTTAGCCAGCATTGCAAACACTTTGGCCAGCATTGCAAACACTTTAGCCAGCATTGCAAACACTTTGGCCAGCATTGCAAACACTTTAGCCAGCATTGCAAATACTTTGGCGAGCATTGCAAACACTTTAGCCAGCATTGCAAACACTTTGGCCAGCATTGCAAACACTTTAGCCAGCATTGCAAACACTTTAGCCAGCATTGCAAACACTTTAGCCAGCATTGCGAACACTTTAGCCAGCATTGCAAACACTTTAGCCAGCATTGCAAACACTTTCGCCAGCATTGCAAACACTTTGTCCAGCATTGCCACACTTTGGCCAGCATTGCGAACACTTTAGCCAGCATTGCAAACACTTTGGCGTGCATTGCAAACACTTTGGCCAGCATTGCAAACACTTTGGCCAGCATTGCAAACACTTTGGCGAGCATTGCAAACACTTTAGCCAGCATTGCAAATACTTTAGCCAGCATTGCAAACACTTTAGCCAGCATTGCAAACACTTTAGCCAGCATTGCAAACACTTTGTTTGCATTGCAAACACTTTGGCGAGCATTGCAAACACTTTAGCAGGCATTGCAAACACTTTAGCCAGCATTGCAAACAATTTAGACAGCATTGCAACCACTTTAGCCAGCATTGCAAATACTTTAGCCAGCATTGCAAACACTTTAACCAGCATTGCAAACACTTTCGCCAGCATTGCAAACACTTTGTCCAGCATTGCCACACTTTGGCCAGCATTGCCAACACTTTAGCCAGCATTGCAAACACTTTGGCGAGCATTGCAAACACTTTAGCCAGCATTGCGAACACTTTAGCCAGCATTACAAACACTTTGGCCAGCATTGCAAACACTTTAGCCAGCATTGCAATCACTTTAGCCAGCATTGCAAACACTTCAGCCAGCATTGCAAATGCTTTAGCCAGCATTGCAAACACTTTGGCCAGCATTAGACAGCATTGCAAACACTTTGGCCAGCATTGCAAACACTTTAACCAGCATTGCAATCACTTTAGCCAGCATTGTAAACACTTCAGCCAGCATTGCAAACACTTTAGCCAGCATTGCAAACACTTTGGCCAGCATTAGCCAGCATTGCAAACACTTTGGCCGCAATTGCAAACACTTTGGCCAGCATTGCAAACACTTTGGCGAGCATTGCAAACACTTTGGCGAGCATTGCAAACACTTTAGCAAGCATTGCAAACACTTTAGCCAGCATTGCAAACACTTTAGCCAGCATTGCAAACACTTTAGCCAGCATTGCAAACACTTTAGACAGCATTGCAAACACTTTGGCGAGCATTGCAAACACTTTAGCCAGCATTGCAAACACTTTAGCCAGCATTGCAAACACTTCAGCCAGCATTGCAAACACTTTAGCCAACGTTACAAACACTTTAGCCAGCATTGCAAACACTTTAGCCAACATTACAAACACTTTAGCCAGCATTTTAAACACTTTGGCCAGCATTGCAATCACTTTAGCCAGCATTGCAAACACTTTAGCCAGCATTGCAAACACATTAGCCAGCATTGCAAACACTTTAGCCAGCATTGTAAACACTTTGGCCAGCATTGCAAACACTTTGGCCAGCATTGCAAGCACTTTAGCCAGCATTGCAAACACTTTAGCCAGCATTGCAAACACTTTAGCCAGCATTGCAAACACTTTAGCCAGCATTGCAAACACTTTATCCAGCATTGCAAACACTTTACCCAGCATTGCAAACACTTCAGCCAGCATTGCAAAAACTTTACCCAGCATTGCAAACACTTTGGCCAGCATTGTAAACACTTTGGCCAGCATTGCAAACACTTTGGCCAGCATTGCAAGCACTTTAGCCAGCATTGCAAACACTTTAGCCAGCATTGCAAACACTTTAGCCAGCATTGCAAACACTTTAGCCAGCATTGCAAACACTTTAGCCAGCATTGCAAACACTTTACCCAGCATTGCAAACACTTTACCCAGCATTGCAAACACTTTACCCAGCATTGCAAACACTTTGGCCAGCATTGCAAACACTTCAGCCAGCATTGCAAACACTTTACACAGCATTACAAATATTTTAGCCAGCATTGCAAGGTGGGTTTTCACGGGACACGCGAACGGTTCACGAAAGATGCGAATGTCGAAAGAATGGCAAAGTCCAACATTCGTATTTTAGGCTCCAAAAGTTCGCCAAACATGCGCGGGGGTTCAGAAGCGTCGTCAATTGTTCGCAGGAGTCGTTTTTTGTTCGGCGGGTATTTCAAAAATGTTTGAAATATCTTGGACTTGTCAATCTTGGACTTGTCAATCTTGGACTTGTCAATAAATAATTAACTGATGGTAATTTTATTGATTCAATTGGATTCCTTGGGCCCTAAAACCTAGGGTTAGACACCAAAACCACCTTTCTAGGTTGAATACTAATTGAGATATGGCCATTTTAAGCTCCCAGCAGCCATCTTGGCCGCCATCTTGAAAATGACCCCTTTCCGGAAGTCAGATGTTACTAGATTTTTAGTATGTTATTTAGCATGCCCAATGGTACCAGAATCCATTGAAAAACCTTTTGTATGAATTTTTTTGAGGTTCAACCATATATTGACCCCTCTATTAGTTTAAATGATAATCCCTGGTGTTGGGCTAGCGGCTAGGGTGCCGGCTTAGGATCCTAGGATCCTGGGTTCGAATCCCGGTCAATCGCTGAATTAACGCCAGGGAAGGGTTGACTCAGCCTGTCATCCTTCCGAGGTCGGCAAATTGAGTACCAGCTCACTGGTAATTCCCTGCTTGTCGTTAAAGGCGGCAAAAAGGGTTGGCGTCAGGAAGGGCATCCGGCCGTAAAACATTGCTTCAAAAAGGGGACCGAAAAACAACAACAACCACAGTTCCCGAAAAAGGCCAACCCCCACTTGCGGGGAAAAATGGCCTCTGAAGGTGGTTTTTAAAATTTATTTTAATTAGTTTAAATGATGCTGTGTGTATGGAGTGTAGTTTATTAAATAAGGAATTGAATGAGTGTTTTGCTGGTGAGCATGTTGAAATGAGGAATTGATCGTGGGAAGATTTGAGAGCGTGAGGCAATGGTTTGGAGAAGTGATGTATTGTGAGCGTATTGTGGATGAATGTAATGAAGTTGGTTGAATGAATTGCTTGCTTAGTGTGCAAGTAGAGATTTGGTGAATGGTAATAAATGGAGTGGAGTGCATGCTGCGAAGGAGTGAATGGGGGAAGGACGGACCCCTTCACGAATACCCGGGGAGGGTAGTTTAAAGTTAGGTAGAGGGAGTAGGTAAATTGTGGTTGGATATTGACATCTGTGGTGCGGAAAGTAGCAGAGTACTGCTTGGATGGGTGTATTAGTGTGTGGAATGGCTGGGCGTGTGGCCTGTTAGTGCGTATGGTTGGTTGAGCACTCCGCCACTGGTAGTCTGTCGGCCAGGTGAGGCTGAAGGTAGGCTCTGGGAGCCAGGTTAGAGTTCAGTGGGGCCCGAGGATCCAAGGGAAGGACCCGGGTTGCCCGATGCCAAGGAGGGCAGTAGTGGGGTGAGAGAGCCAGGAGAGCCTTCCCCAAGGTAGGTTATGGTGAAGGAGCTAGGCAAGCTCGGGTGGCGACGTTCAGTTGGGGAGATGCGCAGGTAAGTAGGACCTGCTAGGAGAGCCACACGACCCAGCCCCGGAATTGTGCGAGGGCACAGGTAGAAAAATCGGGGGAGTGAGACCCCAAAATTGGGAGTGCGCCACAGTATGGTCAATGGGAATTGGTTTTTAGAACCACATAGTTTAATGATGGCCAATGGATTGGCAGGGCAAGACCCCGGGTAGTTTAAAGAGAGTTAATGTCAATTAGAAGGATAGATAGGAGAAAATCTCTTTGCACCATCCGCATCCGCTCACCAAGGTGATAGGACTCCACACCATGCTTTGCAAACGTTGGGAAGGTAAAGACGCATCTTGACGTGGGGGAGACATTGTGGTTATTCCATCTCTTCCTCCTTAGGAGGGATTGATGACGAATTTGGATTAGGGGATGGGAAAGACAAAACGTAGCGACGAATTTGTAAATGGTGTAAATACGGGGTAGGGGCAAGGGTGGAGTAGGTGACATGGGGGGTGACGAACGCTAGAGACGAGCTTTCTCAGCTCGCTCTCCCGTGCCCTTCATGTCGCATTGCCTTGTTTTTATGTGTACCCTTGCGCCCTTGCCCCGCTAATCTGCTTTGTCTTCCTTCCCCACTCATGGACCATGTTCCTTTGTGTCGGAAGGGAGTGTGCAGGTGCCCTGGATTGTGCGCCCACACCCTTGCTGCCTCCGGTGTGCACTGATGCACCATATGGACCACACGTTCTGTGGCCTGGCACCACTTATGGACCACACGTTCTGTGGCCTGGCCCCTCTGCTGGGACCGACCATTGTTGCCAGCGGTATCTGGCTTGCGGACCACTGTTTTAAGTGGCATCTATGCCCAGCAGTGGACCACCTGAGTTGGCCCTGCTGGCCACAAATAAAAAAGCGGACGCGGTGTGTGCCCTTTTTATTAATTGAAACAACATCGAGCAAGAAGATCAAGCCAAGATGCATCGGCCCAGCAGAGAAGCAAGAAGACATCATTCATCATTTAATTATTTTTGAAATGTTTGGTGCATTTTCATGATGGTGCTTTTTGGAACATTTTTTTATTATGGTGCATATTGGTACATATGGGTATGGTGTATCGGTGCAGTGCATGGCAATGGCATTTCCTCTTATCAAAACATCTTCTCTTTTTCCCACAAAAGACAGGTCCTGGGTTCTAGTTTTGTAAATAATCAAATTATTAGTGTCTTGTAAATAATGCTCCCCACCGGCTCTATGTGTAGTTTGAAGACCATTCCGTAATTCGGTTAATTGTGGGCGTGAGTCAGTTAGGTAGGACGCAACGCAGCAGGGGGGACATATCTAGTGTTAAAACTGTCACACTCAGGGTAGTAGGTTAAAAGTAGAGGATAACCACACCTAAGTGTCACACTAATTAAAAAGATAGTCCTGATTGTTTAGGCTCAGGGCGAGCCTGGAAAAAGGGGGGGTTCAGTGTTGCGGTTTTGGGAACCCTCACTTGTGTAAATAAATTCAACATCATTAAAGGTTAAAGGTAGCACCCCTAGATAGGCCACAACAACATGTAGGTCACCATAGGATTCCAGTTATTTCATTAGTATGTGTTAGATAAGGCCGTGTTTCCAATAGTTGAATCTGCGTTGTATCAATCAAATAAGAAGTAGGCCCATGCCGTTCATTTTGTCAGCCTCCCTCTCCAAGCGACGCCATGACGTGCCCTCCAGTCTGCCCAAGGCCCTCCCAATTTGTTATGCGCCTTTGTTAGCAGCGTTCGCTGCCTTGAGCTGGAGCTCGCTCAAACGCTGCCATAAGCCACGCGGTGAGGCCCGGAAAAAGGGGGCGGAACACCAAGAAGAAGGTGTGGCCACGTCATCCAGCCGTCAAAGGTGGAGCCGGTAAGCCCTCACCAGCCAACCAGGGCTGAAGGGACATCGCTGGCAGGCGTGGCTTTTGGGCTCGCGGAGCGATCGTTGCTTGCGTTATAAAAGCACAAGCGCAAAGCCCTTTCACAGGACTGCGCGGGGGACTTGCCAGCGAGCACATTTACCAAGAGACTCATGCGCCGGCGTTTGTTAAAGAGGACGTGTTGGAAGGGTGGCTTGGAGAAGAACTGAGAAGAAGAAGGGCGCACTTGTTAAAGAGGACATTGGGGAGAGAGAGGGCGTTTGGCACAAGTGTGCACATATTACATACGCAGGACACCAGCTTCCCCCCACTATATAATTGTCCGGTCGGGTTCAACTACACGCGGAGCTGCCTGCCAGGTTTCACCCGCTGGACCGGAGCCTGGGCTGGAGCCGACCGGAGCCTGGACCCCATCGCCGGACCTTCCGCCCTACCATCTACAATCCCCGTGTGAGTATCTGAGATGGGCCCGTTGTCCTGGGTATTAAGGGTAAGGCTGCTTTAAGACTGCCCTGTGTGCTGCTTCTTCCTCTTCCTGTCTTGTATATTCCTTTCGTTTCCTCTTCTTCTTTATTTGTACATTGTTAATAAATCAATCTTTGTTCTTCCTATTTTCTGGTTTCCTCTTGTCCTATCGCATTCGTCTTTTCTCTAATTGGGTAAACGTGGCACGATTAGGAACCGCTCAGAATCGGGTTTAGTCACTTTGTTAATGGCTCGGATCGCGGATTGCTATCCGCTCGGCATTTTCCATCATATCCATGGTTCGAGCGGGAGTTATCTCCTTGCTTTACGGCCGGTGGTAGTACTTAGGTAATTGGACTAAGACTCGACCAACAACCCTACTTACCACCGACCAGAAGGAACGTTATAACTTATAAGGACTCGGGTCGGCCAGATAAAAAGACAAGGGGATTAACCCCCCCTTGATAAGTGGAGCGCCGACGTCCGAGATCCGCAACAATACTATCATCATGACAAGGAGACAGTTTTGGAAGTAGATGCGTCACAGAAGAGACTGGGTGCATGCCTTTTGCAGGATGACAAGCCTGTTGCTTTTGCGTCAAGAACTCTGACACCCACTCAGTCTGCATACTCAAACATTGAACGAGAAACCCTGGCCCTTGTTGCTGGCATACAGAAGTTCCATACTTATGTGTTTGGGAAATGCTTCAAGGTATACACAGACCACAAACCATTGGTCATGATCATCAGCAAACCGCTTACAAGCGCCCCTCCACGGCTTCAGCGCCTTCTTGTGAAAATCCAAGGCTACGATTTTGATCTGGAGTGGAAGGCCGGCCGTGAGATGATGCTATCAGACACGCTGTCGAGACTACCGAACCCAGAGAACAATCAGGAACTGCAGTTGGACACACGTGTAGATGGTATTGAGCTTGATGATGTGGATGATCATCATCGCTTTGACCTCATTCCTTTCAGCTCAAGGAAACAGGACCAACTCAGAGAGTGTGGAATGGCTGATAGAACCTTTCGAGCATTGCAGCAGGTTGTTCATCGAGGGTGGCCTGCTAGGATTACAGAGCTGCCTGTGGACCTACGTCCGTACTGGCCATACCGTGATGAAATTGGTATTTGTGACGGTGTTCTCTTCAAAGGTCGACAGGTACTAATTCCAGAGCAGCTACATAAGGATATCCTCGACCAGCTCCATGAGGCGCACTTGGGGATCGAAAAGACAAAACGTCTAGCACGCGAATGTGTTTACTGGCCAAGTATATATCTGGACATTGAGAGAGTTGTCAGAACATGTAAGGCATGTCAAGAGAACCAACCAAAACAAAGGCGTGAGGCTATGATAGCTCATGAGATACCAGCAGTACCATGGACAACGGTAGCCAGTGATATGTGTGAGCTACATGGGCAGACCTACCTCTTGGTGACGGATTATTACACCAAGTACCCAGTTGTGAAGAGAATGGAATACACGACGAATAGTGCAGTAGCCAAGGCCACATCTGAATGTTTCAGTACGTTCGACCCACCTCTGGAGGTCATATCGGACAATGGACCTCAATATGTGGGTAAGCCGTACCGTGATATGTGTACCAAATGGAATGTAAAACACACGACAACATCGCCGAGGTATCCACGCAGTAATGGATTTGTCGAGAGACAAGTTCAAACAGTGAAGAACATGATCAAAAAGTGTATTAGATCAGGGAGTGACATAGATATTGCACTACAACACCTGAGGTGCACACCTGTAGATTCCCACCTCCCAAGTCCAAGCGAAATGCTGTTCAACCGGCCCATACGCACCAACCTGCCAAGTCGTCTGTTGGTTCCTGCACAACAAAGGCATCAGGAAATTCAGGAACGATTGAAGGAACGTGGAGACCGGATGGCGAAGCAATACAACAGAACGGCTGGGCTGCAATTACCTGAATTGGCTATTGGACATCGGGTTCGGATTCTGAACAAGGACACGCACCAATGGTACCCCGGGAAAGTTGTGGCTCGCTGTAATGAACCCCGCTCGTATATAGTACAGACGCCTAACGGTACGCGTCTTCGAAGAACCAGGGCACACCTGCGTGAACTTTATCCTCCCGATTGTGGCGCCAAGTGGAAGGACGAACCGACCCAACCAACACATCAAAGTCTACCAACTGCTCGACGCGTACATTTCAACAACGACGCTTCAGCCATGGAAACTAACGGCTACTCCAGCTCCAAGGATGACGAGAGTGCTGAGACAACAAGGCTGGACAACTCTCCGTACTCGACCAGATCAGGCCGTGTGATTCGAAAACCATTGAGATATCGTGATAGTGAATAACGGCCACCAGAAATCAGCCCTTGTAATGTTGGTGCAGAGACAATGCGTTGATTGTAATGATTCTGTGTTTTCTCTGTTTTAGCTAATCATACTGAACAGTAATTACATTTTGGTTAGGGGGCCTTTGCACAGGATGGTGACCTTTGTGCCTCCCTTGTGCGACCATAAAATTTGCCAGGTCGCCGTTGGAGGCTCAAAGGAGGCAGAATGGTTGCCTAGGTCATTCAAAGGTGGTACACAGGAGGGTCAGACATCGCCATGGATGCCATGGTCGCCGTAAATTTTTGAACATGTTCAAAACAGTCGCACAAAGGTCGCCGAGGAGGTCGGTTGCTCAAAGGTGGCTCAAAGGAGGCAGAAGGGAGGCACAAGCATTGCCGTGGTTGCAGAATGGAGGCACAGTGGTCGCCCAATGGTCGCCAGGTAATAGATGCGTTCTGCTGCAAATTTTCCTGTCAATCTGAGCGATGCTTCTGCCTCCCTTGTGCCTCCTTTGGGCGACCAATAGCGTGCATTGAACGATGACTGTGGCGAGCGCTGTGCCTCCATTCGGCGACCACGGCAACCCTTGAGCCACCATGGCAAAGCTTTTGCCTCTCTTCTGCCTCCTTTGAGCCACCTGTAGTGCCTCCTCAGCCTGCCTATAAATAGAGGGCTGGTACCTGCAGTGGTTCATTGTGTTTGCAGTGAATGGTGAACAACTCGACTCAAGAAAGTCTCCAGACTCAACAGGCACAAGACATCATGCCTCCCAAGAAGTGCACAAGACCAAGGGCAAAGAACCGCAGAGGTGCCAGGACTACTGAAGAAGACGGTCCTGCTGGCCATGTTGATGGCCAAGGTAATGGTGATCAACAGGCCACAAGTGCCCTACAACCCTCCTGGTACTGGAGGGTAGGGTACTTGTCCCCAGTAGCAAGGAACCTGAGGGTCGCAGCTAGCTTCAGACCAAGCTCCAAACTTGCTCTCCAATTGGTATTTCGTTTCGTAATTCTTGGGCCAACCCTTTGGAGGAGTTCATCGAACATCGCTGGCTCAATTCGAAAGTAATTGTAGAAGGACCCTTCATCTTCTCGCCGCAGTTCTTGCATCAGTTGGCTGTAGTCCCCGAATTGTAACCTTCTCTGTTGTGTCAGCCAGGGGCTGACCCACCAGGTTCGTGGTCTCCTTCTTCTGTGCCTGTTCATCCTTCTTCTAAGGACAGCAATGGCCATCTGGTTCACCAGCAGTGCTTGGTGACCTTGTAAGATGGCAGTATGCAAGAGGAGTTGGTTGTTCATCCCAAAATCTTTATCTTCTGGAGATGTTCTCACTTTGGCAGCTAGGATGAAACTGATGGAAAAGCGCCAGAATCAGGGCATATATATACCCAGGCACTCCAGGTTGCCCAGCAGTCGCCAGGGGTCGCCCAAACAATGCTCAAGGGTCGCCTAGGAGGCAGAAGCATGGCTGAATGGTCGCCCAGTGGTCGCCGTTAGTTGCCGTTGGTCGCCGATGATGGCACAGAGGAGGCACAGAGGAGGCTCAATGGTTGCCCAAACATTGCTCGGGGGTCGCCTATGTAGCTTCTAATCGCGTTGGTTGCACAGGGGAAGCAGGCAGGTGGCGCAATGGACGCACAGGTCGCTCGTAGATCGCCATGAAAATGCCCGACAATTGCATTTTTGGTGGTTCAAGGGAGGCACAAGGATCGCTGGAGCAGTTACATAGAAACAGGATTTTCTGGGTTTAGGCAACCATTGAGCGTCCTGGCCATTTTTTGGTCGTTCAAAGGTGGCACAAAGGTCGCAGGCCTGTGTAAAGGGGGTCTTAAGAGTTATAACAGTAACCCCAGATCCCATCTATGTGTGGTTCAAGTTGTGGCTGATTGTGTTTATTATTTTGATTTAGTTTAGTAGTGTTTTGTTGCATACAAACATAATAATTTCAATGAAAGGGAGATGTTGTGATTGGTACTACGTACTGCGTAGTGACGTCTAGGGGCGTGGCTTCGGTGGTTGATGGCGGCTCGTCATGATGGCCGTGTGTTCTGTGAGAACTTGGTGTCTTCTTTAATAAACCACTTGAATTGAAGGAGATTCCTGAACTTACCACACAGGGTATCAAATGCTCATGAGTACAGGTACAGGAGCATTCCCATCCAACTTCTCACCCTCTGACACCATATTTTGCCTTTTTGATGCAATCTGACAGAAAGATCATTTACCAGCGAATTTACCATCCAGATCTCTGGACACTTAATGAGAACGAGAAAGCACCAGAGAACAAGACAAAAATGAGAACCAGAAAGCACCAGAGAACATGACACATAAATGAGAACCAGAAAGCACCAGAGAACATGACACATAAATGAGAACCAGAAAGCACCAGAGAACAAGACACAAAAATGAGAACCAGAAAGCACCAGAGAACAAGACATAAATGAGAACCAGAAAGCACCAGAGAACATGACACATAAATGAGAACCAGAAAGCACCAGAGAACAAGACATAAATGAGAACCAGAAAGCACCAGAGAACA
This sequence comes from Myxine glutinosa, assembly GCF_964187855.1. Lineage (NCBI taxonomy): Eukaryota > Metazoa > Chordata > Myxini > Myxiniformes > Myxinidae > Myxine > Myxine glutinosa. The sequence continues at coordinate 28,916,409 of NC_136263.1, read as the reverse complement.
TGACACATAAATGAGAACCAGAAAGCACCAGAAAACAAGACACATAAATGAGAACCAGAAAGCACCAGAGAACAAGACACATAAATGAGAACCAGAAAGCACCAGAGAACAAGACACATAAATGAGAACCAGAAAGCACCAGAGAACAAGAGACATAAATGAGCACCAGAAGGCACCAGAGAACAAGACACACAAATGAGAACCAGAAAGCACTAGAAAACAAGACACATTAATGAGAACGAGAAAGCACCAGAGAACAAGACATAAATGAGAACCAGAAAGCACCAGAGAACAAGACACAAAAATGAGAACCAGAAAGCACCAGAAAACAAGACACAAATGAGAACCAGAAAGCACCAGAGAACAAGACACAAATGAGAACCAGAAAGCACCAGAGAACAAGACACATAAATGAGAACCAGAAAGCAGCAGAGAACAAGACACACAAATGAGAACCAGAAAGCACCAGAGAACAAGACACACAAATGAGAACCAGAAAGCACCAGAGAACAAGACACACAAATGAGAACCAGAAAGCACCAGAGAACAAGACACACAAATGAGAACCAGAAAGCACCAGAGAACAAGACACATAAATGAGAACCAGAAAGCACCAGAGAACAAGACACATAAATGAGAACCAGAAAGCACCAGAGAACAAGACACACAAATGAGAACCAGAAAGCACCAGAGAACAAGACACATAAATGAGAACCAGAAAGCACCAGAGAACAAGACACATAAATGAGAACCAGAAAGCACCAGAGAACAAGACACATAAATGAGAACCAGAAAGCACCAGAGAACAAGACACATAAATGAGAACCAGAAAGCACCAGAGAACAAGACACACAAATGAGAACCAGAAAGCACCAGAGAACAAGACATAAATGAGAACCAGAAAGCACCAGAGAACAAGACACATAAATGAGAACTAGAAAGCACCAGAGAACAAGACACACAAATGAGAACTAGAAAGCACCAGAGAACAAGACACACAAATGAGAACTAGAAAGCACCAGAGAACAAGACACACAAATGAGAACCAGAAAGCACCAGAGAACAAGACACATAAATGAGAACTAGAAAGCACCAGAGAACAAGACACACAAATGAGAACCAGAAAGCACCAGAGAACAAGACACACAAATGAGAACCAGAAAGCACCAGAGAACAAGACACATAAATGAGAACTAGAAAGCACCAGAGAACAAGACACACAAATGAGAACCAGAAAGCACCAGAGAACAAGATACACAAATGAGAACCAGAAAGCACCAGAGAACAAGATACACAAATGAGAACCAGAAAGCACCAGAGAACAAGATACACAAATGAGAACCAGAAAGCACCAGAGAACAAGACACATAAATGAGAACCAGAAAGCAGCAGAGAACAAGACACACAAATGAGAACCAGAAAGCACCAGAGAACAAGATACACAAATGAGAACCAGAAAGCACCAGAGAACAAGACACATAAATGAGAACCAGAAAGCAGCAGAGAACAAGACACATAAATGAGAACCAGAAAGCACCAGAGAACAAGATACACAAATGAGAACCAGAAAGCACCAGAGAACAAGATACACAAATGAGAACCAGAAAGCACCAGAGAACAAGACACATAAATGAGAACCAGAAAGCACCAGAGAACAAGACACACAAATGAGAACCAGAAAGCACCAGAGAACAAGATACACAAATGAGAACCAGAAAGCACCAGAGAACAAGATACACAAATGAGAACCAGAAAGCACCAGAGAACAAGACACATAAATGAGAACCAGAAAGCAGCAGAGAACAAGACACATAAATGAGAACCAGAAAGCACCAGAGAACAAGATACACAAATGAGAACCAGAAAGCACCAGAGAACAAGACACATAAATGAGAACCAGAAAGCACCAGAGAACAAGACACACAAATGAGAACCAGAAAGCACCAGAGAACAAGACACACAAATGAGAACCAGAAAGCACCAGAGAACAAGACACACAAATGAGAACTAGAAAGCACCAGAAAACAAGACACACAAATGAGAACCAGAAAGCACCAGAGAACAAGACACACAAATGAGAACCAGAAAGCACCAGAGAACAAGACACATAAATGAGAACCAGAAAGCACCAGAGAACAAGACACACAAATGAGAACCAGAAAGCACCAGAGAACAAGACACACAAATGAGAACCAGAAAGCACCAGAGAACAAGACACACAAATGAGAACCAGAAAGCACCAGAGAACAAGACACATAAATGAGAACTAGAAAGCACCAGAAAACAAGACACATAAATGAGAACTAGAAAGCACCAGAGAACAAGACACATAAATGAGAACCAGAAAGCACCAGAGAACAAGACACATAAATGAGAACCAGAAAGCACCAGAAAACAAGACACATAAATGAGAACTAGAAAGCACCAGAGAACAAGACACATAAATGAGAACGAGAAAGCACCAGAGAACAAGACACATAAATGAGAACCAGAAAGCACCAGAGAACAAGACACACAAATGAGAACCAGAAAGCACCAGAGAACAAGACACACAAATGAGAACCAGAAAGCACCAGAGAACAAGACACATAAATGAGAACGAGAAAGCACCAGAGAACAAGACACATAAATGAGAACCAGAAAGCACCAGAGAACAAGACACACAAATGAGAACCAGAAAGCACCAGAGAACAAGACACACAAATGAGAACCAGAAAGCACCAGAGAACAAGACACACAAATGAGAACCAGAAAGCACCAGAGAACAAGACACACAAATGAGAACCAGAAAGCACCAGAGAACAAGACACATAAATGAGAACGAGAAAGCACCAGAGAACAAGACACATAAATGAGAACCAGAAAGCACCAGAGAACAAGACACACAAATGAGAACCAGAAAGCACCAGAGAACAAGACACACAAATGAGAACCAGAAAGCACCAGAGAACAAGACACACAAATGAGAACCAGAAAGCACCAGAGAACAAGATACACAAATGAGAACCAGAAAGCACCAGAGAACAAGACACACAAATGAGAACTAGAAAGCACCAGAGAACAAGACACACAAATGAGAACCAGAAAGCACCAGAGAACAAGACACACAAATGAGAACCAGAAAGCACCAGAGAACAAGACACACAAATGAGAACCAGAAAGCACCAGAGAACAAGACACACAAATGAGAACTAGAAAGCACCAGAGAACAAGACACACAAATGAGAACCAGAAAGCACCAGAGAACAAGACACATAAATGAGAACCAGAAAGCACCAGAGAACAAGACACACAAATGAGAACCAGAAAGCACCAGAGAACAAGACACATAAATGAGAACCAGAAAGCACCAGAGAACAAGACATAAATGAGAACCAGAAAGCACCAGAGAACAAGACACACAAATGAGAACTAGAAAGCACCAGAGAACAAGACACACAAATGAGAACCAGAAAGCACCAGAGAACAAGACACACAACTGAGAACTAGAAAGCACCAGAGAACAAGACACACAAATGAGAACTAGAAAGCACCAGAGAACAAGACACACAAATGAGAACCAGAAAGCACCAGAGAACAAGACACACAACTGAGAACCAGAAAGCACCAGAGAACAAGACACACAAATGAGAACCAGAAAGCACCAGAGAACAAGACACACAAATGAGAACCAGAAAGCACCAGAGAACATGACACATAAATGAGAACCAGAAAGCACCAGAGAACATGACACATAAATGAGAACCAGAAAGCACCAGAGAACATGACACATAAATGAGAACCAGAAAGCACCAGAGAACAAGACACACAAATGAGAACCAGAAAGCACCAGAGAACAAGACACACAAATGAGAACCAGAAAGCACCAGAGAACAAGACACATAAATGAGAACCAGAAAGCACCAGAGAACAAGACACATAAATGAGAACCAGAAAGCACCAGAGAACATGACACATAAATGAGAACCAGAAAGCACCAGAGAACAAGACACATAAATGAGAACCAGAAAGCACCAGAGAACAAGACACATAAATGAGAACCAGAAAGCACCAGAGAACAAGACACACAAATGAGAACCAGAAAGCACCAGAGAACAAGACACACAAATGAGAACCAGAAAGCACCAGAGAACAAGACACATAAATGAGAACCAGAAAGCACCAGAGAACAAGACACATAAATGAGAACCAGAAAGCACCAGAGAACAAGACACATAAATGAGAACCAGAAAGCACCAGAGAACAAGACACACAAATGAGAACCAGAAAGCACCAGAGAACAAGACACACAAATGAGAACCAGAAAGCGTTTGGAATGTGAAATGCGGTGGCGTTTTGAAAATCCCGGTTTCTCTTCAAGGAAATCGTCTTCCCACCGTTTGGACCCGCCGAGCGCAGTGATGTTCCGATGTGCAAGGCTTATCATTTAATAACACAAGCAGGATTTAGTAACACACCAACTGGTCCAGAGGGATTGCATCGTAAGCGGAAAAATTGTTGGCCTTTCGCTCGTCGAGAAAATTGCATTTCACAATCAGTCTGATTGTTGTGGATCGTCTCAGTGGGACATCTGAGCTCATTATCCTGATTCCGCAATAATGGTCCAGGTGAGTCCCGGAGCACAAGTTAAACATTTATTCCATCTGTAAAGATTCATTAAAACATAGAACTTCAGGCACTAAATTGCATGCGCTAATTATTTACTTAATCCGTCTCATTAGCCTTGGACCGATGATGTGCATTGTTACTTGACCCGCATTCAATTTCACTCTTAATTCGCCGTTATTTCTCATTTCATTTCAGATATCATCTGCAGAGTTCCTGCTTAAGGTTCCCAACCTTCTGGGTATTCTGCCTACCTGTGAATTCATGTACAGTCATCGAAGTGTTTTTAGCCGCGTCGCAGACGCTGCTCATAGAGTGCCCTCTGCTGTTGTTGTTGTTGTTCTTCTTCTTCTACTACTTCTTGTTCTTGCAGAGAAGACAAAACCTCAAAGCTCCACCCATTCTGGGAACCATAGCTCCACCCATTCTGGGAGAGGCTTCATATAAACAAATATCCACCATTTTATTAACTCGCATAGCTTTGAGGCCTGTTTTGTAGGCCCGTGGTGTCTTCCTCTCTCACACAGTTTTATTTCAAATCAAATTCGATATATCATTTCATTTTTCACAGTCGTTAACATAGTTTTAGACTCGGTTGAAAAAAAACGGGAAGAAAATGCGATGAAAGTTGCCCTTTATAGAACGAAATGAATTCTCAAAGGCCTGTAACTTCAAGTCCATTGCGATATATTTTTTTTAAATCGCGGCATGGTCAGTCATACACCGCCCGAAATAAGAGACGGGAAAATGCCGAGATATATATATTTTGTTTAAATCGCGGCATGGTCAGTCATACACCGCCCGAAATAACAGACGGGAAAATGCCGAGATATATTAAAAATTCGTCCATTTGATGACAATCGTCACGATGAAATATTTAATTTATACGTCGTCACAATAATGTGGAGAGAGGAGCATAGCTTCGTTCACGTGTCGCTACACACGAGAAATTGCCGAGATATTTTTTTTTTTACAATCACGGCATGGTCAGTCATACACCGCCTGAAATAACAGATGGGAAAATGCTGAGATATATTAAAAATTCGTCCATTTGATGACAATCGTCACGATGAAATATTTAATTTATACGTCGTCACAATAATGTGGAGAGAGGAGCATAGCTTCGTTCACGTGTCGCCACACACGGGAAAATGCCGAGATATATATATTTTGTTTAAATCGCGGCATGGTCAGTCATACACCGCCTGAAATAACAGACGGGAAAATGCCGAGATATATTAAAAATTCGTCCATTTGATGACAATCGTCACGATGAAATATTTAATTTATACGTCGTCACAATAATGTGGAGAGAGGAGCATAGCTTCGTTCACGTGTCGCCACACACGGGAAATTGCCGAGATATATATTTTTTTAAATCGCGGCATGGTCAGTCATACACCGCCTGAAATAACAGACGGGAAAATGCCGAGATATATTAAAAATTCGTCGCCACACACGGGAAATTGCCGAGATATATTTTCACTTTGCACAAAAATAACATCAAGTAATCGAATCAATAGGAATGTCCTGTGCCTATAACATCGACGTTATAGGCACAGCTGCATCTAGGCATTGTGTAACATCGACGCGGCTTTTGTTTTAATTAAAACTTTTTGTACTTGTTATAAACATAGAAGCAAATGATAACTAGAGAAAAGGACATGGGGGGGCTCTACGAAGACGTGAAATGCCGTAATACTTTGTCCAAGTACTGCTAAACGGAAGGCTTTTGAAAGTTAAAAGGCGATTTGTGTTCTACAGTGTTGAAGTATATAATTAAATGGAAACGAAATAAAGATTTTAAAAGCTGGATAATTCTTTTTCCGGAAGTCATCTTTTACATCACCATATCTAACACGTAATGTTAGTTCTTCATACCTGTTGTTTGTGTCCTTTATGACGTCCTTAAAAACGAAGTTTCCTCTTTGGAATGATTTTCAATTTGGTTTGACTGCCAGACAGGGTAAAAAAAAATCGTACCTGAATCCGAAGGAGGTGGTTCAGTTTGGCATTTTAATGAGAATTACCCTTTAGAATGACCCATTAGAACCCATTCTAATTAGGGCAAAGGGGGGCATTAGGCTCCACTACATTGTAAATGCATTTTATAATAACTTCCTGTACAAGAAAACTCATTCTGATTGGTTCTTGAGTCACTTGAGAACATGGCCGGTGTATCATGAATAAAATATAATCCAATTACAATGTAGTGGAGCCTAATGCCCCCTGGAGCTTAATGCCCCCCTTTGCTCTACCCTTTAGAAGCCATTATAATTTCCTTTTAGAACCCATTAAAATTACCCTTTAAAATTACCCTTTCGAACCCATTATAATTACCCTTTAGAATCACCGTTAGAACCCATTAGAATTACCCTTTAGAATTACCTGTTAGAACCCATTAGAATTACCCATGTGAGTGAGTTATTCCATGTGAGTGAACCTCAGCCAACCTGTGTCCTGGGGTGGCTCTGATTTTGTTACCGGCCGGAAAATATTCTTTTCATTGCAAAGCTTTGCTAACCTCCCCCTTCCTTTCTCTCTTTTTTTTTTCTTCCGCTCCACATCTCTCTGTGTCTCTCCCACCCCTCTCTGTCTTTCTCCTGCCACATTGTCTCCTCCCCCCCTCCTCTACTTCCTTCCTTCCACCCCCTACTCATGCTTCCCTCCCCACCCCTACTCATGCTTCCCTCCACTCCCCTCTTCTCCTCCGCTCCCTTCATCTCCTCCCTCCACTCCCCCTCTCCTGTTACCTCCCTTCCCCTGTTTCTACCCTTAATTTCTCCTTCCTCTTCCTTACCCACTACCCTCCCTTCCATCCACCTCCCACTCCCTCTTCCTCTCACTCTTCCCTCCTCCTTCCTTTCCCTCCCCCATTCTTTTCCCCTCTCCGCTTCCTCTCCCCCTTTACCATCACCCTCCCTCCTACCCCGCCCCTTCCCTTTACTCTACCCCTCCTCTTCCTTTCCCCCACCTCCATCTCACCTCATATTCCCGGCATGAAGAGACTCTGCACTTCGTGCCGGGAACTCTGCGCTACTTTTGCTCTTAATTAATATACTTACTCACATTTCAATAGTACGTAATTAATAGACGTACACACATTGTATTCATACATAATTAATAGACATACTCATGTTTCAATAGCACATAATTGATAGACATATACACACATTGCATTAGTAAGTAATTAATGGACATACTCACATTTGAACAGTATATAATTAATAGACGTACTCGCATTTCAATAGTACATAATTAATAGACGAATACACATAAGTAAGTAATGTACACAATATACATTAGTAAGTAATGAATGTACATACTCATTTTTCAATAGTACATGATTAATAGACGAATACACATAAGTTAGTGAATGAATGAATGAATGATCGTTTTAAGGCCATTTTCCCCGCTAGAGCGGGGGTTAGCCTTGCGGGCCCCATGACAATCATGGTTCCCTGTTTGAGGCAATGTTTTTATGGCCGGATGCCCTTCCTGACGCCAACTCTTGGTCACGCTCTTACGATGCGCAGGGATACGGTGTACCTATGAGTGGTGTATATACACATATATATATATAAACATATATGAGTGGTGTATATAAACATAGAAACACATAGGATACACATAAGTTAGTAATGTACACAATATGCATTAGTAAGTAATGAATGGACATGCTCACATTTCAATAGTACATAATTAATAGACAAATACACATATTGCATTAGTAAGTAATGAATGGACCTACTCACATGTCAATAGTACATAATTATTAGACGAATACACATATTGCATTAGTAAGTAATGAATGGACATATTCACGTTTCAATAGTACATAATTAATAGATGTACACACATTGCATTAGTACGTAATTAATAGACAAATTCACAGACCATTATCATTATTACCTCTGCCACCTAAGGAGGATGGAGGTTATTTTTACCCCTGTCTGTCTGTTTATCTGTGAACATAATATCTCAAAGTTATAGACAGATTCAGACGAAATTTGGTGTACACTTTGGCTGCGTGACAAGGACAAATTGATTCAATTTTGGTTCAGGTCCGAATCCAGATTAAGTGAATACAATACGTAAACTGTTCAGCCTGGTGGAGGAATGCACTCTACCGAGTACGTTCCTTATATTTTTGGAGCCCCAAAGAAATGTAACACCACTTTGATTAAAGCGAAGATGTTTGAAATCATGGTCACGTTTGCATAGAGTAGAGCATTATTCATACGACTGTTAGGAAAATGGAGACCCTGACATAGCATAGCTGTGAGTCTCCAAATAGCTCTCCGAGTCTACTACCATAATGGCTCCAGTGGCTTACAGAGAGCAACCCACGTAATCTACAGCACGATTAAGTTAAATAGGGAATCATTTTTGAAATTCTACAATTTTCTAAGATCGGGTTATCATGGCAATTTGAAACACCAAGGTTACGAGTACAGATTTCAATGGAAGACACAATGTTCATTTCATCAGAACAGACGGATGTCTTCGCAGTCATCTGAGTAGGGTGATTGCCTTGTTCAAGGGCAGTGGCTGGTGGAAAATTGAGAATGAATAACATATTGTCCAACTCACAGTCTTCATAATCGGAAAACTCAGTTGCATCAAGCAATTTACCCAACATTTGAATGAAGCCTCACAAAACCCCATGAATTATCATAATTATGAAACAAACGATAAATCTACCACTGGAGTTCACATGAATCAACCAGAATGAAGAAGAAATCCAACACAAGATGTATCATGAGAATCATGCACCATGGGGGAGTTTCGGAATAACGGGAAACTTAGCTCATCACACTCACTTTGTTTAACCCTTTGAGTGCATGACAATAAACACTGGATTAAACGATGTTGATTAAAGACTTGGTGGCTTCAAGTGCATGTTCAAGATGACCTCAAATCAAAGCAAACTCCCTTCCTAGAAGCCTCATCAACGTGAGTTTCAAACAAGATTCAATGCAGTTCACACGTGAGTTGGTAAATTTGGATTTTAATACCAAGGGGAACTGACTATAACATGTCCTCATGAGCCACCATGGTGCTTTGGGGCTATCTATCTACAGTCATGTGAAAAAGTAAGTGCACCCCATGTAAAGTTTTGACTTTTTCAACATATTTCAACATACAGCTATTTGATCTTCATTTCAACAATATTGATAGATAAAGGTGATACAATATAACAAATATCATGAAACATTTACATTTTGTAGTCAATTGTATAATTTAAATGAACATAAATGCAAATTTCGCATGTGGAAAAAGTAAGTACACCCCATGAAATGTTTTTTATCTTTTTAACATATTGTTATGAATTTGGTAGAGCAACATCTAGAGCTAGGTAGATCTGTATAGGTAGGTATTCGACTGTCGTGACAGGGACTCTACATGTATTAAGTTCTTGATGTTTAGGCGCTTGTCGGGGTAAGATGTATGATTGTGGATCTACCTGGAGATTCGAGTGTTAAGTAGTGAGGGATTAAAGGTAATGCCCCTGTGAGTCTCACCTAGTAGTCAAACCTTTGTCCATTATGGCACTGCAAACCACATAAACATTAGTTAGGTCCCTAGCGCAACATTAAATAATTCCTTTCCCTCACAATGACTCCGGAACAAACGGACAGGAAACCAGGCCAGGACACTGCCGATGATGGCCGCAGCCAGCTACACCTCCGCTGGGGCTCGAGTACCATGCGCTATCACAACACTACAGGCCTGTGATTCGGTGGAGGGCACTGATTGGGTGGCGCACCAAGGGACGTGATGTCACCAGCGATGTTATTTAAGGGAGCGCCGAACGCTCTCTTGGCTCTTGTTCTCTTGCCTCTCTGGCGTCTGGCAGTGCAGCTTTTGGTCTCTTGTGGTTCATGCTCTTAGTTGCGCAGCAGTTGAGAAGAGCTCTGCAGAAGAGTTGGCTGCCAGCACTCCTGCAGAGAGTTCACTTCAGTTGAGCCAGAGGAGTTGAGTTGAGACCAGTCCCGGAGCGAGTTGGAAGGACGAGACGTGCAGTCACACCTGCGTTCTCCCCGTTCCTGTCTTTTCGTGCTTCGTGTGGGGATCGATCTTGGGTGGAGCCGCGAGCCTGCGTTGGGTGCCTTGGAGATTGGTGCACCGACCTCGTGGGCGGCGAGAGGATCGGAGCTTGGAGAAGGCCTGGTGGCGGCTGAGCGCAGCCGTGTTACAAGAAGACGACAGAGACAGATAAGCCCGGGCTCCGCGTACACTGTACGCGACGTGACGTGTTTCGTTTGTAATTCATAATCTCCCTCGTATCGTGTTTGATATCTGTTGTGTGTGGGATCCAAATTTAGGCTTCTGATTAGAGTTATTACCGGCGCGTGCTTTTTCACTGTCTTTACTTTTCATTAATAAATCCTTGTATTATTTTCTGTATATATCTGAACACAGTTTCCTGGGTGTTTGATTTTAATAGATAAGGCGGCGGAGCTTTGCTGTGTCCTGCCATTCCGCGCGTTTAACTTTAACTGTTTGATTTAGAATCCGCATCCGCTATTGAGTTTTCGCCTCGGGAGTTAAAGCCTCGCAATTGGCCATCCGCAACTGTGGTGTTAATCGTGGTTGCGTGACAATATGTGGACATATCAATATTTGATCTTCATTGAAACAGTATCTATAGATAAAGGTGATCTAATTGAACAAAAAACAATGAAAATTTGACTTTGCAATAATTTATTCAACAAAAAATTGTTGCACAGCATGCATAATTGCATGCACAGCTCGTTTCAAATCCCCCACAACATCTCGATGGGATTTAGATCCGGGCTTTGACTTGGCCATTCCAGAACCCTCCATTTCTTGCTTTTCAGCCATTCCTTGGTGGATTTACTGGTATGTTTAGGGTCATTGTCATGTTGCAAGGTCCACCTTCGGTTGAGCTTCAACTTACCGACAGATGGCCTCACATTATCCTCAAGCACCCTCTGGCACAATGAAGAATTCATCGTGGATTCTATGATGGTGAGCTGCCCAAGCCCTGATGCAGCAAAGCTGCCCCAAACCATAATATTTCCACCACCATGCTTTACAGTTGGTATCAGGTTCTAGACGGGTCAATATACTGCCTGACCCCAAAAAAATTGCAAATTTTTGTTTTATGCTTATTTCTAGTAGTTTATGAAGTGGAAGACAACATATTAAAAGTTGGACAATTTTGACGCATGGGAAAGTCCCTCAGTGACGTCAGAAAACAAGATGGCTGCCGGCAGATAAAACGTAAAAAAATTGACTGATAATCATCAGACCACTAACAATTTAAAGTAAATATTTGCACAAATATATGTTCTTTGATTGTTTCTGCCAGTCTATGACATGGAAAGCAACATATAAAAAATTGGACAATTTTGACACATGTGGAAGTACCATATGCCTTCTAGTCTTAGATTCCAGTTTCATCGTCCTCCTCCTCCTCCTCTATGTCTGGTTCAACACTCATATTGTCACAGTTGCTGTCCTGGCAATGTCCACATGCACTGGTGCACTCTAATCCATGCTTCCTACATGAACACCTTAGTGTTTTGCACCCCCCTGAACAGTTGCAGTGAATCATCTGAAGTAGTATGTCTGGAGCAGGGCTTTTGTCTGTCATCACTGGAACAAGTTTTCCTCCTTCTACCTTCCATCCCCACTCCGTTGGCTCCATTCCACAACAAAGGCCCATCCATTCCATTACCTGGTAATAGGTCCGCAGAGAATGAAACTTGCAGGCAGCGGATGTGGGTGGCAGTCTTTCAGGAGTGACAAATGCCTTAGCCCTTGCAACCTTTTTGCAGAGAATGTTGTATCTGATCGATGCCAATGAGTCGTTCTGATTTGCTTTAAACAATGCCACCATTGCTCTGCAGCCTGCAGTTTCAATAACATCCTGACTCTGCTGTGGTTTACAGAACACCTTTGAGCTGTCTATCAGTTCCTTTTCTTTCTTGATGATTCTTTGAAACCCTGACTTCTTTCCAATCCCAAAGACACGAGACGTTGCGTCACAGCCAGTTAATGCATGAAGGAACAATATATCTCTGCAGGCTGCATTTCCAAGTATCTGCTGAAGGACTTTGATATTGTAGACATTTGATTTTGCCTTGTCAGAACGGAAATAGAGTTCAATGCAGTTTGTCTCCACCATATAGAAGAGCAGGAGGAGAAGGAGATCTGTATCTTCTCCAATGAGGGTTGTAGATCTGGAAGCCGCATTTGCGACGGCCGCTTTTGCAATCTCAACATCAGCATCTCCCTCTGCTTGGATCACCTCACAGCCTTCCTTGTGCAACACCTCTATAATCAACAGTATCATTGCCTGCTTGTTTGACTCATTCGACAGAAAATCCTCCTTTTTCCCAACAAATTTTGTTGACTCCGTAATGTTAACCTTGGTGGCATTCTTGTTTCTATTCCGACGTTGATGAGAACAGTCCTTTGTGCTTGGCCCAGCCTCATAACCATCAAACACAACAGTAGCTTTGCCATAGTGTCGTACTGTAAATGAGGCATATTCATCTGCAATGGAACTGTAGGTGAATCCCTCTGTCCACTTTAAGCGGTGAATAAGTGATCCCCCGTCAAGAACATAGTGATCTGTTCCTGGAACTGTCTGGTTGACAGCATTGTCAGATTTGGTTGTAGCATAATTCCTTATTGCCTCCGCCAACTGTGGTTTATCTGGCTGGCGCAGGATGTTTTTTGCCTCAAAAAGAGACATTGGGTATGGGCAGAGTTCATATTTCATCACTTCACCTATCTGGAGATCTCCCGTCTGTGACACCACTAAGAACCTCTCGATTAGTAACGCTGGATCTATTGTGCGGTCCTCAGCAACTTTGACTGCCCTGCTGAATGCAAGTGTCTTGGCTTTAGAACTCCTTTTGTGTGAATAGGAGTAAGCTGGGTGATCATCCATCTTCTTGACAATGTCACTACCTACTTTGAATAGGTCATGAACATTGACATCCTCATTTGCAGTAACCCCTGTGATGATATTGCGCAATGACTTGTCATCAGAAAATGGTGTGAAGCTGTCCAGTTTTTCGGCAACTTTGCCACGATCAGCTTCATCTCGACTCACCCTGGATGTTGTCAACTCCTTATGTTGTTCACTTGTTGAGTAGCTACTCGAGGTCAGTTCTTGCATAGCAAGGTTGTAGGAGGACGATATGGTTGAAGACAGAGTCCAAACTGCTCTCTGGTGCTCTGACATCCCACTTCCTCGAGTCAGCCCCCCTTGGCTTTTCAGTGAGCGCATTAATGTCTGTTCTATCACAAGATCAGAGCCTAGGCCAGCCCAGTATTGGTCACTGCGCCGGATTACATGATAACCAGATTGGAACTTCTGATGAACCTCAGGGTTGTCATCCTCTAACGCAAGCATCTTCTCGAGATAGAGTCGAGCTGACTTCAGGTAATTGGGATGGCCAGCAGCTGCAAATATCGGCAAGCAAGCTGATATGGCTTGGAGATGCATCTCCCAGGACCCCGTCCGATCAGCTGCCACAAGTGCCCTTGCAATTCCCAACATACGCTGGTAGTTGATCCAAAGTGCACTGGTTTTCGAGTCCTTTGCAAGTTTATTCCTTTCCTGATTCAATCTATTGTCAATGAAATGAATGCACTCTGATTGCAACACAGACTCTATAGTGTCACTTTCGACAGTCTCCAGGGAAATGTACAGTCGCTCCAGTTCTGCCACTTGTTCTTGAAACCCAGGGTCAACTTCCACAATCTTGCCAACAACCTGACGTGTAAGACACTGATCCACAAGCAAATGGCCACGAAAAGCACGTTGCACCGCCTTCCCACTCAGCATGTGCACAACAGCATTTTGACCATACACTGTTTCCAGGATCTCTTTCAGTCCACTTCCATCCATCAAACTTCCAATGGCACCCAACAAATTCATTAATGTGTGGAAGCTCCCAAGCAGTAGCACTGCATTATGGATTGGGTTATCAGCAGGAAGAGCATTCACTATCTCAGAGGCCTTCCAAAACAGCGGTTGGTCAAATGTGATGATTGCTGGCATGTTGTGTTTTGATGCAAGTTTGCTCAGGTAATCAAGAGTTGACAAGATGCAGGTTTTGTCACCTGGGTTCATATCAATCATTGGGAGAAACTGTATTGAGGCTTTCCCTGGGTGATCACACTCCTCATGCAGAAAGTGCATCATGCCTTGCCAATTTGGTGCACTCTTTTCGAAGCAAAATGACATCTCCCATAATATGTCAATTGGGCGATCACAAATTGATAACAAAGGGAGGGGCTGAAATTTGAGGTTGCGGTTGACGTGCTCTGCATAGCGGTAATCTATTATATTGATCTTCGTCAGTTCGACGAGCTTCCTGTCAGACATTTTCTTTCTAGATATGATGTGGCTAGATTGACGCCCTGGTGTAATAGCTGCTATCATGCCCATCCCATGAAAGGTACCCTTTCCAACCCCCATTAACCCCACATAACACAATCCTTTAACTTGGGGTTTACTGGTCGGTCTGTCTCTTTCTGTCTCTTTCTCTTTGTCTCGAGACTTCTATTGAAACGTTGCACACTATGGAAACTGTTTGGCATCGTGCGCGTTACCAGTCGTACACAAGCTCACACAATCTTAAGTATGTCCATGGAAAGCCAGCAGAGGATTGCTGTTTAAAGGACGTTGACGAAAGTACAACCCGGCTGAGAAGTTCAGCACCTGCTGTGGACTGGTCGTTGTGTCGGTCCACATTGTCTCCAGCAAATAACAAGGATGTATCAAGAATGTCGGTGTCACCTCCAAACACATCCGGAGCAAGAGAAGAGGCTGCATTTACTTCAAACCGTTGCACTTCGGAGTAAGATGAGGAAAAGCCAAAGGTTGATAGACTATCTATCAAGAAACGAGACCTATACAAGTGATGCATTTGCACTGCAAGACCAAGCTGCAATGGTGCAATTACAGCCCTTGGACGCACTGCTTGGATGACTGCTTGTCCAATACCAGCAACCTCCCTAGATGTATCTTTCCCGACCAAAAGATGCTGCAGCAAGAATCGCAGGCTAGTTGGGACATACCCCAATGCAGCAGTAAGGCTTAGGTCTGCAGTAGTTGGGTATGTATCCCCATGTGGTGCAACTGTTGTTTTTATGTCACTTTTTATTAGTTTTGCAGCAGTCTGAAGAATTGCACGTTTTTGTGCTTCTTCATCATCTTCTCGTGGTGCATTGTAGTGGTCACGGAGGATCTGGGACATTTTTTCTCTGAATGTCACAATGTCTTTTAAGCCTCTACCCTCTGCCATGAATATAGATTCACCATATCGTTTTTTAAGCTGTTCCTTCATGTATTGGTTCCCATATGCATTGGATTCACTATCGCCCAGGTATTGTTCCATTCTAGCCACGAGGTCTGTAATTGTTAACTGTTCCTCATCATTGTCTTCAAGAAAAGAGCACACCTTATCGAAAGCCTCATTCTGGTCACTGTCCTTAGGCCTTCCCATTTTTCGTCTCTTGTTTGACTCAGTCGGCTTGAACCGTTGTGGAATGTCTCGCATTGTGCGGAAATTAATGTTGCAGGACTTGTGGTACACACAGTCAGCTGCATGGAGATCACCCTCAAAATATTCAATGCGGCCTTGAACAGCAAGGGCCCATTCATCGCTCCTTGTTTTGCAATGAACTGATATAGTTTTAACAAATGCGTCAGTCTTCACGTAGCCAAAACTGGCTGTTTCTGCATGGCCTCGCTTTGGGCCCTCTTCCTTAACTTCAGTGCCGCAGAAAAGGCAATGTGTTTTACTGTCACATGGTCCCAGGGAAATGCGAGCACTCCTCTTGACTGATGGACCTGATTCCGCATGATCCTTCTTGGTTAAAGCAATGTCCTTTTTGTTTATGTGATTCACTCGGCATGATTTGTGAACACTGGTACCAGCTAGAATTCTGATGTCAACACCCCTTTCGGCACTTGCACGGTTGATGCCTTCTGCTCCTTTCTCACGAACTGATACTGTTTCCTCACAGTCCAATCCCCTTTGGCATAAAGGGCAGGTCTCTTTACCATATAAAGAGTTCATTTTCTATCTCTGAAAATACAAAAATGAGATCTTTTAGAAGCATGCAGTCAATTTACATTGGCCATATACATTGAATGCCATCAGAGCATTCTCCGCCCCTGAAACTGAGATATTTATGTAAGATATATATTAGGAGGAAACATACTATGGAATAATCTGCATAGTGGTCATCCCATTGCTTTCTGCATCTGAAATGAATTATATACAAGGGCTCTGTTGCTTAGTCACAAGGTGCACCAGGAAAAGATATGTATAGTCCAGAAGAAAAACATACTGATAGAACCCCCCCCGCCCCCCTTCCCCCAATCAACTGGTCCCATTCCTATTAAATAAATATGCATCCCCACAACTCTAGAACCTGGAAAATAAATACCATCATACACTACAGTTGTAGGAGTACAAAATACATGTAGAATATATGGGGCAATTGTATGCATAGGCCTACCTGTCTTTTTGCTACTGCCTTGGCCTTGGTTGTATTGTACTGTATCTCCTTGGTTGTATTGTATTGTATCTCCAATGTTTACCATACAACGTTGTCCAATTGAGTCCTAATTAGGTGTAATTAACTCATTCATGTGGAGTTGTTACTCAGTCAAGCTGCACAACTACCAGTGAGGAATTAGGTCATTAGCCTACATGCTGGGAGGTCATATTGTTAAAGACATGTGTCAGGTAGCAGATGTAAACATTGTTAAAGACACGAAACAAGTGTTATAAAATGTTGCCTTTGCAGCTGGTCTCAGTGGAACAAATTAATTTATATAAACAAAAAGAAACAAAAATAAAAAACCAAAGACGTTTTCGACGTAGTGAATCGTGCATGGTTTTGTGACATTTTTATCATGTCAAAAATTTTTACTTTCCCATGGTCCATTTCTGTCCAACTTTTGATATGTTCCTAAGTAAGTCTTAAAATATAGGGAAATGCAATAAAACTAAAATTTGCAATTTTTTTGGGGTACGGATGTTCTGGTTGTATATTGACCCGTCTATGTGGTCAAATGCTGTCTTTGGTTTTCGCCAAACATGTCTTCTGGTATTGTAGCCAAATAGCTCTACCTTTGACCCATCTGTCCAGAGCACATTGTTCCAGAAGTGCTGGTCTTTGCCGAGGTATTCATTGGCAAACTTTAGTCTGGCCCTGATGTTCTTTCTGGACAGCAAAGGTTTCCTCCTGGCACACCTCCCATGTAGATCAAATCTGTGCAGCCTCTTTCTAATGGAAGACTCGTGCACTTTGACATCAACAGTGGCAAGAGCTGTAGGTCCCGTGATGACATTCTAGGGTTCTTCGAGTCGTCTTTCAGCAACTTGCGGTCTGCTCTCGGGCTGAACTTGCTGGGGCGGCCTGGCCTGAACAAGTTGGCAGTTGTTTGGAATCTTCTCCACTTGTAAATGATCTTCCGCACAGTCGAATGTTTGATTTCAAATTGTTTGGAGATCTTTTTAAATCCCTTCCCAGACTCGTAGGCATCTATGACCTTCTTTCTGAAGGCGTCAGAGAGCTCTTTTGATCTCAGCATGGTAACGCAGCACACTTCAACAACAAAGAGCAAACCAAACTAAATGTCTGAGGTTTAAATAGACAGGTTCCTCCAAGATCGTCTCTAACGATGTTCTAATCATTTGCACCTAAGCTGGTGCACCTGATTCTAATTTTATGTATTTGAAGTAGTGATAAATGTAGGGGTGTACTTACTTTTTCCACATGCGAAATTTGCATTTATGTTTATTTAAATTATACAATGGACTACAAAATGTAAATGTTTCATGATATTTGTTATATTATATCACCTTTATCTATCAATATTGTTGAAATGAAGATCAAATAGCTGTATGTTGAAATATGTTGAAAAAGTCAAAACTTTACATGGGGTGTACTTACTTTTTCACGTGACTGTATGTATGTAAGAAGTATAGAAAATCCTCATTCCTTTCCTGCCGTACACATCCCCTTATTTAGAAATGTCCTCTTAAACAGACAAAAAAACACCAATAAACAAACACAGAAACACACACATATACACACACACACACACACACACACACACACACACACACACACAAGAAAAACACACAAAAACACAAACAGAAACACACACACAGAAACACACAAACACAAATATACACACACAGAAACACACACATGAACACACACACATGAACACACACACACACACACACACACAAACACAGAAACACACACACAGAAACACACGCACAGAAACACACACACACACACACACACACACAAAAGAAAAACACACAAAAACACAAACAAACACACAAACACACACAAACACAAATATACACACACAGGAAAACACACATGAACACACACAAACACAGAAACACACACACAGAAACACACACACACACACAGAAACACACACAGAAACACACACACACACATACAAGCACACACACACACACACAGAAACCCAAACACACAGAAACCCAAACACACAGAAACCCAAACACACAGAAACCCAAACATGCAGAAACCCACACAAACAAACAAACACACACACACACACACACAGAAACACACACACATATACACAGAAACACACAGGCAGAAACCCACAAACAATCACAAACAAACACACACACAAAGACACGCACACACAAAGACACGCACACACACAAAGACACGCACACACAAAGACACACACACCTCGTTTTTTCATTTCTGTTCTTCACAATTCTATCTCTCTTTTATACACACACACACACACACACACACACACACACACACACACACACACACACACACACACACACACACACACAATTAATTGTACAGTATCGGTTGTTCCTAAACTTAAATAATTTAATGGATTGTTGTAAATGATGTTAATTTCACAACATCCCATATTCAACTTTATTTAAATTGTAAACCTCAAACATAGTTTCTCCACCTAAAGCAGGAACCTTAACCCGTAAGCAATTGACTCATTTCCCGACTGCATGGATCATCAGCTGGGTAACGTTCTTCCTCGAGGTTTCAATCCTTTCAGCCCAGGACCTCTCCAAACGGCGGATCCACAACCTCGCTCATGGATCCACATCAATAGATGGTCCATCAGTGGATCCACAACCTCGATCATGGATCCACATCAATAGATGGTAAATCAGTAGATCCACAACCTCAGTTGCGTCCAGGCAGTGATGCACACAGTACAGGGGGACCCATCAATGCAACATCACTTATTCCAACTTTACTCGCAATAGGATTTAATGTATTATCATGTATTTATAACTTTCCTTACACACTCGATAATATGATAATATCATTAAATAATTCACATCTTACCCTTAAATACATCAATCTACCAACCAGCATGACCACATCACCTACCTTTCTATCAAACTGCACATCGAATGTTCAAACTGTCACCGATAACGGTTTTTTGCATGCTGCCATATCCTAGCAACCACTGATTCCTAGCAACATTGATTTGTAGTATATTTAATTATTATATTGTACTGTATTTACATAAGATCTCATGAATAATATTATATTGCACTGTACTTGTATTATATTGTACTGTAATATAATAATATTATATTGTACACTTCGAATGTTCAAACTGTCATTTATAACGGTTTTTTTGCATGCTGCCGTATCCTAGCAACCACTGATTCCTAGCAACAACACTGATTCCTTGGTCCCCCTGTACTGTCTTTCCCTCGCGGTCCCCCTGTGCTGTCTTTCCCTCGCGGTCCCCCTGTGCTGTCTTTCCCTCGCGGTCCCCCTGTGCTGTCTTTCCCTCATGGTCCCTCTGTGACATCTTTCCCTCGCGGTCCCCCTGTGCTGTCTTTCCCTCACGGTCCCCCTGTGCTGTCTTTCCCTCACGGTCCCTCTGTGATGTCTTTCCCTCGTGGTCCCTCTGTGATGTCTTTCCCTCGCGGTCCCCCTGTACTGTCTTTCCCTCGCGGTCCCCCTGTACTGTCTTTCCCTCACGGTCCCTCTGTGCTGTCTTTCCCTCGCGGTCCCCCTGTGTTGTCTTTCCCTCGCGGTCCCCCTGTGCTGTCTTTCCCTCACGGTCCCCCTGTGCTGTCTTTCCCTCACGGTCCCTCTGTGATGTCTTTCCCTCGCGGTCCCCCTGTGCTGTCTTTCCCTCACGGTCCCTCTGTGATGTCTTTCCCTCGTGGTCCCTCTGTGATGTCTTTCCCTCGCGGTCCCCCTGTGCTGTCTTTCCCTCGCGGTCCCCCTGTGCTGTCTTTCCCTCGCGGTCCCCCTGTGCTGTCTTTCCCTCGCGGTCCCCCTGTGCTGTCTTTCCCTCGCGGTCCCCCTGTGCTGTCTTTCCCTCGCGGTCCCCCTGTACTGTCTTTCCCTCGCGGTCCCCCTGTGTTGTCTTTCCCTCGCGGTCCCCCTGTGCTGTCTTTCCCTCGCGGTCCCCCTGTGCTGTCTTTCCCTCATGGTCCCTCTGTGATGTCTTTCCCTCGCGGTCCCCCTGTGCTGTCTTTCCCTCACGGTCCCCCTGTGCTGTCTTTCCCTCACGGTCCCCCTGTACTGTCTTTCCCTCACGGTCCCTCTGTGCTGTCTTTCCCTCGCGGTCCCCCTGTACTGTCTTTCCCTCATGGTCTCTCTGTGATGTCTTTCCCTCGCGGTCCCCCTGTACTGTCTTTCCCTCGCGGTCCCCCTGTGCTGTCTTTCCCTCGTGGTCCCCCTGTGCTGTCTTTCCCTCACGGTCCCCCTGTACTGTCTTTCCCTCGTGGTCCCCCTGTACTGTCTTTCCCTCGCGGTCCCTCTGTGATGTCTTGACCTCGCGGTCCCCCTGTGCTGTCTTTCCCTCGCGGTCCCCCTGTGCTGTCTTTCCCTCGCGGTCCCCCTGTACTGTCTTTCCCTTGCGGTCCCTCTGTGATGTCTTTCCCTCGCGGTCCCCCTGTGCTGTCTTTCCCTCGCGGTTGTCAGCTCTTTCACGAGCCTCGATTCAGTATACCAAAAAAACCAACAAAAAAAACATTGAATTGTAGTATATTTAATTATTATATTGTACTGTATTTACATAAAGATCTCATGAATTTTTTTTTTTTTTTTGTATACTGAATCGAGGCTCGTGAAAGAGCTAACATTTATTTCACAAACAAATCAACCAGACAAACAAAATATACAAAAAGAGGGAGTGGAAGACAAGATGGGGAGAGAAGGGGAAGCACACAACCACAACATTTGAGAGCAGGGAGAAGTGTGGGAGGGAGAGGGCTTGGGGGCAGGAGGCGTGGGAAGGGGGGTGGGGGGGAATTGTATTGTACTGTACTTGTATTATATTGTACTGTAATATAATAATATTATATTGTACACTTCGAATGTTCAAACTGTCATTTATAACGGTTTTTTGCATGCTGCCGTATCCTAGCAACCACGGATTCCTAGCAACAATGATTTGTAGTATATTTAATTTTTATATTGTACTGTATTTACATAAAGATCTCATGAATAATATTTTTAATATTCGTATTGTATTTTACTAATTCGATTTGGTGCCTTTTTGTGATATTAAAGAAAACTTGTTTTAATCTACCAACTGCAGCCCCCTGTGCTAACATACGTCTGACTAGTTGTAATTTATTGACCAGTTCAGAGCTGTGTGTGGTTGCTCTTACAGTCCTAATTATTTCACATGCAACCGTACCATAAAATAGCTTTTTGGGAATGTTGCTGTCTAAGAAAGGCATTCGGACAATTCACATTCATTCGGACACACACACACACACATACACACACACACACACACACACACACACACAAAGACACACACACACAAAGACACACACACACACACACAAACACGCACACATACAAAGACACACACACACAAAGACATACACACACACACACACAAAGACACGCACACACAAAGACACACACATATATACACGCACACACACAAAGACACACACACACACACACACAAAGACACGCACACACAAAGACACGCACACACAAAGACACACACATATATACACGCACACACAAACACACATACTTTCCATTTCCTGCAACTACGCCTATGCTCAAGTACAACGATGGTGGTAACAGAAGACAGAAGAACTCCACAGTGATTCGTCCATTTATATTCCAACAACCATTCCTTCATTCGTGTGACAATAAATGATCAATTCTTCGATTGCAGTTTCGCTCTTCAATGAACTTGTAAAAATAAATGCTTGTGATTTTGATACATTCACCTACGGATAACATTGTTTTTTTCACTAATTCAGGTGCAATCAACATGCTATTCCTGTTGCCAAGAAAAGGCAGGAGCCGTTCATGATGTGGGAAGCATTTGTTTGTTTCTTTCTTACATGAGGATACCTTCGTGATACCTGTGTCCCACATTTACCTCTGCCACCGAAGGTTATGTATTAACCCCTCTTTGTTTGTGCATAGGGTATCTCAAAAAAGTTGTGGACGGAATTTGGCGGAGAGGTTGGGAGTCTGACGATAACAAGCCGATTAGACTTTGGTTCAGGTCTGAATCCAGAACCGACCCATCAGTGGGATACAAAAGGTGAACTGTTCAACCGGGCGGAGGTGTGCTCTCCATGCCGAGTGTTGTTCTAGTTTTTGATGTGATTTTTCACCATTGAGAGATGAGTCCAAAAAACGAAAAATATCACGATATTTTAAAAACTTTGCTGGATTATGACAAAACTTGTTCTCAACTTTAATCCCTATATGTTAGGTAGGAATGCAGAATCTGGGAGAGATGCAACATTGTTCTTCCTTCTCATGTAGTGAGGTTTATATTTTCAGTCGGAATGAAAATGAGACAAGTAGTCTATTGGTGGCACAACACATTTAGTCTGTTTGGGCACTCTATGAGTACATGCAGCAGCAGAAATACAACATGGAGTAAAACCAAAAAAACTGAGACATAATAACATTTTGGCACCTGAGTAGAGGTTTTGTTTTTCATTCCGCAATGGTGGCTCTTGTTCATGTGCCCTAGAATTTTCCTTTAAACCAGTGTGTTGACAGAGCTGCTGTGCGAGGTTGCCAGAAACGTAATGGTGTGTGCTGGGAGGCCCACTACTGTGCGGTGTATATTTCACGAGCCAAACAGATAGTTTTCATATTTTTCATGGCACCTGTTGAAGCAGTGTTTCCATCTGAGGTCGAAGCATATGGCGGCGAAGACTTGGTGAGATCACACTTACTGGACCAACACTTCTATTAAGCAAACGAGACTGTTTTTGCACGGATAAGGTTTCGTGTGTAATATGTGTTGTTTTGATATGTACAAGCTAAATTCACACTATTTGAAGAAACACACATGTTTCTGCACTAGAATAGTGACTTAAACAATAAACGTGCACAAACAGCAAGCTTTTGTATCAAAAATGCTTCTATGAAGAAAACAAGACTGTTTTTCTATGAATAAAGTTTCATGTGTAATACATGTTGTTTTGCCATGTACAAGCTAAATACAGACTGTTTGATGAAACACACACGTTTCTGCACTAGAATAGTGACTTGCAACAAAAAGTGTACACAAACAACAAATTTTGTATCAAAAAAGCTTCTATGAAGAAAACAACTGTTTTTGCATGAATATGGTTTTTTTGTGCAAGACATGTTGTTTTGCCATGTACAAGCTAAATACACACTGTTTGATGAAACGCACACGTTTCTGCACTAGAATAGTGACTTGCAACAAAATACGTGCACAAACAACAACCTTTCGTGTCAAAAATGCTTCTTTGAAGAAAACAAGACTGTTTTTCCATGAATATATATGGTTTCTTGTGAATGAATGAATGAATGAATGATCGTTTTAAGGCCATTTTCCCCGCTAGAGCGGGGGTTAGCTTCATGTGTAATGAACAAATAAGATATTGCTGTTATTTTCAACCTTCAAAGTTCCAATTACAAAATTCTAAAGCTGATTGTTAAGTAATTGGTAATACCTGCTGTTCCTGACGGTGATGTTGGTCAAAATCATCTGGTTGTTGGCTTAACGGTTGAGGTGCCTGGATTAAAATCTTAGGGTTTCGAGTTTGAGCCCCCGTTGTGCCGTTAAATAACGCCATGTCGGTTTAACGCCATGTCGGTTAAATAATGCCCGTCATCCTTCCGAGGTTGGCAAAATGAGTGCCAGCTTTCTGGGAACAGTCAGCACTGCATCAGCGGCACAGCCTCTCACAGCAATGATGCAACCAGCAGCCACAGGCTGCATACAAAATGATGATGGATGAGAAATAGAAGAAGGGTGCAGGGATGTGTATTGGACAAAGCATGAGGTGGCGATGGGCAGCACTATTGAAAGACTCGATGAGGAAGCATGAGAACAGTCACAATGACTGCATAACTACCTGTCAGATTATGGAAGAACGCCCATGACCAGGATGGGTTGGATGGAGCAATGAGGTGGGAGGAATGATGCCAGAAGTGAGGGATAGAAGAATGAGTGAACACTTACGCAAATGCTAATAGCATGGAACACTGACATTGGACTCGATATTCTCCAGCCTTAGATGCTAAATTTGAGGTGTGGGCTTCCCAAGAAAGGTTGTGACCCAGTGAGGCAATGGGAATCTAGGGACTACATTTATTTGAGGAGTTGCCCCGAGACGTAGACTGCCATCTCGGGTTTTGAAAATCAATTGTGTATCAACCTTCTTGCATTGAAAGACGGTCCAGGTAGCTAATGTATGACTGTTTTTTCCCAGATCAGCAGAAATGGACACTTTACAGCAGCCATCCTCTCAGAATACCAAGAGCTTTGAAACTAAGGTTGGGTGCCAGACAATAAATGTTGGAGATATGTCCTGAGAAACGGTTCTCATCTCTTAAAACGATCTCTCGGGGCGTCTCTCCAACTTTCGTTTGTATTAGTGCATCCAATTGCTTGAGTTGAAATCAGTAACATGTCCACAGTAGAATAGGGAGAACAGAGGCCAAAATGAGGTAACCTTGAGGTCTGCAGCAATGGTAGATGGGGATTATATATATACTGTGCTTATGATGGAGAGAACGCGTACCGGTCTATGGTTGAGTAACTCAGACATGGAATCCTTATTTTGAATAGGGGCGACGTTCACAATTTTGCAAGATTAAGGGCAGAGACCATTAGAGAAATACTTGAAGAGTAAGGAAAGAGAGAAGCACAGTTTTTGTGAGGATTACATTACCAATTCTGTTGAGTCCAGTTGAAGAGATGTAAAAATTAGTGGGAAAGAAGTCCAAGTGCTGTAGAGAGCAATCTGTAATGGTGAAAATGGTGAGTAGTGGAATGAAAGGACGAAGGCCTTCAATGTAAGACATGAGATTGGGGCCGTCTCTGCAGACATATCACGAGCTTTCGCTACAGTCTGGCATCCCGCCTTGTTCTCCAAACTCTCTGCCTATGGCATTCAAGGGAAACTCCACACATGGCTTACTGATTTCCTCCACTCTCATTGCCAACATGTGACATAAATTACCTTTCTGACTCTCTGGAAAACCCACTTTCTCGATTTGCTGATAACTCCACCCTCTGTAGTGACATCCCTCATCCTACAGATAGGCAGGCAGCAGCCTCTTCCTGCTCTTAATATCTTAACAAAATTACAAGTTGGTCAAACACTTGGAATATGTCTGGGAATATGTCTCCTGACAACTCTCAATCTCTCACTATCTCTCTCCGAAAGGACGGCCTGGCAAATCACCCTTTCTCTACTTTCTTAACAATCTCCTTGACGATGTTCAGTCATTCACTCTCCTGGGTCACACAATCAGCCATTATCCTTATTGGGCAAACCACATTTCAAAGATGGCATCCAAGGTCTGTTGCCGACGACATCAACTGTCATACAAATTCCATCCTTGGCACACATGAACTCCGATCCACCTACAAGGCTTCTGCCTCATTTTTGGTCATGCACCCTCTGCTTTCTCCATGCTCTTCCCCTCCCCACCCTCCCCACAGGTATCTGTGGGATGCATGTGGTCTACCAGAGCTCCCCTCCTGGTGAATCTGCCTGTGCCTGGGGCCACTGCTCATCTCCACTCATTTATTCCTCTATTTTCCCACCTGTGGAACTACCTTCCACACTCTCTTCGATCATTCTTCCCTCTGGGTTTTCGGGGCAGCTGTTCACCGCCATCTCGGGTCATGTCCCAACCGAAGCCATGATCCTTTTTACACCCATTGGACCATACCCTCCCCTCCCAAAATTTTGCTTTTTTATCCATCTTTTCCACCCCTAATGTTCTCCCCTAACCCTCATCGTTACCTGCCTCTCTTGTTTGTCCGTCTCCGTCTACTTTCTCCCTCCGCCCTGCTGTTGGTGTTTCCCCTTTCTCCTGCTGTTCCCTATGTTATGTCGTGTCCTGATCTATCTGTTTTGTATCCTAGCTCTTCCATGAGCCTAGACCTTGTCTAAAAAGGCCTTCTTCCAAAACTTCATGTAGTACTGTATTGCTCTCCACTCTGGGCTGGCTCCCCTGCCTCACATCTTGCTTAACTTGAGGCCAAGGAAACCAGGCCTTTGAGATTATTGGAATCTCCTGTGATGAAGCTGAGTCTATTGGCCTATCACTTCACCATTGCAGACAGGTCAGTGGTATCTCTGTCATCTCTCACCTCCTTTCTGGGCTTGCACCCTCTGTTTTTTCCACGCTTTATACCCGCTAAGTTTCTGCAGGGCACACATGGTTCACCATCAACTCAATTCTGGTGACACTTCCTAGATCACTGATCACCTCCACTCATTTGTTTCTCCTTTTGGTGACTCAAGAAGGATGATCGATTAGCCCTTATCAGCACAGATAAAATAAGGAAGTGGGGTCAAACCTAACCCAAGAACATTTCACTATAACATGAGAAATAATTGCTTTATTTAACATAATATTGATATCATTGCAATAATTCATGAGCAATGGAGAGGCGTAGGGGGGAGAGAGAGAGAAGAGGGTGGAGATGGAGAAGGGGCAAGGTAGAGAGGGAGAGGTGGAGGGCAGAGAGAGAGAGATTTAGATAGATAAAGAGAGAGAGGCTTAGCCTCACATTTCACAGTGCACACAAGTTAAGCCACGGGTTGAAAAGAGCAGAAGTCTGGACGATGTCTGGGAGTGGATTCCACAGAGAGGGTGGGCAGCAGGATGGGGAGATGTCCATGCAGCTCTGGACTTACACTGAGTTGACTACATACAGTACATATCAGAGTACTAGACCATGACATGCCCATGGATCATTTCATGAACCATTAACTATTGCTGGGTATATGACTGTCCTTATTCCGCTAAATCGGATAAGCCACTCAAGTAACACAGCCAACCGGAACAACTTAAAACCAAAACATCTACTTGGATGACCAATCCTTTCATTTTTATCCAAGATGTCATAATCACAGGCCAATGGGTAAATTTTCTGATGATCTCTGTCAAACTCAATCATATCCAACCTCATCTGTTTTGCAGAACCAAGGAAGGACGTTGCTTACTTCAAAATATCCAGTGGTCTCGTGGCCATCTGAGAGATCTGGTCCAGTCAGCAGAGGTCATGGCTGATGGCAAGACCAAGAGTCTAAGGTATTGAGTATGTTGTAAAGTTTTATCACAGAAGTAGATGCAAGTACAGTTTTTCTGACGGTTATTGTGTAGAGAAACTGTAAGGATGCGAGGCCTACCTGGATTAAAAGTTGTGTGCCAGGTGTTGGACTATTTAATTTAAAAGTTTTGAAAGTCTGCTTTGAGAGATTCAGAGGTTACTAATCTGCCAGTGGGATGGAGAACTGTTCAAAATAATGTCATCATCTGCAAAAAGGTTAATGATCATTTTGAAAAAAAACCAGAAATGACTAATAAAAACCAAGAAAATATGGAGTCTGGCAATCCAGAATGAAGACAGCATTGAATTCCATGAGAAGAGGGCCTAGCCTTGCCCTTGAATTGGTAAAAGGCACCAGATACATAATCCAGGGAAACAGGTCCAACACCGAACCACCTGTAATCTGATTCCGGGCTTCATCTATTGTTCTGAAAGAAGAATCATCAGGTCCAGAGTTGGTAAGCCCCAGCAGAAACCATAAAAGACTACGGACTCCATTACTTTGCTTATTATGAAAAAACCTTGAATGACATAATGAAAAGGAAGGACAAAGGAAATGCCACTTGGGTGGAGCACAGACACTTAATGCCATCCAGGCCTTTAGCCGAAGAGTGGACAAGATCACCCAGAGTCTTGTTGTCCATCTCAGCAGAAAAAAAACTGACTGTAAAAATGGCAATGAGTGAATGAAGAATGAAGAATGCTTTGTCGATTACGTGTACAAGTTTATGATTTGATTACTTTTTTATGCAAACTTTGAAATCCTCATTTCTGATCATTTGGTGCTATCCAAGTAAGGATTTATACCATTTCTACAACTGCCTAGTTCGGTTGACTTTGCCCAAATCCCACATGGAATGGCCAATCACCTGAGTTAAAACGTATCGGCCTCATTATTTTGTTGACTGAGGTCTTAAAGGAGGAATAACTTCCCGGCAACCTTTGACTCCTAAAAAAACACCCAATGGGGAAAGGAAAATTGATTAATTTTTTTGCCTGTCCTAGTTACCCCCTCCTGCACAGTGGTCCTGTGAAGAGGTTTCCTTGTTGTTGTTGTTGTTGTATTGCTCCGGACAGTTCTCTCGCCCAAGCCCGCGGCACGCAGACAGCTGAATTTGGTCCCCGACTTGCGTTGGGGGGGGGATGGGTACATCCACCATGAAGAGGCGTCCCCGATAGTTGTCGGTTTCTTATTTGCGGAATTGGTGAAGGTTTGCCAGTGTTTCCTCTTCTCCTTTTTCTCTGGAGCCCTTCACATTTAGTGCCTCTCCGCCTAGTTTAGGGTGAATTTCAAGAAAATAAAAAACAACCAGTCCGGAACAGGCTGATCCATGGGCTCATCAGAACGGGCCGGACCATCTGGTCCACTGGACCGTTGGCTCATCAGAACGTGCCGGACCGGCTGGTCCATCGCACCATGGGCTCATCAGAATGGCCTGGTCCATCTGACCATGGGCTCATCAGAACAGGCCGGACCGGCTGGTCCATCAGACCATGGGCTCATGACAATGTTAATAAATAGCTTATACAGTGGAGTTCCATTATAATTAAGATTAAAATGTAGAAATTGATTATAATTATTATTATTAAGCTTCTTCAAGTGAGCCTGGTGTTGGCTTAGCGGTTAGGGTGCCGGCTTGGGATCATAGGATCCTGGGTTTGAATCTGGGTCGATGGCTGAATTAACGCCAGGGGGGTTGACTCAGCCTGTCATCCTTCTGAGGTCGGCAAATTGAGTACCAGTTCAATGGTAATTCTCTGTGTGTCGCAAGAGGCGACTAACAGGTTTGGCGGCAGGAAAGGCATCTGGCCATAAAATATTGCTCCAAAAAAGAGGACCACGGTGCCCAAAAAGGCCAACCCCTGCTCTGCAGGGAAAAATGGCCTAAAACGGTAGTTCATTCATTAAGCTTCTTCAAGTCTTTGCAGAAATATTAAGTAAAACTCTCTAAATCCCATTTCATGAAGTAAAAGGTTAAAAGAAAACTCTCTAATTCCCATTTCATGAAGCAAAAGGTTAAACGAATTGCAGGTTCAAGCTATCAGGTGAAATGTATAATTGGTTAATATTTTAGGGGAGGGGGTTATGCAATTGTTGTTCGTCATTATCGTTCACATTGACACAGGAGGCATCCATTTTTGAGAGGGAGGGGAGGGAGAATTTGGGAGCGATTTGGAAGCGATTGGGGATTGGGCTAGTCAATAAAACTACTTTGTTTGCAAGAACAACAACTTCAGGGATGGCATATCTTTATTACAATGCAACTGTAACGAGCAATGCACACTATGGGACATTCGAAATCGGTTTTGCAACCTATTCAAAGGGAGCACCAGAAAGCACAATGAAGGAAACACCAATCTCAAAATGGATAAAAGGATAATCTCTGCAAACAACCAGTCATGGGATCCTTTCTTCGATGCTGATTAGATTTATACTTGGCATGTACATCCTTTTGACCATTAAGGTCAGATACTGTTTTGTTCTCTTAACTCATGGGCACCTAGAGAATCCCTCCTTATTGAAAATAATTTGATTCGAATGCTGGCAGCCACGATGGCCTCACGGTTATTTGTGTGCCTCGTGAGAAAATTGTGTTGCTAACAATTGTTGTTGCATTCTATTTTTGCTTGAAAAAGTTGATTGTGTGCCAAAGTTAGTGTTGGTTGACAGCCTTGAGTTCAATTCCTTATGAAACTAAAGGGCTGCAATCAGAGATCGCTGATGGTTCCCGGAATAACCAACTCGTAATATTAGTCAACTAGCGGGGTCACCTGTGGGAATCCCACGGGCATGGATGTGTGTGACATTTCGACATATTGAGTTAGATGCTGCACCTGCACATTCAGTTTCACAAAATGGTTACTGGCAATTGATCACATCCACAAATGATGTAATCCACACAATTTATGTACTTTACATAACGTTAATAGGAATACATGCCCGTGTAGATGGGAAATACAGTTTGTTTGAAATAAATCACAAATATCAGAAGAAAGTTTTTAAAATTTAGAACTATTCTCACTCAGAGTTAAACATCACCGTAATAATATGCGGTTGCTTCAACGTTTTCGGTGAATTATATGTCATTCCCATCTACACGGGCATGTATTCCTATTAACGTTATGTAAAGTACATAAATTGTGTGGATTACATCATTTGTGGATGTGATCAATTGCCAGTAACCATTTTATACAACTGAATGTGCAGGCGCAGCATCTAACTCAATATGTCGAAATGTCACACACATCCATGCCCGTGGGATTCCCACCCGTGGGAATCCCACGGGCATGGATGTGTGTGACGAATTTTAAATATATGTCGACTGTTATTTTAGGCGGTGTATTTTCGTTTATCATCATGGCGCGATTTAAAAAAATATATATCTCTGCATTTTCCTCTCCAATACCTCCTCACACTTTACACACACACCGGCCCATGTTTACATATACACACACACACATATACACCCACACACATATACACATATATACATCTCCCCACACACACACACACACACATACACAAAAACAGACACACACACACGTACAGACACATATACACACATACACAGACATATATATATATACACATACAACAACATGCATTTTAAGGCCATTTTCCCTGCTAGAGCGGGGGTTAGCCTACATACACATATGCACGCGCACACACACACGTACACATGTCCCACATGTATATATCCCACATCCCACATGTATATACATGTTTAAAGTGTACGTGCCCTTCCCCCCTCCCCCGCCCGGCAACGCTGGGTACTTCTGCTGGGAACTAATAAAATAAAAACGAAGAAATATCTCTCGGTTTCATGAAACTCGGTGGAATTGGATGAAATTCGCTCGGTAAATTCACTCGGTGTATTCGTTTCGGCTCGGTTCACTCGGTTTAAAGAAAAAGCGATAATGTCGACATGTTGCTTGCTGTCTGTGTCATGTTGGGCGGTGTATGATACTTGTTGGCTGTTGGGCGGTGATATGGTGTATGGTGATATGGTTTAAAATATATCTCTGCATTTTCCCGCGTTGCTGACACCGAGTCGTTCTTCATCGACTGTGTCATTCATTTTGGAAATGGAAGTTCCCACGCAACGCATGAATTGTCACGAGTCAAGAGGAAGTGTCTCGTCATCATCAAATGACAAATACATTACATTGTGAAAATTAAAGATTTCAAATAAACCTATTTAAAGTGTATGCGCAAATAACTAATAAATAAACGAAGAAATATCTCTCAATAATTTCCTGAACCATATTTTACTTCCGGCTAATAATGTTGAATGAAATAAAAACGAAGAAATATATGTCGTTTTGTGACGACTGTCATCAAAAGTAAACGGTGAATTCACTCGGTTTATTCGGTTCGGCTCGATTCACTCGGTTTAAAAAAAAAGCGATAATGTCGAAATGTTGCCGTCTGTGTCATGTTGGGCGGTGTATGATAATTGTTGGCTGTTGGGCGGTGATATGGTGTATTTTTAAAAATATATCTCTGCGTTTTCACGCGTTGCTGACACCGAGTCTAAAACCATGAATAAAAATGAAATCAGATGGTGAGTTAGATTGGAGATAAAGGCGTGAGAGAGACTCAATGGTCTTGAAGTTACAGGCCTTTAAGTTACAGGCCTTTGAGAATTCATTTCGTTCTATAAACGGCAACTTTCATCGGATTTTCTTCCCGTTTTTTTTCAACCGAGTCTAAAACTATGTTAGCGACTGTGAAAAATGAAATGATATATCGAATTTGATTTGAAATAAAACTGGGAGAGAGAGCAAGACACCACGGGCCTACAAAACAGGCCTCAAAGCTATGCGAGTTAATAAAATGGTGGATATTTGTTTATAATTATATGAAGCCTCTCCCAGAATGGGTGGAGCTATGGGTGGAGCTACTCTGCAAACCGAGTAAGCCACACCCCGGACAGACGCCCAACAGACAGACAGACAGAATCATCTACGGCTATTATAATATAGATTAGTAGCACTTGAAATTCAGCTTCATAATGAAAAGAAACATTATTTTTCTTCACAAAAGCAGGACACCACAGACGCCAAGACGAAACACTTAATGCCTCTTTCCAGGAACCATAATAATTTAAAAACCTAAATAATTGAATGATTAACTCATCTAAAGAATTAAATGATGAAAAAATCAAATAATTGAAAATTGACAAATATTTAAATTATTTATATATATATATTTGAAATTTTAAAACATTTTATTGAAAATAGAAAACAAAATTATGAAAAAGATTTAACAATGCAAAATTTAATTGAAAAATAAATTGCAAACTGAAAACTAAAAATTGTAAAAAATTTAATACTGTAATCGCAAAAAAAACAAATAATTGAAAATTTAAAAATTAGACAAAAATTAAATGGAAAAATGATTCTTCAAAAAGCGGGACACGATGGACACCAAGACGAAACACTTAAAGCCTTCAATGAGAAAACATAATTATTTTAAAAAGTTTTTTGAATAATTGATTTTAAAAAAAGTTTTGCAAAAATAAAATCACTGAAAATTGACAAATATTTAAAAAATTTAAAAAAATTAAATATTTGAACATTTAAAACTTTTTAATTGAAAATAGAAAAAAATATGAAAAAATAAGCAAAGGAAAAATTTAACAATTGAAAATGTAACGAATTGAAAAATAAATTGCAAACAAAAGAAATTGTAAAAAATTTAATACTAATTTTAAATTGCCAAAAAAATTCGTTTTTTTTGAAAATAGTTGAAAATTGAAAAATGAAATCAATAAAGATTTTCAATAATGGAAAAATTATTCTTCAAAGAGTGGGACACCACAGACACAAATAAGAAATATTTAATGCCTCCCTCTCGGAACCATAATACTTAAAAAAGTAAATAATTGAATAATTAACGAATTAAAAAATAAAATTATGAAAATATTATTCTTCAAAAAGCGAGATTCCACAGGCACCAAGACCAAACGCTTAAAGCCTCCATCCGGGAACCATACATAATAACAGGATTCTACTACAAACTAGCATCCTGGTGTTTCACAGGCCGAGTATGGCATCCTCAGAATATGTCATTCTACAATTAGGACATTAATCTGTCCGTCCTATCTGCTAGAGCACTCTAGTAGACGTTAACATGTGTGATGCATTAAACAGTATGTCATGGTATGGTGTTGGTACTTGCACCAATCCTCTCGCGAGAGAGATCTCGAGATCTCGCGAGATCTTGGAGACGGCGGCAGGGATTTTCGAAGCTCCACACGGTCTCCACGTTTTTCGAAGTTAAGTCTGTTCACAATTGTATTTTGTCGAAACTGTATTTATCTTTCGGTGTGTGAAGTTATTGTGTGCAACTTTGGTTGTTTCTCGGTGTTTATCTTTCATAAATTGATCGTCTGTTTGCCGTGTCGCGAGCAAGGCCTTGTACAGTGTGCACTGTACAACCTTGAGGCTTTGTTTTTCTCTCAGTGGTCCGTCGTTTGTGATCCAATAACTTTCGTTCTCTGTATTCCCAGTCTTTTCACCCATAGCCTACTTCCTTGTGTAAATCTCAACTCAAAAAAAAACAAAAAAAAACAAAAACATTTCCTTCTCTGTTCTCATTCGTTTATTCATTCTTATTCGTTCGTTCGTTCTTCGACCACGTGTTTCTCCCCAATTTCCCCAGATAGTTTTCACTCATTAACCCTTCAATGTTTACACTTTCCCCTGAAGTTATGTATTCCGTCATATTTTATAACACCTTTTTCTTCTTCTTCTTTAAAAGGCTGCTTTCGACTTGCTCACCAAATCAATTCATCCCAAAAAAAATATCCATCTCCTATAGTGCCTTTTTTCTACATTCCCTAAACTCTCCTGCACTCCATCCTCCATCCAGCGTCCTTAAACGTATTTTTAACTCGAAGGTCACAAGAAACTCATTTTGCAATAAATGTTCGTTTCCCATAAATCGTACACTTTCAAAAATCCAATCTCACCCCTCCCCTCCAAATCTTCCCCATAACCCCTCCCCTCCAAATCTTCCCCATCACCCCTCCCCTCCAAATCTTCCCCATCACCCATCCCTTTCAAATCTCCCCCCTTGCCCCCTCCCTCCTAAACTACCCCCTCAACCCTCCCCGCCAAGACGCCCCCTCGCCCCTCCCCTCCGAGACTCCTGCCTCACCCCTCCCCTCCAAATCTCCCCCATATCCCATCCCTTTCAAATCCCTCCCCTTGTCCCTTCCCTCCCAAACTCCCCCCTCACCCCTCCCCTTCAAATCTCCCCACCCTCATTGCTTATCAATTTCCCCCCTCTCACTCCCCCTCCTCAAAGCGTCCTCCCCGCTTCTTCCCCCTTCAAACTCTCACCTCCATCTCCCCCAACCTTCTGCCTCGCTCTTCCCCCTCCTCAAATAACACCTCATTGTGGCTCACCCAATCACCATCAAACCTTTTGTCCGCCCCATCCTTCCCTTTCTCCGAGCTATTCTGAAATCTCTGACACACCTTCAACAGCTCTCCCTACCTCTTCCACCTCTTCCACATCTTACCCTACCCCTCCTCCCCCCTGTTCTGTATCTGATGCTCCCCCTTCCTCTTCATTAACGGTATGGACCTCAAACATCCGGGGCCTTCGTTCAAACTTAACTGATCTCTCCATACAGGTTGCTTCTGTCAAACCAGACGTGATCTGCTTAACAGAAACTTTCCTCCTTTATGATGTCTCTGATTCCATAGTATCTCTCCCGGGCTACTCCCTCCTCCGGTATGATAGACCTGAGCCTCGTCCTGGAGGCGGGGTTGCTATCTTTATCAAAAACTCTCTTCCTCACTCGCCCTGCACTGCACTCTCTCCACCTCACCCCCAGGAATACCTCTGGCTACGGCTTCCCCTTCGCTCCCACCTCTTGTTCATATGTTTGTTGTACCGTCCACCAAACAGTGATGACTCCATCTACATCTCGCTGTCTGAAGATATGGACCAACTTCTATCTACTCATCCCAACTCTCTCTTCCTCATATGTGGTGATTTCAACTGTCATCATGCCAGTTGGCTGGGTGTGGGTACCTCTCTCACCAGCCATGGCTCCTCAGCAAAGGACTTCTGCGACTCACTGGGACTGACACAATCTGTCAATTTCCCGACCCGGATCTCAGTCAACGGAACATCTTCTCTTCTGGACTTGGTTATGACTAACTTCCCTGAAAATGTCTGCTGCTCTTCTTCTGCTCCGATCGGATCATCTGATCATGTCCTTGTTAAAGTGGACATCTCTCTGACCATCCTCAGGGAGCCTGCTCAGCGTCGACGAGTCTGGCATTTCACTCAGGCCAACTGGCACGGTCTTCAAGCAGCCATCAATCATCTGGACTGGTCTCCCATCTCTACCACCTCTGACATCAACTCATCCTGGGAATTCTTCCAAAGTAAATTGCTCTCTCTCATGCACAGATTTATCCCATCTCGTCTTCAGTTGTCATACCCTTCCTCCCGTCCATGGTACACGGAATCTTGTGGTGAGGCTGTTGCCCAGAAACAACTTGCCTTCGTCTCCTGGAAAGCAAATCCAACGGAAGGAAATCTCATTTCCTTTCACAAAGCCCGAAACAAGTGTGTGTCCACCCTCAGGAGAGCCAGGAAACAATATCTCTCCGTTCTCAAGACCGAACTCTCTTATCTGTCTCCCTCTTCCAAATCCTGGTGGCATCTGGTCAAATCCGTTTCTGGTGTTTGTTCCCCCTCCATCCCCTCCCTTACCTCAAACGGCTACACAGCTGACTCCGCACGTGAAAAAGCTGAATGCCTCAACTCTGTGTTTGCCTCTAAATCTTGTGTCCCAAACCCATCCCTCTCTGTACCCACCATACCCAGTCGTACCCTGCTGCTTCTGGACTCCGTGTCCTTTCCTCCTGACAAGGTGGAAAAGTTTCTGTCAACCCTCGACTCTGATTCTGCAACTGGACCCGACGGCATCAGCCCACGGGTCCTAAAATCCTGCTCTGCTGCTCTATCTCACCCTCTCTCTGTTCTCTTCACCCTCTCTTTTGCTCAAGGTCAACTGCCATCTGCTTGGAAATCAGCCAACATCACCGCTTTGCACAAAAAAGGTGCAAAACCAGATCCTAGCAACTACAGACCAATCAGCCTTCTCCCAATTATCAGCAAAGTCATGGAATCCATCATTGCTTCTGATATGAAATCTTTCCTCTTCTCCAATGGCTTGATCTCTGATCATCAATTTGGTTTCAGACCAGGTCACTCTACTCTGGACATGCTGCTTCTGCTGTCTCAACAATGGATGGAGGTCCTCAATGCCAAACAGGAAATTAGAGCTGTCTCCCTCGACATATCACGTGCCTTCGACACGGTCTGGCACCCCGCTCTGCTCACCAAACTCTCCTCCTTTGGTATCCATGGAAATCTCCACGCATGGCTGGCGGACTTCCTCTCTAGTCGTCGTCAACGTGTGGCCCTGAATGGGTTTCTCTCATCTCCTCTTCCTGTTCAGGCTGGAGTTCCCCAAGGCAGTGTTCTGGGCCCCGTGCTTTTTCTGGTCTTCATCAATGATCTCTCTGACTCTCTCGAAAATCCTCTCTATCTCTTTGCTGATGACTCCACTCTCTGCCGCTCCATTCCTCTTCCCTCAGATCGGCAGTCTGCTGCCTCCTCACTCTCTGAAGACCTGGACAAAATCACAGACTGGTCAAACAAGTGGAACATGTCTTTCAATCCTGACAAATCTCACACTCTTACTATGTCTCTCCGAAAAGATCGACTGGACAACCCTCCCATCTACTTTCTCAACAATCCTCTCCAAGAAGTTCTGTCGCTCAAGATTTTGGGTCTCACTATCTGCCATGATCTTTCTTGGGAAAACCACATTTCCAAGCTGGCCTCCAAAGCCAGTCGCCGACTGGGCATCCTCCGTCGTGCGAAGTCCTTCCTCGGCACACCTGAGCTCCTCACCACATACAAGGCTTTCATCCGCAGTTCAATGGAATACTGTTCTCCCCTATGGGCCGGTGCTCCTGCCTCACACCTAGCTCGGCTTCACGCTGTTGAAACCAAAGCTTTCAGAATTATTGGAATCTCCCGCGATGAAGCTATCTCTGAGGGCCTTTCACTCACTCACCGCAGGCAGGTAGGTGGTCTTTCTGTCTTCTACCGACTCCTCTCCGGCCTTGCACCCCCAGCTCTCTCTGTGCTCTGTCCCCCAAATATTCCTACAGGTCGCACAAGATCTGCCAGCAACCCTCTGATGGTTAAACTGCCGAAATCTCGGCTCTCCGCTCACCTTCACTCTTTCATTCCTCTTTTCTCCCGCCTCTGGAACAAACTCCCTCACTCCCTTCAATCCCACTCCTCCCTCCAGGTCTTTAAAACAGCTGTTCACCACCATCTCTTATCTTCCCCCATCCAAAACCTTGATCTTTTCTACCCCCGCTAATTCACCCCAGATCCACCTTGTTTGAAATTCCAACTTCTTTCCTGGAAGTCCTGGCAGTGTCCATATGTTTTATACCTCTCCCACTGCCCCCTTCCCACGCCCCCCCCCCCAAAGCCCTCACCCTCTCTCAGATCTCTCGATGTCTCCATGTCTCTCGGTCCCTGCTCTCAAATGTTGTGTTTGTGTCCTTCCCCCTCTCTCCCCATCTTGTCTACCGCTCCCTATGTTATGTTTTATGTGTCGGTTTGTCTTTCTGTGTGATTAATGTTCGCTCTTTCACGAGCCTCGATCTTGTATACAAAAAAAAAAAAAAAAAAAAAAAAAAAAATCCTGCACGGATTACACCTGGGAAAGGCCTTCACAAAACAATCAATTGTATCCAACATCAAGAGACTGTTTCAGCAGCTCCTCATCTCATTGTAAGGTAGTAAATCAGAATCAGAGCAAACCAGATCAGGTTTGTTGGGATGAGGGTTGGGAGAAGGATAAACTACTTTGTGGTAGTTCAATTTGAAGGTGCTGTGCCACCCACCAATAGAACTAAGGTGTACACTGATACTTATCCAGCAAGATTGAAATATGCTGCACTCACTTAATTCTCATTAGTTGTTTGCTCAACATAATTAGCAGAGTGCTTGTTAAAGGTTGTAAACTGAAAGAAAATCTCAGGGTCAGGGAAGATTGCATTGGTATGCTCACCATGGAGCTGCACAATATCGTGTTTATTGCCCAGTGGAGTCACATCCAATAACAAATCTGCCATTCTGGTGTAATTCTGGCAAGGAGAGATGAATCGGGAGGAACCCTCAGCTTTTGAAGGAATATTAAGCAGACTGCTTCAGTTGCAAGCGGTTACAAGGAAATTCAACACACGAGGCTATTATACAGTCACGTGAAAGAGTAAGTACACCCCATGTAAAGTTTTGACTTTTTCAACATATTTCAACATACAGCTATTTGATCTTCATTTCAACAATATTGATAGATAAAGGTGATATAATATAACAAATATCATGAAACATTTACATTTTGTAGTCCATTGTATAATTTAAATAAACATAAATGCAAATTTCACATGTGGAAAAAGTAAGTACACCCCTACATTGATCACAACTTCAAATACCTAAAATTAGAATCAGGTGCACCAGCTCAGGTGCAAATGATTAGAACATCGTTAGAGAGGATCTTGGAGGAACCTGTCTTATTTAAACTTCAGACATTTCGTTTGGTTTGCTCTTTGTTGTTGAAGTGTGGGTCGTCACCATGCCGAGATCAAAAGAGCTCTCTGAGGCCTTCAGAAAGAAGGTTATAGATGCCTACGAGTCTGGGAAGGGATTTAAAAAGATCTCCAAACAATTTGAAATCAATCATTCGACTGTCTGGAAGATCATCTATAAGTGGAGAAGATTCCAAACAACTGCCAACTTGTTCAGGCCAGGCCGCCCCAGCAAGTTCAGCCCGAGAGCAGACCGCAAGATGCTGAAAGAAGTCTCTAAGAACCCCAGAATATCATCACGGGACCCACAGGTAGCTCTTGCCACTGTTGATGAGATATGTCCCACCTGCTGCGTTGCATCCTACCTAACTGACTCACGCCCACAGTTAACCGAATTACGGAATGGTCTTCAAACTAAACATTTAAGCCGGTGGGGAGCATTATTTACAAGACACTAATTATTTACAAACTACAACCCAGCACCTGTCTTTTGTGGGAAAAGAAGAACTTTTGAAAAGAGGAAATGCCATTGCCATGCACTGCACCGATACACCATTCCATATGTACCCATAAAATGAATGCACCATAATAAAGAAATGCAGCACAATGAAAATGCACGAAAGGCACCAAAACATGAAAAGGCACAAAACACTTTAAAATAATAAATGGTGTCTTCTTCTTTCGCTTGCTCTGCTGGGCCGGTTTCTGGCTGTCTTCTTGCTTGGTGTTATTTCAATTAATAAAAAGGGCACACACCGCGTCCGCTTTTTATTATTTATATGGCCAGCAGGGCCAACTCAGGTGGTCCACCTGCATGGCATCGATGCCACTTAAACAGTGGTCCGCAAGCCAGATACCGCTGGCAACAATGGTCGGTCCCAGCAGAGGTGCCAGGCCACAGAACGTGTGGTCCATAAGTGGTGCCAGGCCACAGAACGTGTGGTCCATATGGTGCATCAGTGCAGGCAGGAGGCAGCAAGGGTGCGGACGCACAATCCACGGCACCTGCACACTCCCCTCGGGCACAAAAGAACATGGTACATGAGTGGGGAAGGAAGACAACCAGGTTAGCGGGGGGGGGGGGGGGGGCGCAAGGGTACACATCAAAAAAAGGCAATGTAAGATGAGGGGCGTGGGAGAGCGAGCCGAGAAAGCTTGTCCCTAGCGTTCGTCACCCCCCGTGTCACCTACTCTACCCTTGCCCCTACCTCGTATTTACACCATTTACAAATTTCGTCTCTACCCGTCTTGTCCTTCCCATCCCCTAATCCAAATTCGTCATCAATCCCTCCAAAGGAGGAAGAGATGGAATAAACACAATGTCTCCCCCACATCCTGATGCATCTCACATTCCAAACATTTGCAAAACATGGTGTGGAGTTCTATTACCTTAGTGAGTGGATGCGGATGGTGCGAAGAGACTTTTCCCTAACTATCCTTCTACTTGATATTAACACTTTAACTCTACCCGGGGTCTTGCCCTGCCAATCCATTGGCCATCTTTACTCTATGTGGTTCTGTGGTGCTCTGTGGTGCTCTCCAATTTGGGGTCTCACTCCCCCGATTTTTCTATCTGTGCCCTCGCACAATTTCGGGGCTGAGTCGTGTGGCTCCCCTAGCAGGTCCTACTTACCTGCGCATCTCCGCCAACGAACGTCGCCACCCGAGCTTGCCTAGCTCCTTCACCCTAACCTACCTTGGGGAAGGCCCTCCTGGCTCTCTCACCCCACTACTGCCCTCCTTGGCATCGGGCAACCCGGGTCCTTCCCTTGGATCCTCGGGCCCCACTGAACTCTAACCTGGCTCCCAGAGCCTACCTGCGGCCTCACCTGGCCGACAGACTACCAGTGGCGGAGTGCTCAACCAACCATACGCACTAAAAGGCCACACACCCAGCCATTCCATACACTTATGCACCCATCCAAGCAGTACTCTGCGACTATCCGCACCACAGATGTCAATATCCAACCAAATTTTCCTACTCCCTCTACCTACTTTTAAACTACCCTCCCCGGGTATTCGTGAAGGGGTCCATCCTTCCCCCATCCACTCCTTCGCACCATGCACTCCACTCCACTCATCCCACAATACTCACTCCACACCATTTATTCCACACACCATTTATTCCAGACCATTTATTCACTTGCACTCTATGCAAGGCAATCACTCAACACACAATGACACACATCCACAATACTCTGCTCATACACTTTCACACACACACACACACACACACACACACACACACACACACACACACACACACACACACACACACACACACACACACACACACACACACACACACACACACACACACACACACACACACACACACACACACACACACACACACACACACACACACACACACACCCTTCCCGAGCATTGCCTCTCAATTCCTCATTTCATCACGCTCACCACAAAGATTCTCATGCACATGGTGATTCCCACAATCACACACACACAGCATCATTTAAGCTATCTACTCCCTTCTAATATTAGTGCTCCCCGTCATCCCTTATACTACGCACATCCCACGTCATTATCAACCAACTACTCTACTCTACGTCCCCACTACCTGTACAAAGTCACTACTTAAACCTCGGTCACCTATGGTCATTTCTAGGTCCCTAACGATTATCCTAACCCTCCCGGGCTAGTTCGGTACTGCAAATCCCCATAAACGTATAGCTCCTCTGCCCCAAAAAAGGAAGGGATGGTAGATTTACCATCCCTCTACATCACTATTTCTATTTGTCCACTATGCCCGAGCCTCGTTGCGCCGTAATACATTTCCACCGCTCGGTTTCGAAAAACCGAGCAATGCATACTGGTGGTTGGTCTACTGTTGGTTGGGACCGTCCGGCATTGTTGATTCTGGGGAGGAGGCATACTCGGACCGAGGTTCCACGGTCCATCTCGGCGCGGAACCTTTCGGTCTCCGGCCCGATGACCCAACCTCGCCTGGTCGGAGCGCCGCGCCCGCCTGGGGGCGAAGGTCCGACATGGCCTTTCTCCCCCGGAATCGTGCCGCTCGCCGCTACGACGCAGCACGGACCATACAGAGCGGAACCCGGCCCGAATCATGCACGGCGCTCCTTGCATAAGTGCCGCGGCAACGATCCCCACCGGCCCCCGCAGGATCCCCACCGGCCCCCGCAGCACACACAGCGCAGTCACGAGTTCACTCGTGACTCTTGCTCGCCAAAATTCGCTCTAGACCTCGAAACGACTAGGCGTCTTGTCCGACTTCACTTGCTCCGCCTTCTTCTTTTTTTTCCTCTTCCTCTTCGTCATCGCCCGGTTCCCGATCCGGTTTTCGGTTTCTTTTAACTCTAACTTTTTTACCTTTTGAAAACGGTTCATAAACAATAAACCTTTTGAAAACAATAATAGTACATGGAATCAAAATGTTTACAGTGGATGAAAACTACAACAACGGAAGTGACGAATCCCTAACACTTCCCCCCCTCAAGAAAGAAAGTTTGAACATAGTGAAAACTTTCTTTGCAGGCAAAAACTCTTTTAACAAACAAAAGTAAAACTCACACCCAAATCATCAATTTCCGTGAGCAACGATAATTAATATTTCCCAAAAATAAAGCAACAAAACTTCCAAACAACCTACAGAAATTTCCAAAGTTAGTTCACTCTGGACAAAGCATCAGCAACGACATTGTCCCTGCCCTTTACATGCTCAATTTCGAAGTTGAACTCCTGCAAAGCCAAACTCCATCTCATCAACCTCTGGTTTTTATTTTTCATTTTTTGAATGAAGGTTAAGGGGTTGTGATCAAAAATCCAAAACAAAACAAATCTATAGCACTTTTTGAAGGAGGCCGAGCTGAGAGCCAGGTTTCATGGTGGTTGGGTGGTGAGGCCTGGAAGTATTCACTACATGGACGCCTTTAGGAACGTGGAGTTCACGGTTAATCCGTGTCGGAATCTTGGCTCGGCTGCTCCGCAGCATTCAGTGCTTCAAACTCTTCCTAACTTTAATAATAATCACGGTTGGAGCGCTTGTCGCTGTAGTCACGTGAATAGCGGTCTCCTTCTCGGCCACTACCTGATAATCATCCCTTCGGGAGCTGCCATAACTCTGGGAGCCTCCAGAGTAATCTCGACTGCGGCCACCACCAAAACTACTACTCCCACCCCGGGAGCCATAGCCACCCCTGAAACTACCTCCACGTTTTCCTCCTTTGTACCCCCTCAACACCCATGGACTGCATTCTCTACTGTTATGGTCCGACCATCCAAATCCTTGCCATTC
Organism: Myxine glutinosa; assembly: GCF_964187855.1. Classification (NCBI taxonomy): domain Eukaryota; kingdom Metazoa; phylum Chordata; class Myxini; order Myxiniformes; family Myxinidae; genus Myxine; species Myxine glutinosa. Next base: position 28,872,262 of record NC_136263.1, on the reverse strand, counting down.
AAATCCTTTTCTGCATCTTTGGCGTCCTTTGTGTTTTCAAACGTGACAAAGCCAAACCCTCTCGACTTTTGCGTCTCCCTGTCTTTTATCAGCAACACTTCCAAGAGTGGTCCATATTTGCCGAAGACAGAGTCCAGAACATCTTCCCTTGTGATGAAGTTCAGTCCACCTACAAAGAGCTTGCCAACATTGCCTCCATCCATGACTTGTGTGCGCTGACACTTAGTTTCAGGGTAATTGACAAGAAGTCTCTGTGCAAAGCATGACGTCAGTACCTTCCTCTTCTCTTCAGAGCGCTTCCTACCCATAGCACGAGTCGCGGTACAGGATGGAAAGATACCCGGAATCCCCTGCTCTAACTGTGCAGTGTTATTTTCCATACTAGGCTTTTCAACAAACATCGGGGTACCAGAAACTTGACCACCGGCCAAATCATTTCCGATAACAAAAGAGATTCCCTCTACAGATAGAGTGGCTTGTAAACCTACGGTGACCGGTCCTGACACCAAATCAGACTTTAAATGGATGACATGAAGTGGAGCTTTAACATAGCCCCCAACCCCCTGTAAAAGAACACTAACACCAGTTGCCGTCTTCTCTGACAATGGCAAACGCCTTTAAGCATCAAAGATGGATGTGCTCCTGTGTCCCTCAATACCCTAACAGGTCTCTGGTTAGTCAAGTCTCCATCCAGTGACACAAACCCCTCTGAAATAAAAGGTTTGTAACCCTCTTGAACAAGGTCGTTCTGTGATGCCGTAACTTTGGCATGGGAACCTTCACAAGGCACTGTCATCCAAGGACGATTTCTCGCATTTGCCAATGTATTCGGAGTTGTACTAGTCTGACTTCGCTCCTGATTTTTCCTTTTCAGGGCATAACTTTGGGACATCAAATGCCCAGGTTTCTTGCAAAAAGCGCAAGTAGGCCCGGAGGAAAAACTCGTGGTCTGCCTCGGGCCCCCCAGAAGATAAGTCTGTCTTGGAACTGTGGTCTTCTGATCCCTAAAAGTCACGGTATCAGATTTGTCCTCATAGTCATCTCTAGGCCGCCCCCATGAATATTCGTTCTCCGCACCGGATGTACCATAACTCCCCTGGCGAACTCTAGGCGGGAAGTTAGGTTTGTGGAACCCCATCCTGTGTATCAAGGCATAGTCATCTGCCATGATTGCTGCCTCATACAACTCTGGTACCTTCTTTTCATCCAAATGTACTTTAATGTCCACGTGGACACACTGTTTGAATTCCTCCACCAAGATCAATTGTCGCAACAGTTTGAAGTCTTTCCCAATCCCCTTCGAATCACACCACTGATCAAACATGGTTTCCTTCATTCTGGCAAACTCCACATGGGTCTCACTCTCCCTCTTCCTGGCATTCCGGAATTTTTGCCAGTAAGCTTCAGGGACCAATTCATAGACTTTGAGAATGGTTTTCTTCACTATCTCATAATCTGCACATTGGTCAATCGGTAAAGCCGAAAATATATCTTGAGCTTTACCCACCAGAACACTTTGCACTAACATAGTCCAGGACCCCACAGGCCATTATAGCATTTGAGCCACTTTCTCAAAGTGTAAAAAAAACTTGGCTACCTCCTTTTCATTGAAGGGTGGAACCAGCCTCACATGCCTACCAACATCCCAGGTGTTCTGACTAGTTGTCGAACTAGCCGGCATGGATACAACTTCTCTCCGTTCTCCCATTAATTCCAGCTCCTTGAGTTTAACTTCCTTCTGATACTCCATGTCACGTTCCTTTAACTCCCTTTCAGTTCTCCTTTCCTCTGTTCTTCTCTCCTCGAGTTCTCGTTCGTGTTCTACTCTTTTTTTTCTCGAGTTCTCGTTCCTGTTCTACTCTTCTTTCCTTGAGTTCTCTCTCAGCTCTCCTTTCCTCTGCTCTTCTCTCCTCGGCTTTCCATTCCAACACTTTTAACCTTTCCTGGCTCTGCAGTTGCATCTCCATTTTCCGGAGCTCCACATTTTCTTTTTCCTTGGGTAACCAATCAAAGGCTACCTCTGTCCATGTTCCCTGTCCCACCAGAGATTCTACCACCAATGTCTGCATCTCTGCTTTCTTCATATGAGCTCGGACCTCCAAGTTACAATGTTTGGCCAATATGAAGAGTTCCGATCTTTTTAACGCTAGGAACTGTGCCTCATTAGGGAACGCCGCAAACTTTTCTGCGTCAAACACCATGGTGACTATCAGTTAACACCTGTTAAACTTCACACAAAAATTTCAATTTTTTTTTTTTTTTTTTAAATTTGGGAATGTTAGAAAAATTCCAAATTTGGGAATTTTGGGAATGTTAGGGAATTCTATCCCAGACGCATGTTAGGGAATAATATCCCAGACGAGCCCCCAATTTCTGTTACATGCTCCTCCCCGACCCCCTGGTCATGGTGTACCTCCGAGCCCCGAGAGGAGTCACAGCAGAAAAATGTGTTATTCTGTATGTCAAAGATCAATGGTGAAGCCACACCAATTGTTACAAACCAACAAGTATTGTATGAAGATCACACAAGAATAACAGTACAAAAGCAATAGTAATCAATTGTACAACAAATAGTATATCATTCCTATGATGGTACCATCAGGTTCGTACAATATAACTCACTGTGCTCCAAGTGAGCGAAAAGAAGAAGATTCCCAATGTCTCAATTCCCCGGCTTCAAGCCAAAGTCGATCCGCTCCAGCGATCGACAGATCAATGTCCAATCGAGACCAGAATCCCGTTGGGTTGGCAGTTACATTCCTGCTGCCAAAGCTGTGCAAAGGCGCCCTCAAGGCGACTGGGAAATTCAAAGGCGCCCCCAGGCGACTGGGAAATCACACCCTCGGGTATGGACGTTCCACGGCTCACAGTCGGCGACATGCAGACTTTCCACTCAAAAGCCACGCCCCACACACACACACACCCCAGATCGACGTCTGAATGCGGTGAAAATGGTCGAAACGAGACGAAACCTTGAGCGAAGCGCAAGTCCTGCGCGAGTCAAAATGGCAGACGGCCCGGTCTCGTGGCGCAACGGCACGACGATGATGACGATGATTCTCTTCAGAATCCACCGCAAAACCTGACACACAGGTTGATCTGTCACAGCGATAACAACTCTGTCGCAGGAATCCCTTTCCCGGGAAAACCAAAAGTTCACTCGTGACTCTTGCTCGCCAACGTTCACTCTAGACCTCGAAGAGACTAGGCGTCTTGTCCGACTTCACTCGCTCCGCCTTCTTTTTTTTTCCTCTTCCTCTTCGTCGTCGTCCGGTTCCCGATCCGGTTTTCGGTTTCTTTTAACTCTAACTTTTTCACCTTTTGAAAACGGTTCATAAACAATACAACAACAACAACAACAACAACATGCATTTTAAGGCCATTTTCCCTGCTAGAGTGGGGGTTAGCCTTGTTTGCCTAACCCTAACCCCATGACAATCTTCTCCATCTTGCCCTATTTTCTGCATCTCTCCTTGTTAACCCCCTTGTCCGCATTTCTTCTTCCACCATCTTTAGCCAAGTCTTTCTCGGTCTTCCCCGTCCTCTACTTCCTTCGACATTCATTTCCATCACTCTTCTCAACCAGTCACTTTCATCCTTCCTCAACACATGACCAAACCATCTCAACCTGTTCCTCTTCACAGCATCAATCACAGGCTCTATTCCCATCATTTTTCGCAATTCATCATTTGTCCTCCTCTCTCTCAACGATACTCCGCACATCCATCGAACCATTCGCATTTCCACCCTTTCCAACCTTCGTTGCTGCTCTACGTTCATTACCCATGTCTCGCTCCCATAAATCATAACACTTCTCACACATGCAGCATACACCTTTCCCTTCAGCTTCAACGACACTCCCCTCCTCATCAGCACGCCACTCAGTTCCTGAAACTTCTTCCATGCACATCTCAATCGAGCAACCGTTGCCGAGTCTGATCCACCTTCTCCATTCAGCATGTCTCCGAGGTAGCAAAATGTTTTCACACCTTCCAGCTTCACGCCGTCTCCAAGATCCAACTCAACATTTCATCCATCTGCAGCTCCCTCTGTGCACACCTTACATTTGAATGTAGCTGCCACACTGGTTAAGGACCCTCTCAGACCACTACATTTTTGATGGACCCACTCAGCGCACATTGTACATTGAATGGAGTTCACTCCGACACCCTTCCTGCACACAGCACAAGGCCACTTCCCAGTTCTTTCCACCTCACCACATGCTTTACCACTTGCCATCACCTTCGTCTTTCCGATATTCACCTTCAGACCTTTTGTCTCCATACATTCCTACCACTTGTTCATCTTTTCCTCCAGTCCATCCATACTTTCCGCAATCAACACCAGATCATCTGCATACAACAACTCCCACGGTAAACCCTCCTTTACGTTCTGAGCTAGCACCTCTATCACAGCTACAAATAGTAGTGGACTTAGTCCCGACCCCTGATGCACTCCCACCTTCACCTCAAACTCACCACTGTTCCCATCCTTCGTCCTTACAGCTGTGCGCGCTCTTTTGTACATTGCCATCACTACTCTGATCAACCATTCCTCCACTCCTAACTTCCTCATTGCCCATTTCAATACTTTGTGTGGAACCCTATCAAATGCTTTCTCCAGATCAACAAACCCAAGAAACAACTTCTTCCTCTTCTCCATGTACTTCTCCTGCAACTGCCTCACAATAAAAAGCACGTCTGTCGTTCCTCTTCCTGGCATAAATCCAAACTGCATTTCGTCGATCTTCACTTTCTTCCTTATCCTCCTCTCCAACACCCTTTCCAATACCTTCATTCCATGCTCCAATAACTTTATCGCTCGGTACGAGCCACACTCTAGAGGATCACCTTTCCCCTTGTATAGAGGGACGAGGGTACTCAGTTCCCAATCCACTGGAATGCGGCCTTCTTTCACCACCAGATTACAGATCTCTGTCATTCTCTTCACACCCCAACTTCTTGCTGCCTTCAACATATCTCCCACAACTCCCGTCGGCCCTCCCGCTTTTCTACTCTTCATTGCTTTTATCGCTTCCTCAACTTCCTTCTCAGTTATCTTCTCTGCCGGTCCTAAAACTGGGTTACTCTCTATGTTGCCATCCCATTCATTCTCTGTATTCAACAGCATTTCCATATATCTTTTCCATCTTTCTTTAATTCCATCTGGGTCCACAACGATTTGTCCCACTTCATCCTTCAAGCAACTCGCCCCCATCACATCACACCTCTCTTTCGCTATCTGCTTTGCAATCCTGAATACTGCTCTCTGACCCTCTTCCGAATCCAAGCGTTCTCCGAACATTTTCCTACATGCCTCCTGCGCCTTTGCTACCTCTTTCATTGCAGCCTTCTTGGCTGCCTTATAACTTTCATGCTCTGCTGTTTTTGCTCCCGTACCCTTCGCCTTCTGCCACTCCTTGAACTTCTTCCTCTTCTCGTCAAACCTCTTTCCAACTAAACCAAACCTTTCCAACTAAGCTAAACCTAAACCAACTAACCTTTCCAACTTTCCAACAAAACATTTCCAACTAAACCTATTTCTTTCCAAATAAACAATAAACCTTTTGAAAACAATAATAGTACATGGAATCAAAAATGTTTACAGTGGATGAAAACCACAACAACGGAAGTGACGAATCCATAACACAAGCATGATTCGACGTGTGTGACTCAAGCGTGTTTAGACGTGTGTGTGTGTGTGTGTGTGTGTGTGTGTGTGTGTGTGTGTGTGTGTGTGTGTGTGTGTGTGTGTGTGTGTGTCAAGCATATTAGACGTGTGTGGGCCAAGCGTGATTCGACGTGTGTGAGCCAAGCGTGATTCGACGTGTGTGAGCCAAGCGTGATTAGGTGTGTGTGTGTGTGTGTGTGTGTGTGTGTGTGTGCCAAGCATGATTAGATGTGTGTGTGCCAAGCATGATGAGACGTGTGTGGGCCAAGCGTGAGTAGACGTGTGTTGGCCAAGCATGATGAGACGTGTGTGGGCCAAGCATGATTAGACGTGTGTGGGCCAATCATGATTAGACGTGTGTGAGTCAAGCGTGATTAGACGTGTGTGAGCCAAGCATGTTTAGACGTGTGTAAGTCAAGCAAGGTTAGACGTGTGTGAGTCAAGCGTAATTAGACATGTGTTTGAGCCAAGCGTGATTAGACGTGTGTGAGTCAAGCGTGATTAGACGTGTGTGAGCCAAGCATGATTAGACGTGTGTGAGTCAAGCGTGATTAGACGTGTGTGAGCCAAGCGTGAGTACACGTGTGTGAGCCATGCATGATTAGACGTGAGTCAAGCATGATTAGACGTGTGTGAGTCAAGCGTGATTGCACGTATGTGCCAAGTGTGAGCATAGCTGTGGAAAGTGGGAGGAGGGGGAGAGAGAAAAAGATGGAGACACAGGAGATTTTTGCCTTTTCTAGATTATAGGAAATCTTTAGATTGTGTTGATGATGAATTGATGTGGATTTTGTTGAGAGAAATGGAGATGTCGGAGTTCTGATATGTCTGATAAGAACCCTGTACACTAAAGAAGAAACCAAAGTAAGAACAAAGTATTGAGATACAGAATGATTTGGTATTGGAAAAGGTGTCAAACATGGATGCATTCACTCCCCTTTACGTGTTCAATGTGTATCACGAGTACATCATGAATCAATCAAACTTGGATGACATTGAGGCGAGAGTCAGGATTGGAGGAAGATGATTCAACAACCTAAGGTGTGCTGGTGATACCATTCTGTTGGTAGAAAGAAGAAAATTAGAGGTAACCACATGGATAGGATTGCACTCACATTCTCCACACTCGGCAATCACAATGACCACATGGATAGGATGTTATTCATACTACACTCGGTAACCACTGTATAACCACAAAGACAGGATTGTACTCATAGTTAGCTCACTCAGCAACCACTATATGTATAACCACATGGACAGGATGTTACTCATGCTCACCACACTCAGTAACCACTATATAACCACATGGATAGGATGTTACTCATGCTCACCACACTCAGTAACCACATAGACAGGATTGTACTCACATTCACCACACTCAGCAACCACTATATAACCACATGGATAGGATGTTACTCATGCTCACCACACTCAGTAACCACATAGACAGGATTGTACTCGCATTCACCACACTCAGTAACCACTATATAACCACATGGATAGGATGTTACTCATACTCACCACACTCAGCAACCACTATATAACCACATGGATAGGATGTTACTCATGCTCACCACACTCAGTAACCACATAGACAGGATTGTACTCACATTCACCACACTCAGCAACCACTATATAACCACATGGATAGGATGTTACTCATGCTCACCACACTCAGTAACCACATAGACAGGATTGTACTCACATTCACCTCACTCGGCAACCACTATATAACCACATGGATAGGATGTTACTCATATACTCACCACACTCAGCAATCACTATATAACCACATGGATAGGATGTTACTCATATACTCACCACACTCAGCAACCACTATATAACCACATGGATAGGATGTTACTCATATACTCACCACACTCAGCAACCACTATATAACCACATGGATAGGATGTTACTCATATACTCACCACACTCAGCAACCACTATATAACCACATGGATAGGATGTTACTCATATACTCACCACACTCAGCAACCACTATATAACCACATGGATAGGATGTTACTCATATACTCACCACACTCAGCAACCACTATATAACCACATGGATAGGATGTTACTCATATACTCACCACACTCAGCAACCACTATATAACCACAAGGATAGGATGTTACTCATATACTCACCACACTCAGCAACCACTATATAACCACAAGGATAGGATGTTACTCATATACTCACCACACTCAGCAACCACTATATAACCACATGGATAGGATGTTACTCATATACTCACCACACTCAGCAACCACTATATAACCACATGGATAGGATGTTACTCATATACTCACCACACTCAGCAACCACTATATAACCACATGGATAGGATGTTACTCATATACTCACCACACTCAGCAACCACTATATAACCACATGGATAGGATGTTACTCATATACTCACCACACTCAGCAACCACTATATAACCACATGGATAGGATGTTACTCAAATACTCACCACACTCAGCAACCACTATATAACCACATGGATAGGATGTTACTCATATACTCACCACACTCAGCAACCACTATATAACCACATGGATAGGATGTTACTCATATACTCACCACACTCAGCAACCACTATAAAACCACATGGATAGGATGTTACTCATGCTCACCACACTCAGCAACCACTATATAACCACAAGGATAGGATGTTACCATACTAACCACACTCGCAGTGACGACTATAACCACATAAACAGCATTTTACTCATATTCACCGCACTTTGTAACCACCTTAAGCACATTAACTATATTTTACCAATATCTACCACACTCAGTAACCACCTTAACCACAAGAACAATATTTTACTAATATTCACCACACTCAGCAACCACTATATAACCACATGGACAGGATTGTACTCACATTCACCACACTCAGCAACCACTATATAACCACATAGACAGGATTGTACTCACATTCACCACACTCAGCAACCACTATATAACCACATGGATAGGATGTTACCATACTAACCACACTCGCAGTGACGACTATAACCACATAAACAGCATTTTACTCATATTCACCGCACTTTGTAACCACCTTAAGCACATTAACTATATTTTACCAATATCTACCACACTCAGTAACCACCTTAACCACAAGAACAATATTTTACTAATATTCACCACACACAGTAACCACTATTCTCACATGGGTATGGTTTTGTTTACTGTCTACAGCGGAAGTTTTTTTTTTTTTTTTTTTGCATGTAACACCAATTATAATGTTATATAACATGTGAAATCCTAAACGTGTGACACACATGGTACTCCACATGATTTTAAAGTTGTCACTCACATATAGTATTGTTCTATCGGTATACACGACCAATAATAACTATAAAATCCCGAAATGTCTAGGGGTTTCCGAACGAAACAGCTGTGCCATCTTGTGGCAAAACAATATAATATATTTTCGCGAGGACACGCAGTTTGAGTGTATAATAGGTTTTATTGACACTAAAAGTAAGCAAAACAGTAACAAACAATGACAGATCCATTCAAAGTACACCGTCCCCATGACTAATAAATAAATAATATATCCCTCAGCACGCGACATCTCCAGGAGCGGCATGCAGCACTTGGAGACGGTCTTGGGAGGGAGCGGTGCACCAATGATTGATTGATTAATTCCTCAAAGAAAATATATAAATGATAATCGTAAAATAATACATTTCTTAATCAATTGGCTAATAGCAGACCAAAACCACCATTGTTTTATCCGAAGCTGTAACTTTTTGAAAATTTATTAAATGGTTTTTTTTTTTGTTTTTTTTTTTGGCTTGTTTGTTTTTTTGTATACTGAATCGAGGCTCGTGAAAGAGCTAACATTTATTTCACAAACAAATCAACCAGACAAACAAAATATATAAAAAGAGGGAGCGGAAGACAAGATGGGGAGAGAAGGGGAAGCACACAAACATAACATTTGAGGGCAGGGAGAAGTGTGGGAGGGAGAGGGCTTGGGGGGAGGAGGCGTGGGAAGGGGGGAGGGGGTGGGAGAAGTATAAAACACAAGGACACCAAGGACTTCCAAGACAGAAGTTGGTATTTCAAAAAAGTGGATTTCGGGTGAAATTAGCGGGAGTAGAAAAGATCAAGGTTTTGGATGGGGGAAGATAAGAGATGGTGGTGAACAGCTGTTTTAAAGACCTGGAGGGAGGAGTGGGATTGAAGAGAGTGAGGGAGTTTGTTCCAGAGGTGGGAGAAAAGAGGAATGAAGGAGTGAAGGTGAGCAGAGAGTCTTGATTTTGGCAGTTTAACCATAAGAGGGTTGCAGGCAGATCTTGAGCGACCTGTAGGAATATTTGGGGGACAGAGCCCAGAGAGAGCTGGGGGGGGCAAGGCCGGAGAGGAGTCGGTAAAAGACGGAAAGACCACCAACCTGCCTGCGGCGAGTGAGTGAAAGGCCCTTGGAGTTAGCTTCATCGCGGGAGATTCCAATGATTCTGAACGCTTTGGTTTCAACAGCGCGAAGGCGAGCTGGGTGTGAGGCAGGAGCACCAGCCCAGAGGGGAGAGCAGTATTCCATTGAGCTGCGGATGAAAGCCTTGTATGTGGTGAGGAGCTCAGGTGTGCCAAGGAAGGACTTCGCACGACGGAGGATGCCCAGTCGGCGACTGGCTTTGGAGGCCAGATTTGAAATGTGGTTTTCCCAAGAAAGATCATGGCAGATAGTGAGACCCAAAAGCTTGAGTGACAGAACTTCTTGGAGAGGATTATTCAGAAAGTGGATGGGAGGGTTGTCCAGTCGGTCTTTTCCGAGAGACATCGTAAGAGTGTGAGATTTGTCAGGATTGAAAGACATGTTCCACTTGGGGTCAAAGGTCAACTCTAGATCAAACTTCCAAAATCATCAATTTTCATCTGAAAAAACCCGTCAATTTTCGTCAAATTGACTTGAAAATTGAACAGCATTTGCATATCGAGTCAATAAATAAGGAAAACCAACTCTTTGAGGTCAATTTGAGGTTTTAGGTATGCTATTAGCCAATTGATTAAGAAAATATTGTGTAATCATTTTTCATTTATTTTAATTATGGTTTCAGTATGCTATACCTAAACTTTGAATTATCTTGTTCACCCAATGCATCACCTTGTCTACCCTTTGCATTATCTTGTCAATGTATCTATCCCCATCAGCAACCCTCTTCTGGTGAAAATGCCAACATCAAGACTCTGCTCACCTTCACTCCTTCATTCCTCTTTTCTCCCGTCTCTGGGACAAACTCCCTCACTCTCTTCAATCCCTCTCCTCCCTCCAGGTCTTTAAAACGGCTGTTCACCACCATCTTTTATATTCCCCCATCCAAAACCTTGATCTTTTCTACCCCCGCTAAAACGCCCCAAATCCGCCTCTTTAAATCCCCAGCTTCTTTCCTGGGCTTCATAGAAGTGTTCATTTGCTTTGTACCATGTGCCCCTCCCCCCTCCCCCAGCCATCCGCCTTCCACAGATATACCGACATCCCTGTTCTCTTCTGTTGTTGTGCATGTGTGCTTCCCTCTCTCTCCCCCTCTTGTCTCCCGCTCCCTTCATTGCATGTTTTGTGTGTCTCTGCATGTTTTTCATGTTCAATGTGTTAGCTCCTACACGAGCCTCTATTCTGTATACCAAAAAAAAAAAAAAAAAAAAAAAAGATCAACTCAAGGTGAAACTTCTAAAATCATCAATTTTCATCCTATTTACCCGAGCTTTGACTCTTTGACACACACACACACACACACACACACACACACACACACACACACACACACACACACACACACACACACACACACACACACACACACACACTCTTTCCCTCTCTCTCTGTCTGTCTGTCTCCATCTGTCTCTCTCTGTAAAAAAAAAAATAGAAAGGTGACTGAGGGCGTGAACCGACAGTAAGACTGCCTGTGTACGCGGAAAAACAGCGGAAAAAACTTCCGCTGTAGACAGTAAACAAAACCATACCCATGTGAGTATAGTGGTTACTGTGTGTGGTGAATATTAGTAAAATATTGTTCTTGTGGTTAAGGTGGTTACTGAGTGTGGTAGATATTGGTAAAATATAGTTAATGTGCTTAAGGTGGTTACAAAGTGTGGTGAATATGAGTAAAATGCTGTCTATGTGGTTATAGTCGTCACTGTAAAGGAAGACTGCCTTTAAGTAAGGGAATGGACGAATAGTAAAGGAGAGACATGAGGAGAAGGAAGAGTGAAACATGCAAAGTAGACCGTTGCATTATAAATGGTTAATGGGAGTAATAAAGGTAATTGGTAAAGATGGGGGATGACATGAGATGGTGGTGCACCATCTACTTGAAGTCCTTTACCTTATTTTTGCATACAAACTCAAGGCTTATAGAATAGCTAGAACACAGAATGGATTAGGACATAACAGAACAAGAAGAACAGTAGAAATCGAGTTGCAAACCCACCAAAGGCAGGGTTAAGGAACAAAATAGAGGGAGACTTGGACAAATAGGGGTGTGGGGAAGAATGAGGGGTATGGCAGGATGCACTGGGCGGACAAGATGGATATAGAAGCAAACTCTCAGGAATGAAACACTGGAAATTTGGAGAGACGTGGACTTGAGGAGGTGGTGGGGGGGAGGGGAGAGAGAGAGGGGTTAATTGGTGTAGAAAAGATCATGGTTCTCAATGGGGAATGATCTGAGATGGTGGTGAACAGCTGTCTTGAAGATCTGGAGAGAAGAAGGAGATTTAAGAGAATGTGGAAGTTGGTTCCACAAGTAGTAAAAAGATGAATGAATGAGTGGAGGTGAGCAGTAATTCTGGACTTTGGGAGTTTCACCAGGAGGGGGTTACTGGTGGACCACGTGCACCCTGCAGAAACCTGGAAAGGGGGATGGGTGACGAAGCATGAAAAGATCAGACGGTGCAAGACCAGAGGGGAGGCTGAAGAAAAAGGATACACTACCAACCTGCCTGTGATGGGAAAGTGATGGGCCCAACTCAGCTTCATCGCGGGAGATTCCATTGATTCTGAAAGCTTTGGTTTCAACAGCGTGAAGACGAGCTAGGTGTGAGGCAGGAGCACCGGCCCAGAGGGGAGAACAGTATTGCATTGAGCTGCGGATGAAAGCCTTGTATGTGGTGAGGAGCTCAGGTGTGCCAAGGAAGGACTTCGCACGGCAATGCCCCGACACTCGCGATTCGTGGCAATATCCCCCACGAATGTCGGGGTTTTACTGTACTTTATCTTGATGTTCTGTATGTGTGTTTTGTGCCATTCCAGGAGAGGCAAAAGCGAGATGCCAGTCCGATTGGAAAAACAGAATTTCATTTGTGATGGGCAGCTTCTCAACCGAGGAACTGGGATGGTATAAACCTCTCTCGATCAGTCACATCATATCTTGTGATAGTTTGTCAAAAGTTATAAAAGAGCCTTTATTGTTCTTACATGCTTTACATCCAAGTATGTCTTTTTAAGCCAGATAGGGTTAGAATATCCCCCTTTGGGTTGTCATTTGGACTATAGACATCACGTTATTATGGGACAAGCAATCATTGCACTTATCTTTAGAAACTTTTCAAGTTAACCCAGATTTCCTTTTCATGGATTTGAAGCACGAACTTAGTCAGACTAAACTGACAAACTGCCTCGAAACACCCATTGTGACACCTCATGCACCATTTGCATGTGTTTTGCATGTGTCATTCCATGCATGCCAATTTTAGCAATAAAATGGCTGAGCATTTTCCATTCATCATCACTTGAAATTTGAAGATGGTTCGACGACAACTCAGCATCCAAGACAGGGGAAGGGCCATTGGCTGGCTACAAGATGGACAAACTCAGAGAACTATGGCTCAGCGTCTAAATGTAAGCCAAGGCGTTATCGGCAGACTCTGGCAGAGGTTCAGGACAACTAATGCTGTTCAGAATCGCCCCCGTTCTGGAAGACCCCGATCAACAACAGCACGAGAAGACCGCTTCCCGATGATAACGGCGTTGCGACAGCGCTTTGTGACCGCATGGCGTCTTCGGGATCAACTCAGAGCTGCCAGAGGCACCAACGTGTCCGACCAGACCATTAGGAATCGTCTGCGAGACCGAGGTTTGCGATGCCGGCGTCATGGAGTCCGACCACCGCTACTTGACCGTCACAGAAGGGCTCGCCAAGATTGGTGCAGACGTCATATCCGGTGGAACCGTGGTCAGTGACAATGTTCACAGATGAGTCCCGCTTCTCGCTCCAGTTCAATGATGGCCGGCATCCTGCAGTCTTCAATGATGGCCAGCTCGTGTTTATCGTCGTCAAGGAGAGAGATTTGCTGATCTCAACGTTGCTCAACGTCTACCATTTGGAGGAGGAAGTGTGATGGTGTGGGCGGTCATATCCATGAACCACAGAACCCCTCTGTACGTCGTCATCGGAAATTTGACTGGTCAGCGTTATCTCAACGAGATTGTTCAACCTCTGGTAATTCCACTTCTGCAGCGAATTGGACCAGGAGCTTGGTTCCAGGACGACAACGCAAGACCTTATCATGCCAGGGTGGTGACCGACTTCCTGCAGCAGCAGACGTTCAGCACATGGATTGGCCTGCATATTCACCCGACTTGTCACCCATTGAGCATGCGTGGGATGAACTAGGGCGGCGAGTTCGATCACATCACGTCCCTGCCGTCAACCTCCGGCAACTGGCTCAGCGATTAGTCGCAGAATGGCAAGCGATCCCTCAACGTTATTTCCAACGCCTGATGAACAGCATGCGCCAACGTTGTCAAGAATGTGTGAATGCTGACGGTGGCTACACCAGTTACTGAAGCTTCTGCGACTTGTGTGAACATCATTTTGGGGGGTGCATGACTCTTTTTCATCAGGGTAATAAACTAGTGTCTCATCAAAAGTTTTTGTTTTTGTTTTCTGTTCTTGAGCCATCAAATATTTATTTTGTCATTAGTCGCCACCATTTTAGCTCGTTAGCTTATATTTATATTGTTACAGACGTGGCTTGGATGTTATTTACCGAGCGGTTTTATGGTATGACCACGTCTGCACAAGTTACCCGATTGTGCCCGAACGTTGACTAGTCGCGTTACGCTGGCTCAATAAGAAAAAGAAGACACCCGGCTGGATTACAATAACACAATACGACACCAAGGGTTCAGTTCTCAAGACCTCCGGAGGAGATTATATTCGTACGGAAAGGTCAGATTACAGGGGCTAGAGTTATAATCACAGAAAGACAGGCACTTAGACACACTCTTATATTAACCCCGGACAGACTACAGACAAACGGGACAAGGCTGACTCACACGGGGGTTGATGAAAAGGACAGCGGGTATCGATGGCTCAAGGTGCACTCTTGGCTCAAAGCAGGGTCCAGTACGGTCCGGTCCGGTCCAAAGATGCGGGGAGGTATCGTCGCGCTGGGGGTGGCGGTGGCTTCTCTCTCCAAGCTGAGGCGCATCTCCCGTCACATCCGGCAAGCGGCTGCGTATATCCGGCGGGGAGTGACACGCCCTCGGCTCGTTAGCTCCGCCTCGTGGAATCGGCACGTTGCTTCTCATTGGGTGCGTGCGGGGGGGGTTACTGGCTCCGCCCCTGACGAGGAGCTGACAGCCAGCCCCTTCGGGGTAACCCCGTGGAGCGCATGGTCTGGAGCTAATCGAGCCGGTGTGAGGACGCATCCTCCCCCGCTCCGCCGCCATCTCCTCTGTTGTTGTTGTAATTGTTGTTGTAGTTGTTGTTATTGTTGTTGTTTGGGGAAGAAGATGGGAGGAGGTATGGGAAAGGTCCTAAACTCACTACTGATGCCATATAATCACATTCTGGTGCAACGAAGAGTCATAATTAATGGAAACGAGGCCTTAACTGACATAGATTAAGAATAACTAGGAAGATGTCCGAAAGTTGTCTACGTGTGGTGCGGTGGACCTGGGCACGACATTTAATGGGGGAATAAGGGGAAGGTCGGCTCTACTGATTGTTATTTACATGCAATGGGACTAGGGAATGGGGGATTGGGGAAAGTTGGGGAGTATCGGAGAAAATAGGGGAATATTTACAAGCGGATATGGAGGCCAAATTCCATATTCGCAACATTGCACCCTTCTCTACCCTCGGGGCGTCCCGACCCGATAAATTTTTACCTACTTTAGTGTGGCACGCAATGTAGTTCCCTCTACTATTAACTCTACCCTGAGTGCGACAGTTTTACAGATATTCACAAATGAGTAAATATGTCCCCCTGCGACGTTGCACCCTTCTCCTCACAGAAACACACCCACAGGATAACCGAATCCGGAAAGAATCCTCAAACTAAACATACAGCCGGTAGGGAGCATTATTTACAAGACTACGCTGCTATTTACACTACGATCCAGGACCTGTTTTTGGAGGAACACATGCAGATGTTATGCATAGAGAGAGCGCGCTTGCCAACATCGATACACCAACCCACGAGTGCTCTGTGGCCGACGGCCTTTAATAACGTGCAGAGCACCCTTTCCCAGCATCAAAAGCACCACCCCACCACACAGTCAGCACCATCCGGTGCAGTCACCATTGTTCATTGGTATAAAAATAAATGCGACAACCCCTAACCCTGCAGGTGTCTCTTGCTCTTCTTGTGGTGCACTTGGTGTTAATTAACAGTGGTTCACCTTTATGGCATAGGTGCCACGTTGACCCATAGGTCCTTCCACGGGTGGTGCTTGGCCGCAAAAGAGCTGCGGTCCATTGTGGGTGGCCACAAACATTGCGGTCCATATGGTGTATCGATCCAGGCAGCCAACAGCGAAAGTGCAGGCCCACAACTGCGTAGCCAGCACCTCTCTCTCCTCTCTCTCTACCCCAAAGCCAGATCCTCGGAGGTGGGAGACAAAAGAAGAAACAAGTGAGTAAGGTGGTAAGGGCGCAAAAGTGCACGCAATGTAAGGTGATGCACACTGGGGGCACATGGGAACCAGGTGAGACAGGTACGTTCCTATCGTACGCCCCCCCCCCCACCAGGTAACCTACATGGCCCCTCCCTTACCCCTTACTGCATCCACAAAACACAACACTACCCATAAACATCTACTTTACAAATCAACAAACATCCCTACTGTCTTCCCCGTTCCTCCCATGTACCAAATTCGTCTTCTCTCCCTCCTAACCAATCAAATTTGCCATTTTCAACTCTCATCAAAATTTGCCATCACCAATTCATCATCAGTCCCTCCTAGGGAGGGAGAGATGGAATCACCCCAATGTCTCATCCACGTCGTGATGCGTCTCACAAATCCAACAGCAATTCTCATTTCTGCAACACCCACAAAGAAAACACAGGTGTGGAGTCATCATCATCACCACAGGTAAGTGGCTGCGTATGGTGCGACAGGTTCATCAATCCTAACTATTTCCTAAGTGACTTTAACAACTTTACACTACCCGGGGTCTTTCTCCGGCCAAACCATTGGCCCTCTTACACTATGGGTTCTACAAACCAATTCCCATTGGCCAAACTGTGGTGCTTTTCAATTTGGGGTCTCACTCCCCCGATTCATCTCCCGGTGCCCTCGTACAATTTCTGGGCTGCGACGTGTACCTCTCCCAGTGGGTCTACCCACCTGCACACCTCCACCACTGTAGTTGCCTCCGAGCTTACCTGCTCCTTACCCTAACCTAACTACCTGGGGAAGGCCCTCTGGCACTCTCCCCACTCGGTGCCCTCTCTGGCACTGGGCTACCCGGGTCCATCCTCCGGATCCTCGGGCCCCATCCACAACTCTACCGGCTCCCAGAGCCCACCTGCGGCCTCACCTGGCCGACATCCTCACAGTGGTGGAGTGCTCAACCAACTACACACACTAACAGGCTACACGCCCAGCCATTTCCACAACACTAATGCACCCATTCACAACACCATTCTGCAACCGCACCACAGATGCCAATATCCAACCACAATTTACCTGCACCCTCTACCTAACACTTACACTACCCGCCCCGGGTATCCGTGATGGGGGTCCACTCTTCCCCCATCCACACCTTCGCACCATGCACACCACTCCGTACCACTTACTCCAACTTTCTCCACACACCTGTACTTGCACACCTGTGCTCTCACACCTGGTGCCACCTGCACCCTTCTCTCCCCAAGCGCATTCGCGCTGATCCACACACTCACTACTCATACACTGCTCCACACACCTGTCCAGTTGCACACCTGTGCAATCACACCTGTTCAATTCTCACAAACACGGCATCATCTCAGCTAACTACTCCCTTCTGAAACTTGCGCTTCCCAGTCGTCCCTTTAAACTATTGCGCTCCCTCGTCATTATCATCCATACTAATCTACCTGCGTCCCCACTACAGGTATCAGTCACTAACTAATCTTAACGTTACCTAATGTCAATCTCTAGATCCCTACACACGATATATCCTAACCCACCCGGGCTAGTTTTCACTGCCATACACCCCATAAACTATTGCTCCTTTGCCCCCACCATGGGAAGGATGGTGGATTTGCCATCCCACCACATCGGGGGTCTCTCACTACCAATTTTGCACATCTAATTTCAACAAATTAAAAATTTGCCAATCACTGCCCATCATCTGCCAATCACTACTGCCAATCCCTTGCCAATCATCAAATTTTGTTTTTCTCTAATTTTGGGTCCAAAACACTAACCTCATCACCCAGTCGACTCACTAATACCTCTCGGTGCGCCAATCCCTGTCCAAAGCCCGGCTTCGTAAAGCCAAGCAATGGATGCTGGTTGTTTTGTGCCAGCGGCTGAATGCGTCCGGCACTCGGTGCAGGGACGGGGGCTTACCCGGGCCGAGATCCCACGCATCACCTCGGCGTGGAGCCATCCAATGTCCCGATCTCGACCTGCCGGCACGTCTCAACAAAAAGTGGTCGCCATGACGACCCTTTCTATCGGGCTGCCAGCTCCGCCTAGTGGAGCACGGACGCGGCCGTTCAAAGCGAGGCCCAGCACGCACCGAGGGCCCGTTCCGGCTAAAAGTCGTTCTAAACTCTACCCCGTCTAACGTCGATGCTTCACCTGCATGCTTACACCCCGCAGCCCGTTCCTTGCTCACACATCCAGCCGTGCCCATGCTCCTCGTACCTTTCCTTACACACCCAGGTACACCCATTCCACTCACAGCCTTGGTCACACACCTGACCACCGAACACCTTGGCACACATTCGTTGCTCGCACACCTCACCAGAACACCTCTTCGCGCCCCCTCCTCGGTCACCTCCTCTGTGACAATCACAGGTGTGCCCTCATTCGCACACCCAACCACGTGCCTCACCACCAACTCCAGCGTGCATTCCCACTCACGCTCTACCATTCCAGGTGTGCATCCTTCCATCCCAGGTGTACATCCTCGCTCACCTGTCACAACTAACTCACGCTCCATGTCACTCTCACTACTTCCACCTCCATTCCTGACAGCGCACTCACCCTTACTCTTGACAGCGCACTCTTTCCCCATGCACCTGTCCGTCACACACCTTTCTCGCGCACACTCTCCCGTTACACCCTCTGTAACACTCACCACAGGTGGACACTCTTCCTTACTTCTGACAGCGCACTCTTTCCTCATGCACCTGTCCGTCACACACCTTTCTCGCGCACACTCTTGCGCACACTCTCCCGTCACACCCTCTGTAACACTCACCACCCCGCGCTTCCACGTGCTCCCTCGCACACGCGCTACGACCGACTCACTCTCGCCAGCACACTCACTCCTTGGCACGCACTTTTTCCTCACACACCCCAGAGTCGGACTTTCTCGCTCACCTCCTTTTTCGCACACCAGACCTGTCGCACACTTCACCAACGGCCTCTCACGAACACCCGGGTCCATCTCGACCCCCAAGCTCCTTAAATCCCCTGGCGCATCATACGCACGACCATATTGGTCACCACTTACACCGGGTCCTCTTCCTCTTCGCTTCTCCTCCATCACCTGCGAATCCCTCATCCGGTTAATGAGCACATCATCACGATCCAAACACAGACTCTGGACCAATTCTTTTACCTCCTCTTTTATCTCTTTCTTATCCCCTCTCCGTCGCTTCTTAATTTCGCTCATCCCTTCTTCCACTTCTTCTAATTTGTGCTTCACCTCTTTTATTCCCCGGTACGTCTCCTCAAGCTCATCCTCTAAGGCTACCTTGACCGTTTCCAGGTGCGTCCTCACCTGCCGGTCCTTCG
The DNA here is from genome assembly GCF_964187855.1 of Myxine glutinosa. Classification (NCBI taxonomy): domain Eukaryota; kingdom Metazoa; phylum Chordata; class Myxini; order Myxiniformes; family Myxinidae; genus Myxine; species Myxine glutinosa. Next base: position 28,852,379 of record NC_136263.1, on the reverse strand, counting down.
TCTCCATTACCTCTATCACCTCGTCCAACCTCGTTGTCAGTCCCTCACGTACCATCTGACATTCCCTCTTTGTCGCTATCAAGTCGTTTTTTATGTCGTTTTGTGTCGCTTTTAACCCTCCTAATACCGCAGTGTTCCTTTGAACCTGCTCCACTAACTCCGTCTGTCCCACCGTCAGCTGCTCCACCTCCTGCGTCAGGTCCTCTATGCCCCCTTGTAACTTTACAGTCCCCTTTCTCACCTCCTTCTCCATGTGCTCCTTACAGTGCCTCACCTCCTCGCGCACTCCTCCGACCTCCTCACTCACTCCTCTTCTGATCTCCTCTCCCATCACTTGCATCTCCTGCCCAGATGCCACCCTCATCTGCTCCATTTCCTCCCTGTGAGCATCCAGTTTGGTTTCTACCCCCATTCTGACCCCCTCTATCTGCTGCCCCATTTGGTTAACTTCCCTTTCCGCTTGGTCCCTCATGTCCCTCAATTTGCCTTCCATACTGTTTTCTAACCCCTCTAACCCTTTTTTCATCCCTTCCATTTGATTCTCTTGAGCGGCCATTCTGTTTTCTACCCCCGTTAACCCATTCTTTACTTCTTTTATCCCGTTGTCTAACTCCTCAAAATTATTGTCTAACTTCCCAATTTTCTTGTCTAACTCCTCAAAATTATTGTCTAACTTCTCAATTTTCTTGTCTAACTCCTCAAAATTATTGTCTAACTTCTCACTGGTACCCCTCGCTTCGTCCCTCATTACCCCCAATTGCTCACTCCGAGCCCTCGCTTCGTCCCTCATTACCCCCAATTGGTTTTCCAATCGCTCACTATTTAGTCTAGTAGGAAGACTAGGTCCCCCTGCACCCCCCGGAGATATACTTCTAATCAGTGTTTCTAGATTGGAAAAAATGTGTAGAAAATGACTAGCTATGGCCCCAAGCTGAAATAATGTCCCACATACCATTTTTATGCAAATTACTGCTGCCATTATCAAAAAAAGACTAGGTCCCCCTGCACCCACCGGAGATATACTTCTAATCAGTGTTTCTAGATTGGACAAAATGTGTAGAAAATGACTAGCTATGGCCCCAAGCTGACAAAATGTCCCACATACCATTTTTATGCAAATTACTGCTGCCATTATCAAAAAAAGACTAGGTCCCCCTGCACCCCCCGGAGATATACTTCTAATCAGTGTTTATAGATTGGAAAAAATGTGTAGAAAATGACTAGCTATGGCCCCAAGCTGAAAAAATGTCCCACATACCATTTTTATGCAAATTACTGCTGCCATTATCAAAAAAAGACTAGGTCCCCCTGCACCCCCCGGAGATATACTGAAACTGGCAGTGACTGGTGATTGAAATGCGGTGCCTTTTTGTGTTTCAGGTCGAGGTACGTGAACTCCCCACGATCTACAGCAACCAGGAAGAGACTGATACCAGGGTGGTTCTGTACCTCCATCATGCTGCTACCATCGGATACAAGAACGCTGTAGTCAGAACACCGGACACAGACATCCTCCTGATCCTGCTCCACCATGCCCACAACATCAAGCTGACGGTGTACCTGGATACAGGGTCAGGGAAGCATCGCCAACTTGTCAACGTCTCTGAGCTGGCAGAATCCCTGGGAGAGGACTACTGTGCCACTCTCCTGGGGTACTATGTGTTCAGCGGAGAAGACTGCACCAGTGCCTTCAAAGGGAAGGGAAAAGTCGGGCCCTTGAAAAAGCTGGAGAAGAATCCCAGGTTTCACAGGGCATTCGGTGAATTTCACAGGGTATTTAGAAAAATAAAACTTTGTGTTAACGTCTGTGTAGACGGACCTTAATATGAGTCTATTATTTCGTAAAACTGTGATTATTTTGTAAATAAAGCACTAATTAGCATACTAGTATACCATAGACACATGTAATCATGTTATGAATAGTTCTATCATGATCTATGCCCTTCAAAACATGGGTCTAGACACCTTCATTTTTCAATTATCTGCAATATTGGCTGAGATATGTCAAAAATCGTTTTTTTGATAATGGCAGCAGTAATTTGCATAAAAATGGTATGTGGGACATTGTTTCAGCTTGGGGCCATAGCTAGTCATTTTCTACACATTTTTTCCAATCTAGAAACACTGGTTAGAAGTATATCTCCGGGGGGGTGCAGGGGGACCTAGTCTTTTTTTGATAATGGCAGCAGTAATTTGCATAAAAATGGTATGTGGGACATTTTTTCAGCTTGGGGCCATAGCTAGTCATTTTCTACACATTGTTTCCAATCTAGAAACACTGATTAGAAGTATATCTCCGGGGGGTGCAGGGGGACCTAGTCTTCCTACTAGACTAATTCTTTTCCACAAGGGCCGTCATTTGTATAAAAAAAAGTTCCAATCTTCCCAGCGGCGCTACTTCGGTCGCGGGCACGGTGACCAGCGAGGCGCCATTTTGCGCGCCCGCTTCTTCGTGCGTGACGGCGCTATTTTGCGAACCTGCCGCCCTCACTGCTTCGCTCTCCTCCTGTCCCTCATTTTGGTCCTGGATCGACCCTACCTCACTCTCCTTTACCGGACCCCAGCTGTCTTGATCCGCCATAGCGCGACTTTCAAAATTCGGTTTTTATTTTTTATTTTCGTAAAACAAATTGAAATTTCGCCGTTATAATTTCGCGCGGGAAACGCGCTCCGAATCGATTTTCCCTCCCAAAATTTGGGCCTAACTAATTTAGTCCCGGGTTCGAATTCCACTCCTCGACACCAATTGTTGCAGACGTGGCTTGGATGTTATTTACCGAGCGGTTTTATGGTATGACCACGTCTGCACAAGTTACCCGATTGTGCCCGAACGTTGACTAGTCGCGTTACGCTGGCTCAATAAGAAAAAGAAGACACCCGGCTGGATTACAATAACACAATACGACACCAAGGGTTCAGTTCTCAAGACCTCCGGAGGAGATTATATTCGTACGGAAAGGTCAGATTACAGGGGCTAGAGTTATAATCACAGAAAGACAGGCACTTAGACACACTCTTATATTAACCCCGGACAGACTACAGACAAACGGGACAAGGCTGACTCACACGGGGGTTGATGAAAAGGACAGCGGGTATCGATGGCTCAAGGTGCACTCTTGGCTCAAAGCAGGGTCCAGTACGGTCCGGTCCGGTCCAAAGATGCGGGGAGGTATCGTCGCGCTGGGGGTGGCGGTGGCTTCTCTCTCCAAGCTGAGGCGCATCTCCCGTCACATCCGGCAAGCGGCTGCGTATATCCGGCGGGGAGTGACACGCCCTCGGCTCGTTAGCTCCGCCTCGTGGAATCGGCACGTTGCTTCTCATTGGGTGCGTGCGGGGGGGGTTACTGGCTCCGCCCCTGACGAGGAGCTGACAGCCAGCCCCTTCGGGGTAACCCCGTGGAGCGCATGGTCTGGAGCTAATCGAGCCGGTGTGAGGACGCATCCTCCCCCGCTCCGCCGCCATCTCCTCTGTTGTTGTTGTAATTGTTGTTGTAGTTGTTGTTATTGTTGTTGTTTGGGGAAGAAGATGGGAGGAGGTATGGGAAAGGTCCTAAACTCACTACTGATGCCATATAATCACATTCTGGTGCAACGAAGAGTCATAATTAATGGAAACGAGGCCTTAACTGACATAGATTAAGAATAACTAGGAAGATGTCCGAAAGTTGTCTACGTGTGGTGCGGTGGACCTGGGCACGACATTTAATGGGGGAATAAGGGGAAGGTCGGCTCTACTGATTGTTATTTACATGCAATGGGACTAGGGAATGGGGGATTGGGGAAAGTTGGGGAGTATCGGAGAAAATAGGGGAATATTTACAAGCGGATATGGAGGCCAAATTCCATATTCGCAACAATATGCACAAATATTTTTGACCCTTAACTTATTTTGAGTAGTATATATACTTTTGCAATGTTCACTGTTAAATCAAGTATTTTCCTCGGCCAGTGTATTTTTTTTTTGTATACATAATCGATGCTCATGTAAGAGTAAGAGCAAAATGGAAGGGAACAACAGCAGAGTAAGAGTTAGCGTGAGATCAAGGGGAGGAGGAGAAGCACATGTGCGGGTGATCAAGCTGCATACAAGTGGAACTAGAAAATAGAGTTATATTATCGACTAGAGGGCGCACTCGCTATGCCGCGTACAGAACCCGGCCGTGCCACCATGGAGACTGGCCGCCATGTTTTTGGGGGGGCAACAAGTACATGGATGCGCACACTAACGCTAGGGTGTTGAAGAACGAGTGGCCGTTTAAAGATGTTTTTTTTTTTGTTTTTTTTTAAAATCTAAACGAACAATATAGTCATTGCCACTATTTATCATACATTAAGGTACCAATCTTGATTGAAGTTGGCAATCACACAAACAAACGAACGATACATTTATTTACCTAAATTTTTTTTTCATATTTTCCTGATTATTAAGGAGTGTAAAACAGTTGATTAATAAAACACTAATGATAAAACTAAGTTATACTCAGTCAACTGGACATTCACTCTGCTCTGCAATGGGAAGGGGGGCACAATCACATTTATATGCTGAATGAATGGATGAATGAATGAATGAAAGATCACTTTCATATTTAATTTAATTCATTCCAACTTCATTTACAATTCAAACCTTAATTAAAATAAATAAATAAATAAATAAATAAATACAAAATCAACCAACCCACCCAACCAACTAACCAGCCACCCACCCAACCAACCAACCACCCAACCATCCACCCACCCAAACAACCAACTAACCACCCAAAACCACCCACCCAACCACCCAAAAACCAACCACCCACCCACCCAACCACACACACAAACAAACAAACAAACACCCCAACAAATAAACAAATAAACACCACATTCATTCTTTGCATGACCTAACAAAAATCCAAAGCAGATTGTTGGATTTTGTTGAGGCTGCACATGTGATGTTGCTACAGGCATGTTTTAGAATTGACCTTGTGAGGGTAGTCTGGATCGATGGGATCCCATTACATCACAGGGTCTCAAGATGGTACTACCCATGGAAAATGTACAAATATATTTTGGGTCAAAAAGCCACTAAAGAAAACACCAAAGGGAAAATGTGTAGTTGTTTTAGACTTCTCTAACATCTTTTGATACGTGGGGAAAAAAGTCTTTAAGGTTTGCTATCCTTTAATGTACACTTTGTTGGAGGAGGTTGCAAAAGGTTGGAGGAGGGGGGAGGAGGGGGGAGGTTGCAAAATAAGGGCAAAATTAACCTGAAGCAAGAATATGTATAATATGACTTTTGTCCCACTTGGATTTAGAAAAAAAATGACTTGAAAAGAATGATACTTCATAATAAGAATTAAGATAAGTCACACTGAAAAAAACTCTTGGGTCCAAGTTGGTACTTGGGTCTGAGTTGGTCTGAACCCGAGCTGGTCTGGGTCTGAGATGGTTTGGGTCCGAGATGATCTGGGACAGTCTGGGTCTGAGATGGTCTGGGTCCGAGATGGTCTGGGTCCGAGATGGTCTGGGTCCGAGATGATCTGGGACAGTCTGGGTCTGAGATGGTCTGGGTCCGAGATGGTCTGGGTCCGAGATGGTCTGGGTCCGAGATGGTCTGGGTCCGAGATGGTCCGGGTCCGAGATGGTCCGGGTCCGAGATGGTCCGGGTCCGAGATGGTCCGGGTCCGAGATGGTCCGGGTCCGAGATGGTCCGGGTCCGAGATGGTCCGGGTCCGAGATGGTCCGGGTCCGACTTGCCTCGAAACATTTCTGTAGCATTGTAGGTGTTATCAGTCCATCAGTCACGATCATGATGACGACCAGATGACAGACAAAAATAAACTCTCGCAGGTTTGAAGTTCATTTTTAGTGTAAGGCCTAGGCCACAATGGCATGAATGGAAAGGCCTTTGTTCCAAAGATTGAAAGAGTTGCAAAGAGACATCAACTCCGCCTGTCATGCCTGTGCCTGTCTAGCCCTACAAGCAGGGCTCTTTTTTTTTTACCATGGGTCTTATTGAAATGGCGACAACAATAAGACCCATGACATAAAAGAGAGCCATACAGCCCTGCTTCTTGTTGTATGCCTGTCCACCACTCTCGATGAATCTGACCAAATTCCGACCAAAATTTCTACTTTTAAAAAGAAAAACACAGAGTAATCACCTGTGAAAACTAACATCCTTCTTCTGGTTGCTACGATTTGTGCACCCGTAGCAGGCACAACTTTTCAGCATCTTGCCACTAGAAAATATTTGCGACACAACTAGGTCATGTACATGTACATGTACGTTGTCAACAAATGTTGCCTCCAAAAACATGGCTGCCGGTCGTCCTTGTCAGCACGGGGCCAAGTGGCGGGTGCGCCCTCTAGTCTATAATATAACTCTGTGAACTGGAATGGGGCACTCGGTAGAGCACTACCGCCGCTAGGCTGAACAGTTTGTTTTGTATCCCGATGATAGGCCGGATCTGGATTCGGACCCGAACCAAAATCTAATGTTTGTTCTTGTCACCTAACCAACTCATTCACCTAGTTTTGTCATACGGCATCCATAACGTTTTTAAATATCATGTTATATATCGCCTTTCGCCCGATCCCTCAATGGTGACGTATCACTTTAAAATTTAAATAAATACCATATACGAATCCATATTCAGATCTTCACCAAAATCAAATCAATTCGTCCTTGTCACATGTCACACACCCAATCGGTCCACCAGGTTTCCTGCAAATCCGTCCACAACTTTTTGAGATATCTTGTTCACAGACAGACAAACAAGAAGACGTCATGCAGAGCATGATACTTGCAACCCCCCCCCCCCCCCCCCCCCCCACCTCCCCTAAGAAGGTTTCCATCAATACAGCAAATTGTCCATTTCATCAAGATTAAAATTGACGATCTTGATCAAAGCTCGGGTCAACTGGATGAAACGTAACGATTTTTCAGATGAAAAATGATGATTTTAGAAGTTTGACCTTGAGTTGACCTTTGACCTTTTCATCTTAAAAAGAGTATGTTTCCCAATTTAGTGACTAGATTAGTCCTGTAGCTAAATGGGATTTTTCAGCTCAACCTGGAAATTGAGTATATAGTTTTTTTTAAAATTGATTTGTATAGCTTAGGGTGTTCTCTTTCATAATCTGTCGGGTGAACCTGGGTCACCCTTGAGCGTTTTGAGAAATTCAAGATGGCGTCCAAGATGGTTGCCATTTCATATTATCGGCTATAACTTCTTTCATATTTAACCTAGGATGATATTTTTAGTGTCTAGTCATATGTTGTAGGGGTCAAGGAATCCATATAAATCAATTAAAACGTCGGTAAGTGATTACATCATGGTAAATCCAAGATGGCTGCCATTATGGCCGCCAAATCATGTTTTAGGCTTTAATATGCTTCATACTTAACTTAAAGTGGTAATTTCGGTGTCTAATCAAATGTTTTGCGGGTCAAGTAATCCAATTTAAATCATTTAAAAGGTTTTTGAGGGATGTCATGTTTAATCCAAAGATGCTGGCCAATAGAGGCCTACAGGTGGCTACTGCCTCAACTCAAGCTTTTTGAGTGGTAACATACATGAAAAATGATAACCAATCAAATCAGTCTAAATACACTCAGATACGCAATCAAGCTGTCCTTTTTTGGCAGCAACCTGTACTCTTACAGGCACAAAATATTGTGCAGTTCAAATTATACTTTGTACAACTACACACGCGAGTAATACACGGCGTGACACTTTGGCATCCACATCGGATTAGACGCATGATAGACTCCGGAGCGAGTTCTGTGTTGACTGGAAGAGAAATTGGTTGGAGATTTTTCATTTGTGTGTCCTTCCTCCAGCCATACGATTCTGGATCCAGTTCTGGTGGATTGTTATCCTCCAAAGAACGCCACACAATGGCTTGGTGATGGGTCCTTTTTACATTCTCTGCAAATGCCTCATTGGTTGGAGGAAGAGAGCACAGTTTCGGCGGGGATGGTGAAGCCTGTCCTGTTTTGGATGCCCATACCTTCCATCGTGCTTCAGACATTGACTCGCTGGAACTTTGTCTATAACACGCTGACATGAATGCAGTGGCCTGTCCAGTAACTTCTTGTATTGGAGTGTCCATTACACCAAGAAGTGACATCTTTGGTTTAACATGTGATCCAACAACCTTTTAAATCGTTTAATTGGATTACTTGACCCAAAAACATATACTGTACCTAGACACCATTATCACGACTTTAAGTTAAATATGAAGCATATTAAAGCCTAAAACATGATTTGGCGGCCAAAATGGCAGCCATCTTGGATTTACCATGATGTAATCACTTACCGACGTTTTAATTGATTTATATGGATTCCTTGACCCCTACAACATATGACTAGACACTAAAAATATCATCTTAGGTGAAATATGAAAGAAGTTATAGCCGATAATATGAAATGGCAACCATCTTGGACGCCATCTTGAATTTCTCAAAACGCTCAAGGGTGACCCAGGTTCACCCGACAGATTATGAAAGAGAACACCCTAAGCTATACAAATTTTAAAATTTTTTAAACTATATACTCAATTTCCAGGTTCAACCAGGGTTCTACCAGACTAGATATGCAAATGCTGTTCAATTGACAAGTCAATCGGTTGAAAATTGACGGCTTTTCAGATAAATGCTCCCTCAATCCTCATTTTTAGCTCACCTAGAACGAAGTTCCGGGGAGCTTATGCAATGGCGCATCGTCAGTCCATCAGTCCGTAAACACTTGCAACTTCTTCTCTGAAACTGCTGATGGAATTGTGACCAAACTTGGCACAAATGATATTTGTTGTGTTGTGACTAAAGTTTGCTCATGGCATTAAAAAAGTCAGGGTCTCAGGTGGTCTACAGGGGGTCAAAGTGGGTCCAGGTTTGACCCTCCAAAATAGATATTTGCTTTCTTCTCTGAAACTACACGTGCAATTCCGATGAAACTTGACCACAACCTGCATCACCCGTGATGTACCAAAGTTTGTTCACGGCACTAAGAAAATCGAAGTCTGAGGGAGTCAACGGGGGGAGGGGGGGGGGGGTCATAGTGGGTCCAGGTTTGACCTTCCAAAATAGATATTTGCTTTCTTCTCTGAAACTACACGTGCAATTCCGATGAAACTTGACCACAACCTGCATCACCCGTGATGTACCAAAGTTTGTTCACGGCATTAAAAAAAAAATCGGGGTCTAAGGTAGTCTATTGGGGGGTTGAGGGTAGGGGGGGATAGCAAAATTCACTCCCAACAACCTCCATCACGAGGCCTTCCCAACGAGCCGCCATCGAACATGTGCTCGACGGGGTTACCAAATAGGGGCTCCCTGTCAGCTCCTCGTCAAGGGCGGAGCCCGGTAACCCCCGCACCCAATGGAAGCGGTGGACCGGCCCCAGGGGGGCGGAGCCAACCAGCCGAGGGCGTGTCACTCCCCGCTGAGCATGCGCAGGAAGAGGGAGGTGACGTCAGATGCGCGCTGAGCTTGAAGCAAGAGAGACGTCCCTTCCGAGCGCTGTGACACCTCCCTGCATCTCTTGGACCGTGCTTGATCCTGTCCCCGAGCCAAGGTGCACCTTGTGCTATCAACCTACCTGTCCTCCCTGCCATCAATCCCTGTGTAAGTCAGCCTTGTTCCGTTTGTCTGTGGTCTGTCTGGGAAAAGATAAGACTGTAATTAAGTGCCTATCTCTTCTGTGTCTTTACCTCACTACCTTGTAATCTACCCCCTTTTCTCCACCACTGTAATTATACCCTCCTCTGGAGGTCTTGAGAACTGTACCCCTTGCGTCGTTTCATCTATCCCAGTCGTTGTGTCCTTTCCATCATTGATTTAGCATAGCGCGATTTGGCCAACGTTTGGGTGGAATCGGGTGAGTTGGGGAAGAATCGGGGGAACTGTTAGGTCACGGCAATACCACCGCTCGGTAAATAACATCTTAACCGCGTCCGTAACAATTGGTGTCAGGAGTGGGATACGGACCCGAAGTGCGCTTAACGCGCTCAAAATTACAAGTCACCGAAATTTGATTTTGTTTTACAAAACCCGAATTTTGAAAGTCGCGCTATGGGAGATCAAGACGGCTGGGTTCCGGTAGAGGAGAGTGAGGCAGGGTCGATCCAGGACCAAATTGAGGGACATGAGGAGAGCGAAGCAGTGAGGGCGGCAGGTTCGCAAAATGGCGTCCTCGCGCACGAGGTTACGGGCGCGCAAAATGGCGCCTCGCACATGGCTACGGCGACCGCGCCCGCGCCCGCAGCAGCGCCGCTGGTGGATTTGAACCTTTTTTTTATACAAATGAAGGCCCTTATGGACAAGAATGGAGCAGAATTGGAAAGCAGAATGATGGGGGTAATGAGGGACGGAGCGAGGGCTCAGAGTGAGCAATTGGGGGTAATGGGGAACCGGATGGATGCTCAGAGTGAGCAAATGAGGGCTGATAGTGAGCGATTGGGGGGCGAAATGGGGGGCAAAATGGGAGAAATGGGGGAACGGTTAGAACAAAGGATGGGGTCCAATAGCGAGAAATTGAGGAATGACATGGGGGCCCAGATCGGAGGGTTAGGGAGTAGAATAGAGGGATTAGACAATAGATTAGGGGAAATACAGGAGGGGTTAACGGGGGTAGAAAACAGAATGGCCGCTCAAGAGAATCAAATGGAAGGGATGAAAAAGGGGTTAGAGGGGTTAGAAAATAGTATGGAAGGCAAATTGAGGGACATGAGGGACCAAGCGGAAAGGGAAGTTAAACAAATGGGGCAGCAGATAGAGGGGGTCATAATGGGGGTAGAAACTAAATTGGATGCTCACAGGGAGGAAATGGAGCAGATGAGGGTGGCATCTGGGCAGGAGATGCAAGTGATGGGAGAAGAGATCAGAAGAGGTGTGAGTGAGGAGGTCGGAGGAGTGCGCGAGGAGGTGAGGCACTGTAAGGAGCGCATGGAGAAGGAGGTGAGAAAGGGGACTGTAAAATTGCAAGGTGGTATAGAGGAGTTGACGCTGGGAGTAGAACAGCTAACAGAGGGACAAACGGAGTTAGTGGAGCAGGTTCAAAGGAACACTGCGGTACTAGGAGGGTTAAAGGCGACACAAAAAGAAATTAAAAATGACTTGATAGCGACACAGAGGCAATGTCAGATGGTACGTGAGGGACTGACAACGAGGTTGGACGAGGTGACAGAGGTAATGGAGACGAAGGACCGGCAGGTGAGGACGCACATAGAAACGGTCAAGGGGGCCTTAGAGGACGAGCTTGAGGAGACGCACCGAGAAATAAAAGAGGTGAAGCAGAAATTAGAAGAAGTGGAAGAAGGGGTAAGCGAAATTAAGAAGCGACGGAGAGGGGATAAGAAAGAGATCAAAGAGGAAGTGAAAGAATTGGTCCAAAGTCTGTGTTCGGATCGTGATGATGTGCTCATTAACCGGATGAGGGATTCGCAGGTGATGGAGGAGAAGCGAAGAGAAAGAGGACCCGGTGTAAGTGGTGACCAATATGGTCGTGCGTATGATGCGCCAGGTGATTTAATAAGCTTGGGGGTCGAGATGGACCCGGGTGTTCGTGAGAGGCCGTTGGTGAAGTGTGCGACAGGTCTGGTGTGCGAAAAAGGAGGTGTGCGAGAAAGTCCGACTCTGGGGTGTGTGAGGAAAAAGTGCGTGCCAAGGAGTGAGGGTGCTGTCGAGAGTGAGTCGGTCGTAGCGCGTGTGCGAGGGAGCACATGGAAGCGCGTAGTGAGGAGTGTTACAGAGGGTGTAAAGGGAGAATGCACGCCTGTGGTGAGTGTTACAGAGGATGTAACGGGAGAGGGTGCGCGAGAAAGATGTGCGACTTGTTTGAGGTTTGGAGGTTGATGTTTGGATGTTTGGAGGTTGTTTGGATGTTTGGAGGTTGTTTGGAGGTTGTTTTTGGAGGATGTTTGGAGGTTGCCCCCCAAAATAGGTCTTTTTTTTGTTTGTTTAAAGTCTTATGATTACAGTAGTATGATTGTACATGCTGCCCTGTTTTCTAGCAACCATTGAAATTTGTTAAAAATGCCATGATACGGTCTAAAATACCTTTAGTCGGTGTGGTATACTGCTTTATTCTACCAGGCGAGCACCCAGGGGTATTGCCCCGATGTTTATTGTCTATTTTTACTATTACAGTGGTTTATTATGCCTCCGCCCCCGAAGGTGGCCGGAGACATGTTTTCGGTTTGTCTGTCCGTCCTTCCGTACATCCGTCCGTCCGTACTGGCTAAACCTTGTTTTTCTCAGCAACCACATGTCCGATTGAGACAAAACTTTCAGGTTAGGAGTGACACCCATGCAGAACGGTTTTATGATAATTGTGACGTAATAGGTCACGTGGTATGGTAGCCATGTTGGATTAAATTCGAATAATTCAAAAATTATTTATTGGAAAGCGCTGAATGGAAAAATTTGAAACTTGGCACATTGTCAAGTACTCCCAACGGGGAACAAAAGCATGACGATGACATCGTCGGCGAAGTGGTATACCAGCCAAAAATGTTTTAATCGAATTCCTTATCCTAAAAATCTGAAATTGCATGCATTTGATCTATGACCGATTTATATCGATGATAAATTTATGACATCATAGGTCACATGGTTTGGCAGCCATATTGGATCTAACCTAAAACCTTTAAAAAAACATCTCCCAAACCACCAAATCGATTGACTCAAAACTTTACGTGTGTCATTGATTTAGGCACTGCGATTAAAAGATGATCACAAAAACATCATTGGTGGTCACACGGTGTGGCAGCTGGTTTGAAAGAAATATTAAATAATTATATCTCTTAAATCGCCTACCCTATTGATGCAAAATTTTACAAATATCATCGAAAACCGTTGTTGCATATAGTTTGAAGATGATGTCATAGGTCACGTGGTTTGGCAGCCATCCTGGATAGAAAAACGAACCTTATCCGATCAACACAAAACTTCACAAACGTGATCCACTACCCACTTATTTATCCCCTATTTATTTATCCCGTGATCCCCTATTTAACTTATTTATTTATATACATACATAGAACCCTTATTGTAAAGGCCTTCCAAAATTCCTTCACAGTCATCTGATCATTGTCAGTTGATTTCACCTGCAAATCATTAAATCATTATCAGGTTTGCAAATGTTCTTCAGATATATACACCTTGAATGCACCAATCACTAACTGGTCCTCGTATCACCTGTACGATCACCTCTTTCATACCGTCATAAAACATCCATTTTTACTTCAATTGTGATGGCCTTCCTCTGCCTTTTGCTCGCACTACCAACCTTGCTACTCCACAGACGCTTTCCAGTCATGATTGCAAGGGTTACGCTTATTACAGCGGCACAACTCATGCGTAAAATTGGAATCAACTCACGACACTAACTTGGAGTTGGAGGGTTTCCGGAAACTACGGGAGCGGGAGGGCGAGGGAGAAGGAAGGCAATCTAGTCGGAATCCGAGTGCTATCAGAAAACACATTTTCATGTTTTTCAGTGTGAAAATTTAATCGCAGCATTATTCACGCACTCGAGTCACGTAATTCCAAAAAAATGCTATAAATGACAAGCGCACACTACTCCAAAAATAGGCAAACACAACAAGCATAAAACGCAAGCTTACCTCACTGGAACTTGAATGGACGCCATTAAGTGTGGTGACGTCACATGCCAGGAAATGGTAGTATGTTTGTTCAATTGAAATCGGATGTTTTTTTAGATGTAGCATTCATTTCAATACATATTATTTATTTAAACGTATCGCAATGTGTACACTTAAAAAAAAAAAAACAATCTCTTGGTCATTATGGCCACTTCTAATTGTGGCCTGTGGGCCTGGCGCCATTAGAGCCGTCGTCAACCTGTAGCAAGAGATCACGCGGGTATTCCCGTCAATCATTTCTCTGTAGGAGTTACAGGCAACAAAAGGCTGAAACGTCTTGAGTAGCCCAAGGCTCCTTTATCCCCCCCCAAAAAAAACAAACAAAAAAAAAACCTTTTTCTCCAAACCGGACCTCGTCTAAATAAAGCCCCGTCACTTCCGCCTGATCCTCTTAAAGGGGCGTGGCTCCAATAACCAAGTGAACGCCACACCCATACCATCAATAATCCCATTGGTAACATGACAGTGAATTATGAACAACCCAGTACAGCCTCTATTGGGTGTCCCCCACACCTCACTCCAAGATCGCTTGTACTTACATAGTTTTATATAATTATGAAAGCTCTAAACGTTCCCTGATTATGTAGAATATAGATCTACTGGTATACGTGTGACAATTGGAATATTAAAGCGCGGCGTTACGCGCGCTGCTTGTGAGCAAGGAGGAAGCGGACAAGCGGTAACATATAAACGTCTTTATTGTAAGACTACACTGTAACACTGAAGTCTGAACTCCTCCGGGCTGGTCGCCCGGTGTATATCATGAGGCCACGCCTACCCCTCGGGCGTGGCCACCGCCCACTTGGTGCGTGGAATGATGTCACCACGCCAGTGGGCTTTTGTGTCCGCCACAATATAATTGAAATTCAGCAATAAATGTTTTTGAGATTGATTTTTTTTACCATATCTGTGTATTAACTGCACCCCCAACTTTTAACTTTTTTGCCGATAAAAAAAGCGCGGTTAATATACCGGAAAATATGGTACCATTTCTGATGAGTCTGAGGCGAGTTGTGCGGCCATTATCCATTGCGTGCTGAGACCACGGAGGTATATAATATGGAGAGCCAATTGGCCACCTCGCAGCATTAGCCGCCGTGAAGCCACCGGAAATAGTCTGGCGGCCATATTGGGAAGCCGATCGTAAGCCTGTCAAAGCAAAGGCGTGGCGCACTGATGATGCAGCTGGAGCGAATTTTAGGACCGCCGACTATTTAATTAATATAGAATACTAATATTTGAACTGATATTCGGGCTCAGAATCCCGTTCTTTAAGGAAATGGTGTTCATTAAGTTTGAAGTTGGTTCTAGACGCATTTTTCCTGGGGAATCCAATGGTTTAGAGCTTGTTTGAAAAAAAAGTGCCCAAAATTACCGCTCGGTGTTCTTTATCGTTCTTCTCATGACCCAATCACCCACTAGTAGGAATAAGAATCCTGACATGTTACACCCCTGTTTAACTCCTGTCTTCACCTTGAACCATTCTGTTGTTTCACCTTGGTCGACGACCGCACATTGAAAGTCTTGGTAAAGGGCTTTTACAAGGTTCACTAATTTTCCAGGTATGCTGTATTTCTTCATTATGACCCAGACTTTCTCTGGGCAAGGAGTCGAAAGCTTTCTAGAAATCTATAAAATTGAGGTACATCGTCGTTTGCCATTCTTTGGCTTGTTCTATAATATTCCTCAATATAAAGATCTGATTTGTTGTCATGTTATATGATGTTACTTAATTCAGTCATTATATTGTAACTAAGATGTGTATGTTTCTATTACCGAGATGTTAGAAACCACGCAGATATAATGATAACCAGAGTTTATTCTACACTGACATGGGTCAGCAACACATCAACAGTGAGTCAGTCACATAAATGACATGAAACGCTGTCATGTAGTTAACCCACACAATTCACAGTTAACCCACAAAACACACCCACACCATGTAGAGATGAGGTCGCTCTTATATTTCAGCTTGCTCTGGTGTTGCCTCACTGGTGAGCAAACAGGACCAGTTTGCAATATTTTTTCCTGATGCGCTCTTCCTTCATGTCATCATCGAGTGTTCTCACAACATGATGGAAACGTATCTTGCTGTATGATTGTGATACAGAATGTATTAAAGCAAACACATGGTTGCTGTCTGCCTCACAGTCAAACATGTGCCGATCCAAGGAAGCAAATGTAGACCGACCGACCTCAGAAAGGACAGAAGTGGAAATTGCCACTCTTATCCCACTTTCACGAGGCATTTTGCCATTGCTTACAGCCAGGAGCCTCTTGACACAGCGTTCAGTCGCCTCACAGACACGAACAACACTGTGCGAGGGAACTATGAGGCCACCCCTGTTCTTGGTAACAATCAGGCTGTACATTGGTGTGGTTTGCCATTCTTCGTTGTTACTGGTCAATGCAGAAAGACATTGGCTACACTTCAGAGTCTTCCTCACCATCCTCACCACATAGCCGGCAATATAGCCAACACATGACTCTGTAAAGATGGAAAGTTGCTCAAAATTTGGAATATCCGCATAGTCGTGGTCCTCTTTTGCCGGCGATCTCAACTCCAGGTCGTATCGTCTGGCCACCAACATGTCGTGACTCTCGTCAGGCACAGCCTGCTTTGCAACGCACTTGAAGGAAGCCGCATTCAGGATTCTGGTTGAGTCCTGTGCAGAACAGTTCCCACTTGCAGACTTGATGTCATGTCGCATCAAGAGGCGCTTATATGCGGCAACAAACTGACGGGCCGTTGGGTTATTCCCACTTCCACATGCAATGCGGACCGCTCCAAAGAAAAGTTCAATGTGGTCTTGGCTCATTTTGTACGTGAGCAGGTATCGCAGGGGAGATGAGGCAGGTTTGACATATGTGAAATACAAAATTTTGACACTCTCTATGCAGATCATGAAACCAATGAAGGGGGTTTTCAAACGCGTATTGGTCATAACTTGACCATTCATGTTTTTGATGTTGGACAAGTAACTGTAGGCAGTATCCAGGAATGGCAGGAAAAGTCCTTCTCGTGATGTCATGAGTGGTGCCTTGTAGTTTCGTGCCAATGGATTGCGAGAATTTAGAATGTCAAACAGTTTGTCCAATGTTTCAATGTATTGGCAGGTAGCCTCACTGCCCTGAAATTCTGATAGTTGCAAAGTGTCCCTGCAAAACCGAATTGCATCTGCCACACTAGTGCTCAATGTCTGAGCAGCTGTGTCCACCTTCATGACATTGCTCTTCCACTCGATGTGTTTCCGGGAGAGCTTATTTCCCAGACGCAAGCCTTCCCTCTTCTGCAGATCAAAGAGTGCCTGGATGTATTTCCACGCGATGACTTTTTTGTTGCCATCCTCCATCATTTTCATGGATCCAAGACAGTTTCTTGCAAGTTTAAGCATGTGACATGCATCGAGTACAACACAAATTTTCTTTTCGGGATTTGCTGGGTGGGGAAATGTTGGTTTCACATTCTGCGGCGTGATGTCGGCACCTAGCTCACGTAACATTGTCAAATGAGCGGACGGTCCATCGCAAGTTAAGGAAACCACCTCTGCACCGATATCATGCAATTTTAGTAGACATTGTGTCACCAAATTCGCCTGTTCCTTCCCCGACAATCCATTTATCATAAAGTATGTTACAGGCACTTTCCAACTGTCATTCAGTGCAACCAGCATGAAAACCAGTGCGTTGCTGGCCTGGGGAGCACTGTCATCTTGGACTCCGTTTCCGATGTCGACGTACCCCAATACCTTGTCCCCTAAAAAGTCAATTGCCTTCATGATGGCCATCTCGTCTAACATCAGGCTACACAGTGTTCTCTTGCCAGTCTCCTTCTCTGCTTTAAACCGGCTCTCTAGTGCTTGGAATACAACTGCACTAAAACCAGGTAAACCATCAATTGCGCTGTACCATTTCCGGATTGTGGATGGACTTGGCAGTGCCAAGTCGAATGTCTCTCGAACATAGTCGTATCCTTTAGCAGAATAAAATTGAAGAGTGAGTGCGAAAGCTTTGATGACTGGATCGTATTCATCTCTCGAGCGTTTGCCGCTGCCTTTGTTCTTCAGCATTCTGCTCACAATAGCTTTTGACACACCAGAGAATGTTGTGTTGAGCATTTCAATACAATTGTCGGTGACCATCCCATTCTCCCTCAGGTCTTCCTCGATGGTATTCAGGGACTCCACTTTTCTGGCTAACCTTCTGTTGTGTTGCTGACTCACTTTTAATTTTTTTCGAAAGTTGTCCAGCTTGTGGACTGCTTCATCGAGCTTGTGCTTCAATACCAGTGGACTTGTGACGGAGTAGGAGTGATCTGTGGTCTGAAATGAGGGTCCCACCTCAGGTTCAGGATCTTGAGTAGTGGCTTGAGGTTCTGGTGTATCTTCTTGGATGACAGACCTGGCCACTGGCGCTTTCCTCAAAGCTGTAACCTATTTGGAAAGAAAAGAAAAGGTGAACCATTAATACTCATTAAGTTGTTTTTAGGGCTGAGCCGAATGCTTAGAAGCTTCGTTCATTAGATTGGGGTTCTAATTAGAAATAGATGTGACTGCGTTGGACGTATTGTAACATTGTTTCAAAGACTAAACATTTTGTTAAATATTATTACAACAAAGCTTCGGGGGGGAAATGCCAAGAAAGTGTACAAAATGGGATTCGGCTCAGCTCTAAATCTTTTAAAAAGCAACTGAGTTGTTCTCCATAAAACTATGTCTTAGGAGCTGCATATGAAGCAGCAGACATGGCATGTGATGGGTTACTATCATAACATAGGTGGAATACCAACATAGCATAGTTTACCTTCTTTAAATGTGCTGGGAAGTTGAAACAGCTGGGGACGGACTTCGGCTTCAGTCGGACGGTTTGACCAGTCCTGTCGAAGTCACTCTCATTGAAGTGATCACTGCACAGAACTGTGGTGCCTGGGGTGGGGTAGAAGGACTCCCTTCTCAGGGCAGATGTCCATCGAGAGCACAAGTCCTTATCCTTTGGAAACCTTGAAACAAAATACATTGTGGTCACAAAATGTGGTTGCGGGTCAAAACATCCGAGTCAAAACGACTCCATATCAAAATAATATTTTGAGTTTCATATGTATAGTTAAATACAACTTCATCTGCTAATGTTTGCCATGTGTCGGACTTTCGTACCTTCCACAAGTAACCCCCATTTGCTCTTTCTGCTCACGAGTGACACAGGAGGGCATGGAAACCCTGACAGTAGTAGACTGGACAATTAAGTGAAGCTCATCACAAATTAAATCACTTGACAATGATCACGAGCTGACGAGTCAATCTCGATACTTCAATCTGAATCAATGAATGAGTCAATCAGACATCAGTCTGACATACTCACATAGCCCTAGTGAATACACAATACAGTTATATTTGAGATCTGTGTCGTATTGCACACCCTGCGCGTGGTCTAACATCATCAAATTCAAACACAGTGTTCAAACTTCATTGAAACTACATTGAAACTTAATTACCTAGCCCCACCACCGTGACCACGCCAAAAACTGAAAAAGCAGAACACCCGCGATCGCGGTTTGTCACTTACTTGTGAAATGTGCATGTGGAGGCCTTCCCTGAGGTATTTGTGCAGTCAAATGCAACACACTGTGGCATTTTGAAACAGCGCGTTCACAAATAAGACTCCTTACAGTCGGTAAGCATCCAAAATGAATCAGAAATTGTGAGATCAGCTGATTGTAAGATCAAACACGGACGCAGACACAATCGGCTTCCCAATATGGCCGCCAAGCAACTTCCGCTAGCTTCAGCCGACAGCCGTCATTGGCTCTCCAGTTTATTATATACCTCCGTGGCTGAGACGATCTTTCCCTCGATCACGTCACACAGATTACGTCATGACCATCGAGGTTTTCTGGAATTTTTAGGGACGGTACCCGCTGTGTTTACTTTTTTAACTGTAACATCACTGATTCACAAGTTAGCGCAGAAACAAAATTGTTACCGAATGGGACCTTTAACCTCTTGACCCCATAATATAATATGTTTATTACTCCCGCCAGGGAGTAATGCATTCGATGGTGTCCGTGTGTGTGTGTGTGTGTGTGTGTGTGTGTGTGTGTGTGTGTGTGTGTGTGTGTGTGTGTGTGTGTGTGTGTGTGTGTGTGTTCGTGAACAAGATATCTGGAAAAGTTCTGAACGGATTTGGATGAAGGTTGGTGGGATGATTGCCCTTTGGGATAAGAAATAATTGCTTCGTTTTTGGTGAAGCTCAGGATATTATTCCGGATCCAGGAATTTTTTTGAAGGATTTTTTTTACCATTGGAAGATAGATTCCAACTTGACCCACGGCGGGAGTATGCGCTCTAATGAGTGGCGTTCTAGTCTTTACATTATTATACATACTTGCACCAAGTTTGACTTAGTTCCCTTTAGCCACTCTTAAGTTATCACGGCAACATTTTACTTAACATGACCTCTGATGTTTGACCTCCTGACCTCAAATTCTAATCAGTTCATCTTTACATCATTCTACATACTTGTACGAAGTTTGAATTCGATCCCTTCAGCCGTTCTGATGTTATCGCGGTAACGAAAACCTATCACGGCCGGACGGACAGCCGGATGGACAACCCGAAAACATAATACTTCTGGCGGTTTCGTCATAAAAATTCTGTGGCTGTGGATCTTTAAATTCAGGGTGCATATCCAGCCTATCAGTAAGCTACAAAATGCAAACTGTTCAGCCTGGTGGAGGTATGCGCTCTACCGAGTGCCGTTCTAGTCTAACGTTGTCCTCGGAATTTTGTTGTTGATTTTATGAAACTCACTGTGTTGGGTTTATAAACCATATAATTGCAACCATATAATCAAGTTGGTTCAACCTACTTATTTGTTCCAGATGATCAGTGGGCCAAATCGGACTGTGGTGTATTTGGCATCAGTGCCTCTTATCCCCAGGAACAATTTGGTGGCAGTTGAAGGGGAAACCTCTTTCCTCAACGGGCCACACATGACCAGGTAAGCTTTTCATTATTTTCAAGAATTTTATTAACCATATATAGTATGTTTGTTGTATCACATTTACACAGAAGTACATTTACTGTGACAATTGTAATTTATTAGAATGACTGTCACTTCAGCACCCACACTGTATTTTGGACACATTTTTTAAAATCGATTCTGTCTTTTCTTGGGAGTATGAACTGGAACAATATGAGAGTGAGCATTCGGGAGGTGTCTTCATGCTGGTACAATGGACAGTAAGTCTGCGCTTGCCTACTCGTGGAAGAGCAGCGAGTGCTCTGGTGAGAAGCTGCCCAGCCAGCCTTAGATGAAAAAAAAATTGGAAAACTGGCGAAATGTAGGGAGAAACAATTTAGCAGACCTATAGTATCCTAAAACAGTTAAAATGGTACAATATCAATAAGGACTGTTTAGCACTTGAGCTTATAATTGATCAATACCTTTTGTAAGTTAAGAGAGCTACATATTGCATTTGCAACCATGGTGGATTTTTGACACCTATTCATGTCACCTTTGATAAAGCCAAGCTGTTCTGAACAGCCATTCCACATTTAAGGATTTCCTGCTGACCACAAGGCCCATTCAAAGTGGTTATTGAGTAATATTGTTTCAGCCATGCAAGTTCATTCCAGTTGCCTGGTGCGATCCCGGTGGGTTGTTTCAACACGGCCGGCTAGGCCGCCTGTCCCTGGCCGGATTTATGGGTCTTTCCACTTATGAGACTACAGGCTGCTGCCTGGTGAGATATCCATGATGAGCCGCACTCTTCGCCTCTTACTCTCAATTGGTCAAGAGTCTTGTTTGATCAGGGGAGGATCATCCATTGCTACTCGTAGTCAGGCGAACAACGCGCCCCCTCCCAAAACCAATGACAAGAGCAAAAAGATCAGCCGGAGACCTTTGGCTACCAGGAATAAGTGAACCACCTGCTCATGAGTAGTACATGGCGGCTGGCATTCCTGTCCAGTTTGGACCAGCGTTGTAAAACGAGCTTTTTCAGCCACAGCGATTGTTTTTGCGAAAACGGCGCCAAGAGTTACAAACGCGGCTTACAGTAGACTCTCTTTAAACGTATTTGAGACAAATTCCAACATCACAAATTTAATTACTCATCTTATCAAAATGCGTTTTAAAGGGAATCTCCTGTAATTGGTTGATATCAAGCTTCTGCCTTTACTTTCTACACTTTGCCTTCACTCAAATACAACAACACAACAACATGCATTTTAAGGCCATTTTCCCTGCCAGAGTGGGGGTTAGCCTTCCTGTCCCCATGACAATCTTCTCCATTTTGCCCTATTTTCTGCATCTCTCCTTGTTAACCCCCTTGCCCGCATTCCTTCTTCCACCATCTTTAGCCAAGTCTTTCTCGGTCTTCCCCATCCTCTACTTCCTTCTACATTCATTTCCATCACTCTTCTCAACCAGTCATTTTCATCATTCCTCAACACATGACCAAATCATCTCAAACTGTTCCTCTTCACAGCATCAATCACAGGCTCTATTCCCATCATCTTTCGCAATTCATCATTTGTCTTCCTCGCTCTCAACGATACTCTGCACGTCCACCGAACCATTCGCATTTCCACCCTTTCCAGCCTTCGTTGCTGCTCTACGTTCATTTCCCATGTCTCACTCCCATAAATCATAACACTTCTCACACATGCAGCATACACCTTTCCCTTCAGCTTCAACGACACTCCCCTCCTCATCAGCACGCCACTCAGTTCCCGAAACTTCTTCCATGCACATCTCACTCTTGCAACCGTTGCCGAGTGTGATCCACCTTCTCCATTCAGCATGTCTCCAAGGTAGCAAAATGTTTTCACACCTTCCAGCTTCACGACGTCTCCAAGATCCAACTCAACATTTCCTCCATGTGCAGCTTCCACTGTGCACACCTTACATTTGAAGGTAGCTGCCACACTGGTTAATGACCCTCTCAGACCACTACATTTTTGATGAACCCACTCAGCGCACATTGTACATTGAATGGAGTTCACTCCGACACCCTTCCTGCACACAGCACATGGCCACTTCCCAGTTTCTTTCCACCTCACCACATGCTTTACCACTTGCCATCACCTTCGTCTTTCCTATATTCACCTTCAGACCTTTTGTCTCCATACATTCCTTCCACTTGTTCATCTTTTCCTTCAGTCCATCCATACTTTCCGCAATCAACACCAGATCATCTGCATACAACAACTCCCATGGTAAACCCTCCTTTACGTTCTGAGCCAGCACCGCCATCACAGCTACAAATAGTAGTGGACTTAGTACCGACCCCTGATGCACTCCCACCTTCACCTCAAACTCACCACTGTTCCCGTCCTTCGTCCTTACAGCTGTGAGCGCTCTTTTGTACATTGCCATCACTACTCTGATCAACAATTCCTCCACTCCTAACTTCCTCAATGCCCATGTCAATACTTCACGTGTAACCCTATCGAATACTTTCTCTAGATCAACAAACCCAAGAAACAACTTCTTCCTCTTCTCCATGTACTTCTCTTGCAACTGCCTCACAATAAAGAGCGCGTCTGTCATTCCTCTTCCTGGCATAAATCCAAACTGCATTTCGTCAATCTTCACCTTCTTCCTTATCCTCCTCTCCAACACCCTTTCCAATACCTTCATTCCATGCTACAATAACTTTATCGCTCGGTACGAGCCACACTCCAGAGGGTCACCTTTCCCCTTGTATAGAGGGATGAGGGTACTAAGTTCCCAATCCACTGGAATGCGGCCTTCTTTCACCACCAGATTACAGATCTCTGTCATTCTCTTCACACCCCAACTTCCTGCTCCCTTCAACATATCTCCCACAACTCCCGTCGGCCCTCCCGCTTTTCTACTCTTCATTGCTTTTATCGCTTCCTCAACTTCCTTCTCAGTTATCTTCTCTGCTGGTCCTAAAACTGGGTTACTCTCTATGTTGCCATCCCATTCATTCTCTGTATTCAACAGCATTTCCATATATCTTTTCCATCTTCCTTTAATTCCAGCTGGGTCCACAACGATTTGTCCCACTTCATCCCTCAAGCAACTCACCCCCATCATATCACACCTCTCTTTCGCTATCTGCTTTGCAATCCTGAATACCGCTCTCTGACCCTCTTCCGAATCCAAGCGTTCTCCGAACATTTTCCTACATGCCTCCTGCGCCTTTGCTACCTTTTGCCTTCACTCAAATAAGGAGCAATAATCAGTTGGTAAAGAACCTATGTTTTTGTTTTGGATAAGGTAGGTGTGACGGCTTTGGGCCTTGTCTTCTCACGGAAAGGTGAATTACATAATATGAAATATACAGTATATTTTTTACACACAATGTAATACTGCTTTAATGCTGTTTAAGACTTCAAATATATATTGGCAGTCAGTACGTGGATAATGGATATTGGATATATATATATATATATAGATATGTATATATATATATATATATATATATATATATATATATATATATATATTGTTGCGGTTTTGTGTTTTACAAATAAAGGTTAATTTCCCCTCATAGTTTAGTTACACTACAACACGTAGCCTCGCGATAGTTCAGTTATTTCATGGTAAATGTAAGCGTAGACCTTTCCTGTGTGTTAGTTTTGCGTTGAGTAGAGTTTTGAGAGTTAGGTCTCCTTCCAATGCTTATGCTGCCTCGATGCTTTTTGGATTTGGCGTGAAATACCACGAGGCCGGCCTGAACAAGTCGATCAAGGCCAAAGGAAGGCGGGACAGGCAGAGTGGGAGTGACCGGTAAGCACGAGCCGCCAATCAGGGCTCGAGGGGAGTGGCTTACCACTGCAGCAAAAGGCGTGGTTTGGAACATTCGATGTGGGTTCGGGCGGGGCCAATATAACCCTGTGCCCAAAGCCCCCACCTCAGTTATGAGGGGAGACGCGCTGTGACAAGTTGTGAACCGGGGTCCTCTGTTGAATTAAGTTATGAGGGGAGACGCGCTGTGACAAGTTATGAGAAGGGAGGCAGATGAGTTACAAGTTATGAGCTCGGGTGAAATGCGCATGAGTTACAAGTTGAGTCTCGGCTGAGCTTGAGTCAGATCCTCCGTTGAGTTACGAGAGTGAAAGCGCGCCGTTGTATTAATCGCGCTCTGAAAGACAGCCGTGCCGGGCCAGAGACGCGCGAATATTTCCTTCCTCCTGCCTGCCTTTATCGAGATACGTGCCGCGAGGATCCTTCCCGCCTGCCTGCTTGTCTTCACCGGGGAACGTGCGGCGACCGCCAGAGGGCCACGCTGAGTGAGCTGTTCCTGGACGACCAAAGCCGGCGCGTTCAGTGCATGAACAATTCTTCCTTCATCCCGCTGTGAGTGTGAATGGGCCCATTGTCTGGGGAATAAGTTCCGACTGACTAAGCTCTGCCCTGTGTGTCTGCTTCTTCTACCAATCATTGTGTAAATAATAATTATTAAACCTGTTATTTCTTTGATTCGACCGTCTCGTGTTTTCCATCATTGACTTAGCATGGTACGAAATATATCGCTCTAATCGGGTTCCAATAACAAGGTAACTGCACGGACCACGTGGTACGCAATCCGCTCGGGTGTACTCAAATTACGCGTGGTTCATGCGAGACCTGACCCCGCCTCCGCGGCGGCGTGGGTACTTAGGTACGTGCGAACATTGTCCTGAAACCCTGTCCTGCGTCTGCCCGGGAGTGGCAACTCAAGTCTCGCAGTTGTGAAGACCCAAGAAGAACAAGGGGCTTAATCTCCCCTTGGTAACGGAACAGGGTCGCGCAAAACCGTAACATTTGGTGTCCGGGAGTGGGATTGGACCTGGAGTGCGCTTCACGCACTCGAAATTACGAGCGGACGAAATTTAGTTGTTAAATCCAAAATTATATTCGTACCATGGCTGGCCAAGGCGGTCGAATGCCTTTGGGGGTAGAAAAAGAGAAACTGATGACCCAAGACCAGGAGAGACAGTTGGTAGTGGAGGAAGCTGAAAAGGGCGCGGCAGCTGGCAAAGGAAATGGCGGCGCCGTGCACGTGGCAGCGGCAGCCAAGCCCGCTGTGCGAGCCTTTTCTAGCATTGAATTGCTTCTAATCCAGATGAATGTAAAAATGGACGCAATGGGGGAGGAAATGAAGGACGAAATGCGGGGACTAAGGGATAACATGAATAAAATGAATGAAAAAGTAGACACCCGAGGGGAGATATTAAAAGAAATGGGGGAGGACATTGGGCGCAGATTTAGCGAGGAGGTCGCGGTGGCGCGCGACGATGTGACGTGGAGTGAGGAACGCGTTGGGAGCGAGCTTGAGCGAGGCACAGCCAAGTTGACCGGGGATAATGAAATCGCGACGTGGGGTGTAGAAGAGCCGACGGTCACCGAATTGGATGAGAAAATTTTATGGGCACCGGCGGTCGTTGAGAAAAAAGAAATGATTGGGGCCAAAGAGACGGTAGAATCGGGGAGCAAATCACAGGAGGTGGAAATGGAATGCACACAAAGTCTGTATTCGCACCGTGATGCCGTGCTTGCTAACCCCAATAAAAGTTTACAGGTGCTGGCGAAGAAGCCGGGGAAGGAGGACCCCGAGGTGAGAAATAATGGCGCGAATGTGTTTGGCGCGAACGGGTTTTTTGCGCGCTTGGGACAGTCGAGACCCGGGCGGTCGCAGAAGGTCCATTGTGCGGTGTACGAGGGTGACTGGTGCGTGGTACGAGAGAAAGAGTGTGTGCCAAAGCCGGAGCGAGAAAAGTGTGTGCCAGAGTGTGTGATGATTGGGTGTGTAAGAGGAGAGTGCACACCCGAGGGTGTTACGGAGTGTGTAATGGAAGAGTGTGTGCCGAAGCGTGAGCGAGGAAAGTGTGCGCCAGAGTGTGCGATGATTGGGTGTGTAACAGGAGAGTGCACACCCGAGGGTGTTACAGAGTGTGTAACAGGAGAGTGTGTTACAGAGTGTGTGCAGGAGTGCGCACCCGAGCATGTTACAGAGTGTGAGGGAGAATGCACACCAGACTGTGTGCGGGAAGAGTGTGTAACGGAGTTTGTGGAAGGTACGAGTGTGCCTGGGAGGTGTGCACCTGAGTGTGTAAAGGAAGGGTGTGCACAGGAGTGCAGTAACGGAGTGTATGGGAGGCACGTGGACGCCTGGCTGTGCGAGTGCGGAGTGCGTCGCGAGTGTTGAGGACGCGGCTCATGCATCGACACAGACCGGGGGGGGGGGGGGGTAGCGCGTAGTGGGACGGGTAGCGTACGTGAGCCCCCGGTGAGTCGCATGCTGCAGGGACCAGAGGGAATCCATGCTGCTTCGGTCTCACAAGGACCGGCGAGGACGATTCGTACTGGCCCCAGCACTATGTTTGGTGCCGTGCCGTGGCGGCAAAGGCAATCGGCGAAGTTCAAGGGGAGGTAGGAGATTTCGGAGCCGCGCACCGTGCGTGGGACCGCGAGGCCCCGCGCAGGGGCCCTGCACATTGGCCCATCCATACCCCCTCCCCTGGATCGAAAATGCCGGACGGACACCCCATACAGGAGACTAACCACCCGCATGGATCGCTCGGCCCTCCGAGGCCGAGCCGTGACGACAATGTACATCCACCTGGTGATGCTCGAGTGTAGTGGACTGATGAGAGTAGTGTACCCTACGTGGAGGAATGGTAGTCTGACCATTCCTCACATGGACAGGGCCCATGAGCATTCGTTTAGGGGGATGGCAGTGATAGGCACATGGGGGTGCCAGCAATGGTTACCTCCATGGGACACCGAAGCTAGCCGAGGGATGGCTAGGATAATGATAGGGATCTAGAAGACTGCAGGGACGAAATTTAGTGACACTATACTGTAGAGGGGATGCAGAGAGGTTAGATGGATGATAATGAAACAGGGAGTGCTTAGTTTAAAGGGCCGACGGGAAAGCACGAGAGTAGGGGCAGTAGTCAGCTAGATGATGCTGTGTGTTTGGTGAGGATTTGTGAGTTGAGAATAAACGGAGTTGTGTTGTTGAGATAGATGGAATTGTGTTTAAGATGTGTGAGCACAAGAGGTGTGTGAGATACATGGTGTGCGAATAAGTAGTGTGGAATGCTTGGTGTGGAATAGAAGGTGTGGAATGCATGGTGCGAAGGAGTGAATGGGGGGGGAGTGGAACCCATTCGCGAAAGCCCGGAGGGGTAGTGTAAAGCCAGGTAGAGGGCGTAGGCAAAATTTGTTTGGATATTGACACCTGTGGTGCAGGTAGTGGAAAGTAGTGTTTTGTTGGGTGCATGAGTATGTGGAATGGCTGGGCGAGTGGCTTAATTGGTGCATATGGTTATTGGGGCACTCCGCCACTGGTAGTTTGTCGGCCAGGTGAGGCCGCAGGTAGGCTCTGGGAGCCGGTTAGCGTAGTTGTGATGGGGCCTGAGGATCCAAGGGAAGGACCCGGGTTGCCCGATGCCAAGTTGGGCACAGAGGGGGTAAGCGCCAGGAAGGGCCTTCCCCAGTTAGGGTAGTTGTGAGTTGTTGAGTGGGGCCCGAGGATCCCAGGAGAGGACCCGGGTTGCCCAATGCCAAGGTGGGCATCAGGGGGTAAAGTGCCAGGAGGGGCCTTCCCCAGTTAGGTAGTCGCAGGAGCAGGTAAGCTCGGGTGGCGACTTCAGTGGCGGAGGTGCGCAGGTAGGTAGACCTGCTAGTGGAGCCACATGACCCAGCCCCGAAATTGTGCAAGGGCACAGAGAGAAAATTCGTTGGGAGTGAGACCCAAATTTTGGAGGGCACCAGGTGGGCAATGGGAATTCGGGTTCTTAGAACCACATAGTTTAAAGAGGCCGATTGGCAGGGTACGACCCCGGGTAGTTTAAATGAGTAAATGTCAGTAGTGTAGTTAGGACGAGAGAAATCCCTTCGCACCATCCACAGCCATTCACCAAGGAGGACGAAGCTCCACACCAAGGCTCTGTGAAACTGTTTGAGTTGTAAGACGCATCATGACGTAATGTGACATTGTGTTTGTTCCATTCCTTCCTTCTTGGGAGGGATTTGGAGACGAATTTGGAATAGAGGGGGATATGGGAGACAAGACGTAGAGACGGATTGTAAACATAAGGAGGGCTAGGGTAGTGTAAGCCGATGGTGGGTACGGACGGTTAGGGACGAGCCTGCTCTGCTCGCTCTTCCGCGCCCCTCGCATCGCATTACATTGTGTTTCTGTGTGCCGTTGCGTCCTTTCCGCTTTGCTTGTTGTGCCTCGTCTCTTCCCCCACCCCAGGACAATTTTGGAGGTGGAACTGTGCAGCACCATCGATCTGTGCAGCATCCTTGCTGCACCTTGCTACATCTGTGCAGCCGAACTGCGCAGCACTTTGCTGCCATATCCTTTTGCTGTAATTTTGCTGCACATTTGTTACATCTGTGCAGCCGAACGGCACAGCATTTGCTGCCATATCCTTTTGCTGTAATTTTGCTGCATATTTGTTACATCTGTGCAGCACTTTGCTGCCAAACCCTTTGCTGCACATTATCACCCTCATGGACCACAAGCTTTGTGGCCTTGCACCTCTGCTGTGCAGCACTTTGCTGCAAAATCACCTTGCATCTTCGGACCACTTGTTTTGAGTGGCATTAATGCCAAGCAGTCGGAACACATGAGGTTGGCCCTGCCTGGCAAAGAAAAAGAAATTAAATGAAATAAAAGCATTTTTTGTGCCTTTTTATTATGGTGTGCTAGGGATGAGAAGATGTGTAAGTTTAGGTAGCCCTGAAGATTAAAAATGGCCTGTATGCCGGTCCGGGGGCTAGCCGATTTGATAAATGCACACAGAAGATGCAAGAAGCAAGATGCAAGCAGCAAGTGTTATGATTTTGAGTGTGTTGTGTTTTTGCTGTGCTTTCTCTCCCCTCCAATCTTCTCTTCCAAAAAGGACAGGTCCTGGGTCATAGAATTGTAAATGAATTAAGTTTTTGTGCTTGTAAATATAAAAATGCTGCCCACCGGCTATGTGTTTAGTTTGACAAATTCCGGAATTCGGTTAGTTGTGGGTGCGAATCTGGTATGTAGCTACTCAATGCAATAGGAGGGACATATCTAGTGTTTTAAAACTGTCGCATACACGGGTCAGAGTAAATGTTAGGGGGAAACACACCTACAGTCACGTGAAAAAGTAAGTACACCCCATGTAAAGTTTTGACTTTTTCAACATATTTCAACATACAGCTTTTGATCTTCATTTCAACAATATTGATAGATAAAGGTGAAATAATATAACAAATATCATGAAACATTTACATTTTGTAGTCCATTGTATAATTTAAATAAACATAAATGCAAATTTCGCATGTGGAAACAGTAAGTACACCCTTGGCTCTAATAGGTGGTATTGCCCCCTTTGGCAGAAACAACCTCAAGTAGGCGTTTCTTATAACTGTCTACCAGTCTCTGACATCGACTGGGAGAAATTTAAGCCCAATCCTCCATGCAGAATTCTTTCAGCTGTGCGATGTTTGAGGGGTTTCTTGCATGCACAGCTCGTTTCAAATCCCCCCACAACATCTCGATGGGATTTAGATCCGGGCTTTGACTTGGCCATTCTGGAACCCGCCATTTCTTTCTTTTCAGCCATTCCTTGGTGGATTCACTGGTATATTTAGGGTCATTGTCATGATGCAAGGTCCACCTTCGGGTGAGTTTCAACTTTCCGACAGATGGCCTCACATTATCCTCAAGCACCCTCTGGTACAATGAAGAATTCATAGTGGATTCTATGATGGTGAGCTGCCCAGGCCCTGATGCAGCAAAGCTGCCCCAAACCATAACATTTCCACCACCATGCTTTACAGTTGATATCAGGTTCTTGTGGTCAAATGCTGTCTTTGGTTTTCGCCAAACATTTCTTCTGGTACTGTGGCCAAATAGCTCGACCTTTGACTCATCTGTCCAGAGCACATTGTTCCAGAAGTGCTGGTCTTTGCCCAGGTGTTCATTGGCAAACTTTAGTCTTGCCCTGATGTTATTTCTGGACAGCAAAGGTTTCCTCCTGGCACACCTCCCATGTAGATCAACTTTGTGCAGCCTCTTTCTAATGGTAGACTCGTGCACTTTGACATAAATAGTGGCAAGAGCTACCTGTAAGTCTCGTGATGACATTCTGGGGTTCTTAGAGACTTCTTCCAGCATCTTGCGGTCTACTCTCGGGCTGAACTTGCTGGGGCGGCCTGGCCTGAACAAGTTGGCAGTTGTTTGGAATCTTCTCCACTTGTAGATGATCTTCCGGACAGTCGAATGATTGATTTCAAATTGTTTGGAGATCTTTTTAAATCTCTTCCCAGACTCGTAGGCATCTATAACCTTCTTTCTGAAGGCCTCAGATAGCTCTTTTGATCTAGGCATGGTGACGCTGCACACTTCAACAACAAAGAGCAAACCAAACTAAATGTCTGAGGTTTAAATAAGACAGGTTCCTCCAAGATCCTCTCTAACGATGTTCTAATCATTTGCACCTGAGCTGGTGCACCTGTTTCTAATTTTAGGTATTTGAAGTAGTGATAAATGTAGGGGTGTACTTACTTTTTCCACATGTGAAATTTGCATTTATGTTTATTTAAATTATACAATGGACTACAAAATGTAAATGTTTCATGATATTTGTAATATTATATCACCTTTATCTATCAATATTGTTGAAATGAAGATCAAATAGCTGTATGTTGAAATATGTTGAAAAAGTCAAAACTTTACATGGGGTGTACTTACTTTTTCACATGACTGTATACGTCACATGTAAAAGTAAAAGTTAATTTTGCATGTCATTCTCTAACCGGTCGTTGCATTTGTTGGTTCCGACTCGGGGATGAGTCTGACGAGGGAGGGGTGTAATGTTGCGGTTTTGTGTTTTACAAATAAAGGTTAATTTCCCCTCATAGTTTAGTTACACTTCAACACGTAGCCTCGTGGTAGTTCAGTTATTTCATAGTAAATGTAAGCATAGACCTTTCCTGTGTGTTAGTTTTGCGTTGAGTAGAGTAATGAGAGTTAGGTCTCCTTCCAATGCTTATGCTGCCTCAATGCTTTTTGGATTTGGCGCAAAATACCACGAGGCCGGCCTGATCAAGTCGATCAAGGCCAAAGGAAGGCGGGACAGGAAGAATGGGAGTGACCGGTAAGCACGAGCCGCCAATCAGGGCTCGAGGGGAGTGGCTTACCACTGCGGCAAAAGGCGTGGTTTGGAACATTCGATGCGGGTTAGGGCGGGCCAATATAACCCTGTGCCCGAAGCCCCCACCTCAGTTATGAGGGGAGAGGCGCTCGTTGAGTTATGAGGGGAGACGCGCTGTGACAAGTTGTGAGCCGGGGTCCTCTGTTGAATTAAGTTATGAGGGGAGAGGCGCTCGTTGAGTTATGAGGAGAGACGCGCTGTGACAAGT
Organism: Myxine glutinosa; assembly: GCF_964187855.1. Taxonomy (NCBI): domain Eukaryota; kingdom Metazoa; phylum Chordata; class Myxini; order Myxiniformes; family Myxinidae; genus Myxine; species Myxine glutinosa. The sequence continues at coordinate 28,820,358 of NC_136263.1, read as the reverse complement.
TATGAGAAGGGAGGCAGACGAGTTACAAGTTATGAGCTCGGGTGAAACGCGCATGAGTTACAAGTTGAGTCTCGGTTGAGCTTGAGTCAGATCCTCCATTGAGTTACGAGAGTGAAAGCGCGCCATTGTATTAATCGCGCTGTGAAAGACAGCCGTGCCGGGGCAGAGACGCGCGAATATTTCCTTCCTCCTGCCTGCCTTTATCGAGATACGTGCCGTGGGAATCCTTCCCGCCTACCTGCCTGTCTTCACCGGGGAACGTGCGGCGACCACCAGAGTGTCACGCTGAGTGAGCTGTTCCTGGACGACCAAAGCCGGCGCGTTCAGCGCATGAACAATTCTTCCTTCATCCCCCTGTGAGTGTGAATGGGCCCATTGTCTGGGGAATAAGTTACGACTGACTAAGCTCTGCCCTGTGTCTCTGCTTCTTCTACCAATCATTGTGTAAATAATAATTATTAAACCTGTTATTGCTTTGATTCGACCGTCTCGTGTTTTCCATCATTGACTTAGTATGGTACGAATTATATCTCTCTAATCGGGTTCCAATAACAAGGTAACTGCACGGACCACGTGGTACGCAATCCGCTCGGGTGTACTCAAATTACGCGTGGTTCGTGCGAGACTTGACCCCCACTTCCACGGCGGCGTGGGTGCTTAGGTACGTGCGGACATTGTCTCGAAACCCTGTCCCGCGTCTGCCCGGGAGTGGCGACTCAAGTCTCGCGGTTGCGAAGACCCAAGAAGAACAAGGGGCTTAATCTCCCCTTGGTAAGGGAATGGGTCGCGCAAAACCGTTACAATATAAATATAATATTTTAAGAGCTATTGGTTGAAAATTAACTTTCAACGCCAGTATACACTTTGGTATGTTAGATGCTATACTTTTGTGATGATAATGGAAGCAAATGTTGCTCATTTAAAGATAATGGCAGAAAGAATAACAAACACGGCAAATCAATTGAGTACAAACTTGAGTGTCGACTTTCAACATGCAAGCTATCGCAGACACCCTGGTCAAATTCCAAATTCCTGCCCTCACTTACTGTGCGAGAGTGTCAACCCATCCAGGATTGTAACCCTAGCAAGAGAAACTGCATGGGCAGCATCAACACTCTGTATAGAGTATGTTGCATGATCTGACTCAACTGAACAAACACTAAATATTCATGGCAGGCAGACCGGTCTTGCAAACTGATATTAGAGGCTGTTGATTAAGGATGAGTGATCAAGTGGGTAAAACAAGAATGTCGTACAAGTACAGAGGGGAGTTGTGTGGGATGGCTGGTTTTGCAGGGAAGCGTGGATGTGGTTTGCCCAAGAAAGATCCTAGATGAGTGGGACGTCCCAATGATTGATGGACTGAACCTCAAGTGGTTTGTCTGAGTATGACATTTGCCAGGGTTGAAAGTGTGAGATGGGAGTGTTAGCCCGATGGTCCAATTGTGTGCAAGATTTCCCAGGGTTGAAAGACCTCTTCCAAGGGTTGGACCAGCTCCTGATTCTATCAAGGCCTGCGGAGAAGGAAGCAACTGCTTCCCTTCCATCTGAAGCATCAGTGCTGCTATGAGAGATAGTGGAGTCAGCAGCAAAAACAAACAAACAAGGGTTTTGCAGAGAATCAGGTCATTGAGGAACAGAACTGGGCCCAATAAACTGCCTTGGAGCACTTCAGCCTCAATAGCGAGAGGATTCCATTAAGATTAAGAGCCATAACCTGACCATAAAGTGGAGGAAGTCAACAAACAATGAGAGGAGATTATTTATGAGAGATTACCCTGGATGATAGTTTGTAGAGCAGGTTGTGCCACCAGACTGTCAAATGCTTGAGGTATTTTTGGAGTGATGGTCCCAGATATTGAGTGTCTCCATCCATTGTTTGGAGAGCAGCAACAGCATGTCTAGGTAGGATGGAGGGACCGAGTCAAAAATCAAAAGGATGTTTTCAGTTCAGGCCGTTGGAGAAATGAAAGGATTTGATGTGACCTGTGATGACAGAATCCATGATGTTGCTTATAATTGAAAAGAATGTAATAGGCCGATAGTTAAGAGGATATGTTTTGGTCTCCTTTTATGTAATGCAATGATGTTGGCTGATCATGTAAGAGGTGACCTAGGATAAATCATAGGTTGAACAGAGCAAACAGAGGATATGTAAGAGTGGCAGTGGTTTTCAGGACATGGGTGCTGATACGTTCCAGCCCCTTTGCAGAGTTGGAATTTTAGGTTGCCAGAAACCTTCCCGCCATCTCAGGTAAACATACAGGGGCATTTGGGTGTGAGTGAGTAGGATAGGGATGGAGTGTGGGGGAGACATATGGCCTGTTCATGAGCAGTCGGTTGTGGTGCCAGTCAAGGTGAGAGAGAGAATGGACGAGGAGCACCCAGGACACTTAGCAAGGTGTCACGAGAATTTTGAGGTAGAAGACAGGTTCGAGAGTTCAGCCTTGAGCCAGATAGTATGGTTTTCTGGAATCACCTGAGATAATCGTTGGTTGTATTGGCCTTCCAGGAAGAGAATGCAAGTTGTTTGAAGGCAACGGCCTCACCACAGCTTTCAGTGTACCATGGGCAAGAGGATGGGTACCGAAAGCTGCAAATGAAATGGGACAAAACGATGCATAGCGGATGTATTTCCTCAGAACTTGGGCAGTGGGGTAATGAACGTTTGACAAACCATATTCGTGCCACCATGGCAGATTCAAATGCTCTTCTGGAGAGGTGCTGTCATTATGTAGAACTGATAATTTGTTCGTACCTGCAAATTTATGCTCCTGTGTTGTGGATTGGCTGTTTTTCACTTGAACAGGTAAGTCTGCCATACCATTTACTGAGCAGTGAGACATTCCTAAATGTGGAAAATTCAGTTTTGAGGATCTTTCTGGTGATTATACTTGTGAGTGTGGTACTGGACCAAGACATCAAAAACTAGAAAGATAACTCGGAGATTGCAGACCCTCGCCAGCACCTGTTTTGTGTGGTGTATTTTGTATGGCAAATAATTGGAAGACTGTACAAAATGAAAGCTTATTGGTTGCAAATGAAAAGGTCAAAATGGTCTCGTTGTAAAAGGTCTGAAAGGATCTACAGGGTACACAGGAGTCTGTTGGTCTGAGAGGTTCTAAAAGGTGTAATGGGATCTATGGCATCATAGGGTTCTAAACGGTTTAATGGGGTTAAAGGGTTTAAAGGGCCTTTGGGGTCTTGAGTATCTATGGGTTCTAAAGGATGTTAAGGGTTTCGGTGGTCTTAGGGGTCTAAAAGGGATAAAGGATCAATGTGTCTGAAGGAGGTGAAAGGTCTTCAAGAGTCTAAGAGGGTATCAAGGGACTTAAAGGTAATTTTTTATGAATTACATTTGAATTACCTTTTTTTTTTTAAACCACACAAGCCAGTACGGCCTGTTTGTGCCATGACGTAGTCCATCAGCGTCTAGAATTCTGCAGGAGGGATGTGGCACGAGAAAGTCAATCAACTCACACCTGTTTGATGGAGGTGGAAAACGCTGTCTGAGGCACCGTTCCAGAATATCCCAAAACTTCTCGATTTGGTGCAGACCTGATGTTATCCATGTGTCATGGTCTTCTCAGTCACCAGTGTCATGCTCATCAAACCATTGGCGACCACATGTGTTCTGTGGATGGGGGCATTATCATCCTGGAAGCCACCCCTCCTGGCAGGAAAGAAATGCTGCAACACGAGGTGAAGATGATCACTCGGTACCATCAAGTAGCGATTGGCATTGACCTTGCCTTCTAATGGAACGACTGCACCCAAACCATGCCAGGAAAATGCGCCCACAACATTACAGAACCAACAGCACCATTCACTGTTGGAACCAAGCATTCAGGGTTGTAGAGTTCTTCAGGTTGGCGCCACCCGTGCAGTCGTCCGTTTGTGGAGAACATGGTGAAGGATGATTCATCTGACTATATCACATTTCTCCATTGCTCGGTCGTCCCTCATTGTCTGTGCCCTTTGCACCACTGGACTCGCAAACGTGCATTGTCAGATATGATGAGCGCATTGTGCACTGCAACGCGACTGGTATCCCGCTCTGTGGAGCTCTTGGCAGACCGTTTTTGATTAAACTGGCTGCTCATGCTCCAGGTTGAAATTTAGTCAATTGATCTGCAGTTGCCCGCCTTCTTTACCTTGCACTTCAAATTCATGCATGGATTTCACGATCCTGGAATATGCGCTTCTTCCCACTGTTGCTTTTTGCTGATGTCTTTCCCTCGGAGTTCCATGCCAACATCACCTTAGGCACCATTGCTCGTGAAACATCAGCAAGCTGAGCTCTCTCGGTCACTGAAGCTCCTGCCAAACACACCCCAACAATCACCCCCCCCCCCCTCATCTTGCAGGCATGCCAGCCATACTTAGTGGCAACCAGGCCTGTGCAGCATTTTTATACAGGATCCTAAGCATGCTGGGATATTATTTGCTTAATTAACACATGTTCCACACCTGTGTTGGAAGGTGTTGCTTTGAATATACTTTGTGTCCCTCATTTACCCTGGTGTCTCTATTTTTAGCTCACCGAGAACGAAGTTCAGGGGAGCTTGTGCGATGGCGCATCGTCCGTCAGTCCGTAAACAATTGCAACTTCTTCTCCGAAACCGCTGATGGGATTGTTACCAAATTTGGCACAAATTATATTTGTTATGTTGTGACTAAAGTTTGTACATGGCATTAAAAACATCGGGGTCTAAGAGGGTCTACCAGTGGTCAATTGGATCCTGGTTTGTCCCCAAAAATAGGAATTTGCTTTTTCCTCTGAAACTACACACACTATTTCGATGAAACTTGACCACAACCTTCATCACCCATGATGTACCAAAGTTTGTTGAAGGCATAAAAAAATTGGTGTGGGGGACGTGGGGGAGGGGTTGCCCCCCAAAATAGGTATTTTTTTTGTTTGTTTGTTTAAAGTCTTATGATTATGTTAGTATGAGTCCACATGCTGCCCTGTCTGTCTTCTAGCAACAATTGAAATTGGTTTAAAATACCTTCAGTTAGTGCAGTATACGCGTACTGTTTATTCTATCAGGTGAGCACCAGGGGTATTGCCCCTATTTTTTTGTGTCCACTATGTGTAGATTTTTTATCTCAGAATGAAGGAGCTATATTGAAGTAGATCTGTGTGCAAAGACTCACTCAATTACACACAGACCGATTATAATAGCCTCTCTCACCCCTTTGGCAACGGTCAAGTTTGGTTAATGTGAACAATTTGAAGTAATAATGATTATGGTTAAACCAAACTATTAAGATGGTAAAAGTTGGCCTGTTAGTTAGCATTAATATCGGAACTCCTGGTTTATAATACAGGGAACCCAAATTCAAATCCCATGTTTGTCCATGTAATTCAAGTAAAGGTACATTGATGTCTTACAATATCTTTGTCTTGCATGTGATATGTACAACCTCTTCGATGAACATCAGATTATAAAATGTGGTGTAAATGTTGGTAAGTGAAACAAAACTAATGGCTGAGTGATATGAGCTCGAGTTAACCCCTTGTTTGGTTAAATCCTCCAATCATCTCGATATTTATTTACGATACAGAGAAAGCGAGAATTAAAGGTGAGGTGTAGTGATAGTGATGCGATGTACAGAGTACAGGTGAGGTGTAGGTGTGGTGATGCTATGTACAGGTGAGGTGATGCTGTGTGCAGGGCCTTCCTTGCTCCTATCAATAGTAAACGTAGACTGCTAAGCACAGCATTACCTAAACTCTGTCGTTCTCCAGCTTTTGACCTAATTAAAATGAATAAATAATTATATATAATTTCAAAACACACCTGGTCACAAGTGTGCCTCAGTGTCCGGATCTTCAGGCAAGGTCTTCAGCATCATCCCGTTTCGGCCCTTCAAGCTCGATACGGTCAGCTAAGGTGGGCCAGCAGGGGCACATACGCCTCCACATGCAGCAGCTACACCTGGAGGCATACACACCCCCAGCCAGCGAGAACAGAGACTACAACAACAAAACCGCCTCCACTCCCAGAATGCACAGCCCCTCATCCACTCACTCACACACCAAAAAACAACAATAACAACAACAAGTCAGAAGACGACGATGGTTCACGAATGAGCGGTATTCAATGACAAAGGACGGACTATAAGCGAAACAGACCCGGACAAGCCAGGCCCAGAAATGTCAAAACGAAGGTTACTGACCTTGAAATGAGATAGAAAATAATGTATAATCAGTTATGAGGTTAGTTAGCTACACAATACCGAAAATTCGGTTCGATTCCGACAACTTTGAAACTTTGACCTTTGTGACCCTCAAAGGTCAAAGGTCGAAAATTCTGAAAATTGTTGGAAAACTTGTATTTCATGATGTATGTGATAATATAAGATCATGTACGACATTTCACCCTATCAGGAAGCGAACAATGTCATAAAACCATCAAAAATCTACTTTTCTAAATTTCATGACCTTGTGACCTTGACCTTGGGACGAAAATGAAAAATCGAGCTCCGGGGGGCTAGACACATGACATTGGCCTAACCAAATACCGAAACCCCTGTCAGATTCCACCAACTCCCTCGGAGAAGATGTAGCTTGAACTCGATTAACCCCTAAAAAGACATCTTTTTCGGGCGTGGCTCTGCCCACAATGGGAGCAATACGCCCACTCTAGGCAGGACATCATGATATCAACCTCCCACCCAAGTTTCATCAAGATCGGATGATATCATCGGGTAGTTAAGCTGCGGACAGACAGACACACACACACAGACACACACACAGACACACACACAGACATACACACAGACATACGCACACACATAACGAATATAGTGGTCACTTGATAACTCGTGAACCAAAAAACAACATCAAACATGCATGAAGGGAGCAGGAGACAAGATGGGGAAGTGAGGGAAGCACAAGCACAACAACAGTAGAGATCAGGGACATCAGGAGATCTGTGGAAGGCGGGAGGGGGAGGGAGGGCTGAGGAGGATGGAGGGGTACACGGCATCTATCTATAATTCCAGTAATCTCTGTGTGTATGTGTGTGTGTCTGTGTGTGTGTGTGTGTGTGTGTGTGTGTGTGTGTGTGTTTGTCTGTGACCGCTGTTTCTCGACAACTACCGGTCCGATATACTTGAAACTTGCCAGGTATATTGCTGGGGACCCGAGGATGTGCCTTTTCAAGGTTTGAAATTAATCGGACAAGTGGTTCCCAAGGTATGGTCACCGTACTCGCAAGCCGTTCGCTTTGGCTTTGCGAATGGACCAAACCATTTCATGTAAATAGAGGGGGGGGGGGGGGGTTCTGTGGTCGTTCGCTTTGGCTTTGCGAATGGACCAAACCATTTCATGTAAATAGAGGGGGGGGGGGGGTTCTGTGGTCGTTACTGCATGTAAACGCATGTTTTTTTGCACGCACGTACGGGCAAGCACGTACGTGTGGGCACGCCCTAGTAAAGCAAATGAACACTACGAGGAATTTCAGGAAAGAAGTTGGGGATTGAAAGCGGCGGATTTGGGGTGTTTTAACGGGGGCAGAGAAGATCAAGGTTTTGGATGGGGGAAGATAAGAGATGGCGGTGAAGAGCTGTTTTGAAGACATGGAGGGAGTAGTGGGATTGAAGAGAGTGAGGGAGTTTGTTCCAGAGGCGGGAGAAAAGAGGAATGAAAGAGTGAAGGTGAGCAGAGAGCCTAGATTTTGGCAGTTTAACCATAAGAGGGTTGCAGGCAGATCTTGTGCGACCTGTAGGAATATTTCGGGGACAGAGCCCAGAGAGAGCTGGGGGAGGGGGGGGGGCAAGGCCGGAGAGGAGTCGGTAGAAGACAGAAAGACCACCAACCTGCCTGCGGTGAGTGAGTGAAAGGCCCTCGGAGTTAGCTTCATCACGGGAGATTCTAATGATTCTGGAAGCTTTGGTTTCTACAGCGTGACGCCGAGCTATGTGTGAGGCAGGAGCACGAGCCCAGAGGAGGGAACAGCATTCCATTGAGCAGGCGACTTGTTGAGAAATGTTGAGTAAAGCAATCTTTTTAATAACAGGCCGAAAACACTGAAATAAACTAGAACAGTACCCAGGAGAGAGCACACACACTTCCACCTGATCACTTTAAAATGACTTTAAAAATTCTACTAGCCGGATCCGGATCCGGATCTTCACCAAAATCGAATCGATTCTTCCTTGTCACACGCACAACCTGTCCGCAAAGTATCATCCAAATCCGTCCACAACTCTTTGAGATATCTTGTTCACAAACAGACAGACAGACAGGAGTGAAAACATAACCTCTATCCACCTTTGGTGACGGAGGTAATAAATTTAACATCAAATCACAACAACCTCAACATTCGATCGCTCCCGGGGGGAAACACCTAGGCGGTGTATGCACAAGGCCCGATCGAAGCCTGAAGACCAATTATGATCTGATTTTAATATAACTTTTAATTTTTTATTTATCCAAACGACAAACATGGGCGTGGAGCTTCCTCTGGATGAAAGAGGAGACGATGCAAAGTTTGATTACACTGGTGTCTTTACACGGGTCCCTCCAGGCCCAGGGTGTGAATTATAATTATAAACAAAGAAACACACAAACTTTCCTCTTTACATGTTGTATTTCATACATGTTACATGATCGATGTCATATATGCAAGTAACATGCATCGTTTGTTTTTCACACTTTTATTTAACTTCATCTGAACTTTGTTTGTCCCGTTTCAAATCTTTGAGCCGTTCGTTTTCCAGGTTAATACGTCATAGAGAGATGAAATTTGTCCCAATGTCCTCTTTTCTGGTACATTTTCATTTATCAAAATTTAATTTTAAAAATGAAATGAAATAGGTTTAAAACTTTTTTAAATAAAGGTGTGTAGCCCTAAAACCTGTTTTTTTCGTTTACTTGTAATGTTGACGAAGGGATTCCTCGGTTTCACATTCCCCGATATTGTTTGGTGAATTGTGACGTCACATTACATCATTTCTCGAGTTTCGTGGATCGCGAACGCGTCGTTCTTGTTTCCCGTGGACTCCAAGAAGTGATTTTTCTCACAATGTCGATCCGCTTGGTCGCGGTTCTGTTGACCGGATGTCTCACATCGATCTATTTATCCTTCGACAAGTTGTTTGTCGTTACCCCCAATCAGCCTGCAGTCACCTTTGTTGATTGGCTTTGCCGATTGATTGGTTGCATTTCTCCGTTTAAGGTAATGCATCACTTACATCTCCGTGCTCGTCTTCACACACGATTTAAAAGTCGATTTTAAATTATTTTAAATGTAAAATTGCAGAAAATGACGGACCGGACCCGATTTGGTCGAGTACACGCCACGACAACAGTTTGCATGGAAACCGCCGTGTGGTGAAGCGGTGACGAGCACTCCGTTCCGTTGGAGTGCTCGTTTGAGCTCTTTGAAACCAGCAAGCAGCTTGGTAAGCGGTAGCAAGCTGCTTGTTAACGGAACACACCCCCGGGTCTCGCCTTTTCGACTCTGAGAGAGATATGTGGGTCGGTTGGTTAGGTCGACCGGATACACTTTGCCCATTGAACCATAAATATCATATGTATCGATGTTGAGTATGTACGTTGTTTATTTCAGCCGGACTGTCCACATTAGGCCCCGCCCCACTCGGTCACACAACAGGAAGGGACAACCCCACTTCCGTGTCAACACGTCATGGTTAGCTTCTTCACATCTGAAGCAGACATATTGCAATAATCACCCCCGACTGTGCAAATCGGTTTTAAAATCCCTGAAAGATTCGGGTCAAAATTCAAATAAAACTAGAACGGCACTCAGTGGAGAGCACACCTTCGCCAGATGAACAGTTTACGTGTTGTATCCCAGATTAGACCAGAAAATCACGTTTCATCAAAATCATCCGTCCATAACTTTTTGACATATCCTGCTATGTATCGTTTTTGGCCCAATCTCCCAATGGTGAAGAATCACTCAAAAAAATTAAATAATGCTCGGATCCGAATCCATATTCAGATCTTCACCAAAATCGAAATGAATTGTCCTTGTCACACACACAACCTGTCCACCAAGTTTCGTCCAAATCCGTCGACAACCTTTTGAGATCTCCTGCTATGTATCGTTTTTGGTCCCATCTCCCAATAGTGAAGAATCACTTCAGAAATTAAATAATTCTCATATCCGAATCCATATTCAGATTTTCACCAAAATCTAATAGAATCTTCCTTGTCAGACAGCCAACCACCAAGTTTCGTCCAAATCCGTCGACAACCTTTTGAGATCTCCTGCTATGTATCGTTTTTGGTCCTATCTCCCAATAGTGAAGAATCACTTTATAAATTAAATAATTCTCATATCCGAATCCATATTCAGATCTTCACCAAAATCGAAATGAATTGTCCTTGTCACACACACAACTTGTCCACCAAGTTTCGTCCAAATCCGTCGACAACCTTTTGAGATCTCCTGCTATGTATCGTTTTTGGTCCTATCTCCCAATAGTGAAGAATCACTTTATAAATTAAATAATTCTCATATCCGAATCCATATTCAGATCTTCACCAAAATCGAAATGAATTGTCCTTGTCACACACACAACCTGTCCACCAAGTTTCGTCCAAATCCGTCGACAACCTTTTGAGATCTCCTGCTATGTATCGTTTTTGGTCCTATCTCCCAATAGTGAAGAATCACTTTATAAATTAAATAATTCTCATATCCGAATCCATATTCAGATTTTCACCAAAATCTAATACATTCTTCCTTGTCAGACAGCCAACCAACAAGTTTCGTCCACATCCGTCCACAACCTTTTGAGATCTCCTGCTATGTATCGTGTTTGGTCCTATCTCCCAATGTTGAAGAATCGCTTAAAAAATTCAAGTAGCCGGATCCGAATCCGGATCTTCACCAAAAATCTAATCATTTCGTCCTTGTCACATATTTCATGTGCTCCCTAATGCTTTTTGCACGTATGAAGTTTCATGAGAAAATGTGTAAAAATGTACCCGTAATTGCATTTTCTGGTATTGTACACCGCACCTTCCCTGTGCCATCTCCAGGCGCTGCATGACGTCATTGCCGGGCACCGAAGGGGGCTCGGCAATGACGCACGCTGAAAGGGAGTACTCAGTTTACACCCTGGTTGTTTGTTTTCCTTCTTTCTTGTTTTCTTGTTTGTTTGTTTTCTTGTTTGTCCGGGAGATATCTCAGCCATCCTTTGAGCGAGGAAGGTGAAATGTCGGCACAATAGTGAGCACATGCTTTGACAAAAACTGTATTTTTTGTGTTTTGATTAATTGATTAGTTATTTAATTATTATCGATTAATTAAGTACCTATTTATTTCCTTTCCCCTCTGGGCAATATCTCAGGCATCTTTTGAGCTCGGAAGCTAATATTTGGACATGACAATGACCAAGTGATTTGTCTGTCAAGGCTAATTTAGATTTATTGATTCATCAATTAATTGATTAATTATTTAATTATTCGATTCATGACTCAATTAGTAAAACATTTTAAACTTACAGATTCGGATGAATTGTTGGTGGTTTCGATATCCATGAGCCAATTGATTAAATGTTTAATTTTTTTATGATTTTATTTATTTATTTATCATTATTAATCATTTATTTATTTTCTCTCTCATTTGGGCAATATCTCAGGCATCTTTTGAGCTGGGAAGCTAATATTTGGACATGACAATGACCAAGTGATTTGTCTGCAAAGGGTTTTTTTTATTTATTAATTTGTCAATCAATTATTGTACAGCCCTCCCTCCCAATACAGTCTCCATGAACTGCACTGCGGTATTGCCGGGCGCCGAAGGCCGAAGGGGCCCCGGCAATGCCGCGCTGGAGGATATTTATTTATTTGGCATGGGGGCGGTGTACTTTGAATGTATCGGTACTTGTTTGGTCTTTTCTCTCGCACATTTTTGCCATGCGGTGATCATAACTACCACGTTTGGTGAATTTCTGCACAACCGTTTAGGAAGAGATAGTGGATGGACAGATGGACAGATGGACAGACAGATGGAACTGATTACAATATCTCACTTTCTTCAAAAAGTGTGGGTGTAATACAGAGATGAGCAATTTGTTATAATTTTTGGGTTGTTGTTGTTGGGGTTACTTTGAAGATGTGTGTGTGTGTGTGTGTGTGTGTGTGTGTGTGTGTGTGTGTGTGTGTGTGTGTGTGTGTGTGTGTGTGTGACTATAATGTAAACTGTGTATTTCGTTGACAAATTGTTCCCCTCATTGCTAATCCTCCCCAGGGAAAGTCTAATTTCTTGGAATTTATCATATATTACAAATAATTAAATGGACATAGTTCATAACTTTGTGTGTATTGTAATCCCATGTGTGTGCGTCCTTCACTTTTATGGGCTTTTCCTCGAATATATGAAAATAATGATAACGAAGAAACACATTATTTCCATGTCATATTTGGCCCTTGTAATATTTGTAATATTTGTAATATTTGATTCCATCCATGTCGTATTTGTTTAACTCATTCTATTGTTCTTTAAATATGATTATAATAATAAGAGTTCCCTTACTCAGAACTTCAATGCAGGAGGAGGCCATAAGATCCATCAAGCCTGTGCAATGGTTACCAATGTGTAGTTGTTTGTCCATGATGCTATGTCTTTTTAAATGCTGAGTGTCAAGCAATGAAGCAGCACGCACCATTTAAAAAAGTATTTGGTGTGACTTGGACAGGGACGGTTCAAACCACCGACCTCCCAAACTCAGAGAAGACACCCCAACCATTACATAAACATAACCATACCTCCGCCAGACTGAACAGTTTACATTTTGTTTTCCACTGATAGGCCGGATCTACATCTGCTCCTTAACCAAAATGTAATCGGCTTATTCTTGATACCGAACCAACTCGTCCACCAAGCTTTGTCATAATCCGTCCACAACTTTTTGAAACATCATGTCGTTTTTGGCCCTAACTCTCAATGGTGAAGATTCACTTATAAAATCCTCGTGTCTGCATCCCGATCTTCACCCAAATCCAATCAATTCGCCCTTGGCAGACACTCAACTCATCCACCTAGCTTTGTCATAATCCGTCCACAACTTTTTGCAATATCCTGCTCCATATAGTTTTTGGCTCCATCTCTCAATGGTCAACAATCACTTCAAATTATCTTATCCCGATCCGGATCTTTACCAAAATCTAATCAATTCGTCTTTGTTCCACACCCAACGTGTCCACCAAGTGTCATCCAAATCCGCCCACAACTCTTTGAGATATCTTGTTCACAAACAGACAGACAGACAGGAGTGAAAACATAACCTCCATCCACCTTTGGTGATGGAGGTAATAAATTTAACAACAAATCACAACAACCTCAACATACGATCGCTCCCGGGGGTGGGGGGGGGGGGGGGAACACCTCGGCGGTGTATGCACAAGGCCCGATCGAAGCCTGAAGACCAATTATGATCTGATGTTAATATAACTTTTAATTTTTTATTTATCCAAACGACAAACATGGGCGTGGAGCTTCCTCTGGATGAAAGAGGAGCCGATGCAAAGTTTGATTACACTGGTGTCTTTACACGGGTCCCTCCAGGGTGTGAATTATAATTATAAACGAAGAAACACACAAACTTTCCTCTTTACATGTTGTATTTCATACATGTTACATGATCGATGTCATATATGCAAGTAACATGCATCGTTTGTTTTTCACACTTTTATTTAACTTCATCTGAACTTTGTTTGTCCCGTTTCAAATCTTTGAGCCGTTCGTTTTCCAGGTTAATACGTCATAGAGAGATGAAATTTGTCCCAATGTCCTCTTTTCTGGTACATTTTCATTTATCAAAATTTAATTTAAAAAATAAAATAAAATAGGTTTAAAACTTTTTTAAATAAAGGTGTGTAGCCCTAAAACCTGTTTTTTTCGTTTACTTGTAATGTTGACGAAGGGATTCCTCGGTTTCACATTCCCCGATATTGTTTGGTGAATTGTGACGTCACATTACATCATTTCTCGAGTTTCGTGGATCGCGAACGCGTCGTTCTTGTTTCCCGTGGACTCCAAGAAGTGATTTTTCTCACAATGTCGATCCGCTTGGTCGCGGTTCTGTTGACCGGATGTCTCACATCGATCTATTTATCCTTCGACAAGTTGTTTGTCGTTACCCCAAATCAGCCTGCAGTCACCTTTATTGATTGGCTTTGCCGATTGATTGGTTGCATTTCTCCGTTTAAGGTAATGCATCACTTACATCTCCGTGCTCGTCTTCACACACGATTTAAAAGTCGATTTTAAATTATTTTAAATGTAAAACTGCTGAAAATGACGGACCGGACCCGATTTGGTCGAGTTCACGCCACGATAACAGTTTCCATGGAAACCGCCGTGTGGTGAAGCGGTGACGAGCACTCCGTTCCGTTGGAGTGCTCGTTTGAGCTCTTTGAAACCAGCAAGCAGCTTGGTAAGCGGTAGCAAGCTGCTTGTTAACGGAACACACCCCCGGGTCTCGCCTTTTCCACTCTGAGAGAGATATGTGGATCGGTTGGTTAGGTCGACCGGATACACTTTCCCCATTGAACCATAAATATCATATGTATCGATGTTGAGTATGTCCGTTGTTTATTTCAGCCGGACTGTCCACATTAGGCCCCGCCCCACTCGGTCACACAACAGGAAGGGACAACCCCACTTCCGTGTCAACCACGTCATGGTTAGCTTCTTCACATCTGAAGCAGACATATTGCAATAATCACCCCCGACTGTGCAAACCGGTTTTAAAATCCCTGAAAGATCCGGGTCAAAATTCAAATAAAACTAGAACGGCACTCAGTGGAGAGCACACCTTCGCCAGATGAACAGTTTCCGTGTTGTATCCCAGATTAGACCAGAAAATCACGTTTCATCAAAATCATCCGTCCATAACTTTTTGACATATCCTGCTATGTATCGTTTTTGGCCCAATCTCCCAATGGTGAAGAATCACTCAAAAAAATTAAATAATGCTCGGATCCGAATCCATATTCAGATCTCCACCAAAATCTAAATGAATTGTCCTTGTCACACACACAACCTGTCCACCAAGTTTCGTCCAAATCCGTCGACAACCTTTTGAGATCTCCTGCTATGTATCGTTTTTGGTCCTATCTCCCAATAGTGAAGAATCACTTCAGAAATTAAATAATTCTCATATCCGAATCCATATTCAGATTTTCACCAAAATCTAATAGAATCTTCCTTGTCAGACAGCCAACCACGAAGTTTCGTCCAAATCCGTCGACAACCTTTTGAGATCTCCTGCTATGTATCGTTTTTGGTCCCATCTCCCAATAGTGAAGAATCACTTTATAAATTAAATAATTCTCATATCCGAATCCATATTCAGATCTTCACCAAAATCGGAATGAATTGTCCTTGTCACACACACAACCTGTCCACCAAGTTTCGTCCAAATCCGTCGACAACCTTTTGAGATCTCCTGCTATGTATCGTTTTTGGTCCCATCTCGCAACAGTGAAGAATCACTTTATAAATTAAATAATTCTCATATCCGAATCCATATTCAGATCTTCACCAAAATCTAATAGATTCTTCCTTGTCAGACAGCCAACCAACAAGTTTCGTCCACATCCGTCCACAACCTTTTGAGATCTCCTGATATGTATCGTGTTTGGTCCTATCTCCCAATGTTGAAGAATCGCTTAAAAAATTCAAGTAGCCGGATCCGAATCCGGATCTTCACCAAAAATCTAATCATTTCGTCCTCGTCACATATTTCATGTGCTCCCCAATGCTTTTTGCACGTATGAAGTTTCATGAGAAAATGTGTAAAAATGTACCCGTAATTGCATTTTCTGGTATTGTACACCGCACCTTCCCTGTGCCATCTCCAGGCGCTGCATGACGTCATTGCCGGGCACCGAAGGGGGCTCGGCAATGACGCACGCTGAAAGGGAGTACTCAGTTTTCACTCTGGTTGTTTGTTTTCCTTCTTTCTTGTTTTCTTGTTTGTTTGTTTTCTTGTTTGTCCGGGAGATATCTCAGCCATCCTTTGAGCTAGGAAGCTGAAATGTCGGCACAATAGTGAGCACGTGCTTTGGCAAAAACTGTATTTTTTGTGTTTTGATTAATTGATTAGTTATTTAATTATTATCGATTAATTAAGTACCTATTTATTTCCTTTCCCCTCTGGGCAATATCTCAGGCACCTTTTGAGCTGGGAAGCCGATATTTCGACATGACAATGACCAAGTGATTTGTCTGTCAAGGCTAATTTAGATTTATTGATTCATCAATTAATTGATTAATTATTTAATTATTCGATTCATGACTCAATTAGTAAAACATTTTAAACTTACAGATTCGGATGAAATGTTGGTGGTTTCGATATTCCATGAGCCAATTGATTAAATATTTGATTATTTTATGATTATTATTTTTTTTAAATCATTATTAATCATTTATTTATTTTCTCTCTCATTTGGGCAATATCTCAGGCATCTTTTGAGCTGGGAAGCTAATATTTGGACATGACAATGACCAAGTGATTTGTCTGCAAAGGGTTTTTTTGATTTATTAATTTGTCAATCAATTATTGTACAGCCCTCCCTCCCAATACAGTCTCCATGAACTGCACTGCGGTATTGCCGGGCGCCGAAGGCCGAAGGGGCCCCGGCAATGCCGCGCTGGAGGATATTTATTTATTTGGCATGGGGGCGGTGTACCTTGAATTTATCTGTACTTGTTTGGTCTTTTCTCTCGCACATTTTTGCCCTGCGGTGATCATAACTACCACGTTTGGTGAATTTCTGCACAACCGTTTAGGAAGAGATAGTGGATGGACAGATGGACAGATGGACAGACAGATGGAACTGATTACAATATCTCACTTTCTTCAAAAAGTGTGGGTGTAATACAGAGATGAGCAATTTGTCATAATTTTTGGGTTGTTGTTGTTGGGGTTACTTTGAAGATGTGTGTGTGTGTGTGTGTGTGTGTGTGTGTGTGTGTGTGTGTGTGTGTGTGTGTGTGTGTGTGTGTGTGTGTGTGTGTGTGTGTGTGTGACTATAATGTAAACTGTGTATTTCGTTGACAAATTGTTCCCCTCATTGCTAATCCTCCCCAGGGAAAGTCTAATTTCTTGGAATTTATCATATATTACAAATAATTAAACGGACATAGTTCATAACTTTGTGTGTATTGTAATCCCATGTGTGTGCGTCCTTCACTTTTATGGGCTTTTCCTCGAATATATGAAAATAATGATAACGAAGAAACACATTATTTCCATGTCATATTTGGCCCTTGTAATATTTGTAATATTTTATTCCATCCATGTCATATTTGTTTAACTCATTCCATTGTTCTTTAAATATGATTATATACACAAAGAATTAAGTTAAGCACCCCCCCCGTTTTTTTACAACCTCGCACATTACAAGTTTGTTGTCGTCAAAACAGTGTAATATACCCATGATATTGCTATATTTTCTGGAGAAGTGATATTATGGTCACATAAAAACATAACAATCATGCCGTTTTCAATATTTTATTCTGAATAATTTAAGGTGAAATTTTTTGGGAATTTTAGGCATATTTTCACCTCAATTTAAGTATGGAGCTATAGGTCCATCACGGACAGTGTGGATGACGTTTATGTTTTCTAACGTACAGTCATTGTTCTGAGAAGACCTCTAGCGATCTTTGCGTCAATAACGTGTGTAGGACCCACGTGATCGGATCACTGACTCAACCCTACGTCTCATAGACCCTGTAAGCCGTCGTATGCGTTGCTGTGGCAGGTTGTTCCATTCCCGATGTAATGCACGTTCCAATTCATCCAGATTGGCTATTGGAGGGACCATCTTCGCAATTTGTCGTCCCAACATGTCCCAAACGTGCTCGAGGGGGTTCAACCTGCCACAGCAACGCATACGACGGCTTACAGGGTCTATGAGACGTAGGGTTGAGTCAGTGATCCGATCACGTGGGTCCTACACACGTTATTGACGCAAAGATCGCTAGAGGTCTTCTCAGAACAATGACTGTACGTTAGAAAACATAAACGTCATCCACACTGTCCGTGATGGACCTATAGCTCCATACTTAAATTGAGGTGTAAATATGCCTAAAATTCCCAAAAAATTTCACCTTAAATTATTCAGAATAAAATATTGAAAACGGCATGATTGTTATGTTTTTATGTGACCATAATATCACTTCTCCAGAAAATATAGCAATATCATGGGTATATTACACTGTTTTGACGACAACAAACTTGTAATGTGCGAGGTTGTAAAAAAAACGGGGGGGGGGGTGCTTAACTTAATTATTTGTGTATAATAATAAGAGTTACCTCACTCAGAACTTCAATGCAGGAGGAGGCCATAAGATCCATCAAGCCTGTGCAATGGTTACCAATGTGTAGTTGTTTGTCCATGATGCTATGTCTTTAAATGCTGAGTGTCAAGCAATGAAGCAGCACGCACCATTTTAAAAAGTATTTGGTGTGACTTGGACAGGGACGGTTCAAACCACCGACCTCCCAAACTCAGAGAAGACACCCCAACCATTACATAAACATAACCATACCTCCGCCAGACTGAACAGTTTACATTTTGTTTTCCACTGATAGGCCGGATCTACATCTGCTCCTTAACCAAAATGTAATCGGCTTATTCTTGATACCGAACCAACTCGTCCACCAAGCTTTGTCATAATCCGTCCACAACTTTTTGAAACATCATGTCGTTTTTGGCCCTATCTCTCAATGGTGAAGATTCACTTATAAAATCCTCGTGTCTGCATCCCGATCTTCACCAAAATCCAATCAATTCGCCCTTGGCAGACACTCAACTCATCCACCTAGCTTTGTTATAATCCGTCCACAACTTTTTGAAATATCCTGCTGCATATAGTTTTTGGCTCCATCTCTCAATGGTCAACAATCACTTCAAAATATCTCATCCCGATCCGGATCTTTACCAAAATCTAATCAATTCGTCTTTGTTCCACACCCAACGTGTCCACCAAGTGTCATCCAAATCCGTCCACAACTCTTTGAGATATCTTGTTCACAAACAGACAGACAGACAGGGGTGAAAACATAACCTCCATCCACCTTTGGTGATGGAGGTAATAAATTTAACAACAAATCACAACAACCTCAACATACGATCGCTCCCGGGGGGGGGGGGGGATGGGGCGGGGGGGAACACCTCGGCGGTGTATGCACAAGGCCCGATCGAAGCCTGAAGACCAATTATGATCTGATTTTAATATAACTTTTAATTTTTTATTTATCCAAACGACAAACATGGGCGTGGAGCTTCCTCTGGATGAAAGAGGAGACGATGCAAAGTTTGATTACACTGGTGTCTTTACACGGGTCCCTCCAGGGTGTGAATTATAATTATAAACGAAGAAACACACAAACTTTCCTCTTTACATGTTGTATTTCATACATGTTACATGATCGATGTCATATATGCAAGTAACATGCATCGTTTAACGGTTTAACGGCTTTCCTCAAACGGCTTAACGGCTGACTCCGCACGTGAAAAAGCTGAATACCTCAACTCTGTGTTTGCCTCTAAATCTTGTGTCCCAAACCCATCCCTCTCTGTACCCACCGTACCCAGTCATACCCAGCTGCTCCTGGACTCTGTGTCCTTTCCTCCTGACAAGGTGGAAAAGTTTCTGGCAACCCTCGACTCTGATTCTGCAACTGGTCCTGACGGCATCAGCCCACGGGTCCTAAAATCATGTTCTTCTGCACTTTCACTCCCTCTTTCTGTTCTCTTCACCCTCTCTTTTGCTCAAGGTCATCTGCCATCTGCTTGGAAATCAGCCAACATCACCGCTTTGCACAAAAAAGGTGCAAAAACAGATCCCAGCAACTACAGACCAATCAGCCTTCTCCCAATTATCAGCAAAGTCATGGAATCCATCATTGCTTCAGATATTAAATCTTTCCTCTTCTCCAATGGCTTGATCTCTGATCATCAATTTGGTTTCAGACCTGGTCACTCTACTCTGGACATGCTGCTTCTGCTTTCTCAACAATGGATGGAGGTCCTCAACGCCAAACAGGAAATTAGAGCTGTCTCCCTTGACATTTCACGTGCCTTCGATACGGTCTGACACCCTGCTCTGCTCTCCAAACTCTCCTCCTTTGGTATCCATGGAAATCTCCACGCATGGCTGGCGGACTTCCTCTCTGGTCGTAGTCAACGTGTGGCCCTGAATGGGTTTCTCTCATCTCCTCTTCCTGTTCAGGCTGGAGTTCCCCAAGGTAGTGTTCTGGGCCCTGTGCTTTTTCTGGTCTTCATCAATGATCTCTCTGACTCTCTTGAAAATCCTCTCTATCTCTTTGCTGACGACTCTACTCTCTGTCGCTCCATTCCTCATCCCTCAGATCGGCAGTCTGCAGCCTCCTCACTCTCTGCAGACCTGGACAAAATCACAGACTGGTCAAACAAGTGGAACATGTCTTTCAATCCTGACAAATCTCACACTCTTACAATGTCTCTCCGAAAGGACCGACTGGACAACCCTCCCATCTACTTTCTCAACAATCCTCTCCAAGAAGTTCTGTCGCTCAAGCTTTTGGGTCTCACTATCTGCCATGATCTTTCTTGGGAAAACCACATTTCCAAGCTGGCCTCCAAAGCCAGTCGCCGACTGGGCATCCTCCATCGTGCGAAGTCCTTCCTTGGCACACCTGAGCTCCTCACCACATACAAGGCTTTCATCCGCAGCTCAATGGAATACTGTTCCCCCCTCTGGGCTGGTGCTCCTGCCTCACACCTTGTTCGGCTTCACGCTGTTGAGGCCAAAGCTTTCAGAATCATTGGAATCTCCTGCGATGTAGTCAACGCCGAGGGCCTTTCACTCACTCACCGCAGGCAGGTTGGTGGTCTTTCTGTCTTCTACCGACTCCTCTCCGGCCTTGCTCCCCCAGCTCTCTCTGTGCTCTGTCCCCCCAATATTCCTTCAGGTCGCACAAGATCTGCCTGCAACCCTCTTCTGGTGAAACTGCCAAAGTCTAGGCTCTCTGCTCACCTTCACTCTTTCATTCCCCTTTTCTCCCGCCTCTGGAACAAACTCCCCCACTCCCTTCAATCCCACTCCTCCCTCCAGGTCTTTAAAACAGCTGTTCACCACCATCTCTTATCTTCCCCCATCGAAAACCTTGATCTTTTCTACCCCCGGTAATTCACCCCAGAGTCCTTGCAGTGTTCATATGTTTTAATCCTCTCCCACCTCCCCCCAAGTCCTCCCGATGTCCCTGCTCTCAAATGTTGTGTTTGTGTCCTTCCCCCTCTCTTTTGTGTCCTTCCCCCTCTCTCCCCATCTTGTCTACCGCTCCCCTTGTTTTTTGTGTTTTGTGTGTCGGTTTGTCTTTTTGTGTGATTAATGTTAGCTCTTTCACGAGCCTCGATCTTGTATACAAAAAAACAAAAACAAAAAAATCGTTTGATTTTCACACTTTTATTTAACTTCATCTGAACTTTGTTTGTCCCGTTTCAAATCTTTGAGCCGTTCGTTTTCCAGGTTAATACGTCATAGAGAGATGAAATTTGTCCCAATGTCCTCTTTTCTGGTACATTTTCATTTATCAAAATTTAATTTAAAAAATAAAATAAAATAATATAGGTTTAAAACTTTTTTAAATGAAGGTGTGTAGCCCTAAAACCTGGTTTTTTCGTTTACTTGTAATGTTGACGAAGGGATTCCTCGGTTTCACATTCCCCGATATTGTTTGGTGAATTGTGACGTCACATTACATCATTTCACGAGTTTCGTGGATCGCGAACGCGTCGTTCTTGTTTCCCGTGGACTCCAAGAAGTGATTTTTCTCACAATGTCGATCCGCTTGGTCGCGGTTCTGTTGACCGGATGTCTCACATCGATCTATTTATCCTTCGACAAGTTGTTTGTCGTTACCCCAAATCAGCCTGCAGTCACCTTTGTTGATTGGCTTTGCCGATTGATTGGTTGCATTTCTCCGTTTAAGGTAATGCATCACTTTCATCTCCGTGCTCGTCTTCACACACGATTTAAAAGTCGATTTTAAATTATTTTAAATGTAAAACTGCTGAAAATGACGGACCGGACCCGATTTGGTCGAGTACACGCCACGACAACAGTTTCCATGGAAACCGCCGTGTGGTGAAGCGGTGACGAGCACTCCGTTCCGTTGGAGTGCTCGTTTGAGCTCTTTGAAACCAGCAAGCAGCTTGGTAAGCGGTAGCAAGCTGCTTGTTAACGGAACACACCCCCGGGTCTCGCCTTTTCCACTCTGAGAGAGAGATATGTGGGTCGGTTGGTTAGGTCGACCGGATACACTTTGCCCATTGAACCATAAATATCATACGTATCGATGTTGAGTATGTACGTTGTTTATTTCAGCCGGACTGTCCACATTAGGCCCCGCCCCACTCGGTCACGCAACAGGAAGGGACAACCCCACTTCCGTGTCAACCACGTCATGGTTAGCTTCTTCACATCTGAAGCAGACATATTGCAATAATCACCCCCGACTGTGCAAATCCGTTTTAAAATCCCTGAAAGATCCGGGTCAAAATTCAAATAAAACTAGAACGGCACTCAGTGGAGAGCACACCTTCGCCAGATGAACAGTTTACGTGTTGTATCCCAGATTAGACCAGAAAATCACAATACAGAATCACATTTCATCAAAATCATCCGTCCATAACTTTTTGACATATCCTGCTATGTATCGTTTTTGGCCCTATCTCCCAATGGTGAAGAATCGCTTAAAAAATTATAGTAGCCGAATCCGAATCAGGATCTTCAGCCAAAAATCTAATCATTTCGTCCTTGTCACATTTGCTACCTCTCTGCCAAATTTCGTCCGAATCCGTCCACAACTTTTGGAGATATTTTGTTCACAAACGGGCAGACAGATAGACAAACGGACAAACAGGCAGACAGACAGGTGTGAAATCATTTCTTCCGTTTTAACACCTGTGACCCGTAGTCCCCACTCCCTGGGGTATGAACCGGAGGTCAAATCCCAAAAATTGTTACATATTTCATGTGCTCCCCAATGCTTTTTGCACGTATGAAGTTTCATGAGAAAATGTGTAAAAATGTACCCGTTATTGCATTTTCTGGTATTGCACACCACACCTTCCCTATGCCATCTCCAGGCGCTGCATAACGTCATTGCCGGGCACCGAAGGGGGCTCGGCAATGACGCACGCTGAAAGGGAGTACTCAGTTTTCACTCTGGTTGTTTGTTTTCCTTCTTTCTTGTTTTCTTGTTTGTTTGATTCCTTGTTTGTCCGGGAGATATCTCAGCCATCCTTTGAGCTAGGAAGCTGAAATGTCGGCACAATAGTGAGCACATGCTTTGGCAAAAACTTTATTTTTTATTTTTTGATTAATTGATTAGTTATTTAATTATTATCGATTAATTAAGTACCTATTTATTTCTTTTCCCCTCTGGGCAATATCTCAGGCACCTTTTGAGCTGGGAAGCCAATATTTCGACATGACAATTGTTACGTGCTCCTCCCCAAACCCCGGTCACGGTGTACCTCCGAGCCCCAAGAGGAGTCACGGCAGAAAGATGTGTTATTCTGTTTGTCAAAGATCAATGGTGAAACCACACTAATTGTTACCAACAAACAAGTATTGTATTAAGAATAACAGTACAATAACGATGCGTATTCACACAAGAATAACAGTACAACAACAATAGTAATCAATTGTACAACCAATATATATTTCCTATGATGGTACCATCAGGTTCGTACAATATAACTCACTGTGCTCCAAGTGAGCAAAAAGAAGAACATTCCCATTGTCTCTATTCCGGCATCAAGCCAAAGTCGATCCGCTCCAGTAATCGTCAGAACCATGTCTAATCGAGACCAGAGTCCCATTCGGATGACAGTCACAGTCACGCTGCCAAAGCTGCGCAAAGGTGCCCTCAAGGCGACTGGGAAATCACACCCTCGGGTATGGACGTTCCACGGCTCCCGATCGGCGAACCGCAGATTTCCTACTCAAAAGCCACCTTACACACACACACCAGATTAATGTCTGAACGCGGTGACAATGGTTAAAGCGAGGCGAAAAACCTTGAGCGATGCGCGAATCCTGCGCGAGGTAAAAATGGCCGACGGCCCGTTCTCATGGCGTAACAGCACTCCGATGATTCTCGTCGGAATCAAGCGCAAAACCTGGCACACAGGTGGATCTGTCACCGCGATAACAACTCTGTCGCAGGAATCCCTTTCCCGGGAAACCCAAAGTTCACTCGTGACCCTCGTTCGCCAATCGTTCGCTCCAGACCTCGAAGCAGCTCGGCTTCTTGTCCGACTCACTCGCTCCGCCTTCTCTTCCTCTTCGTCGTCATCCGGTTCCGGATTCATTTAAAACATTAACTTTTTTACCTTTTGAAAATAGTAATCTCTATTTCCCTTAAACGACAACAATAATAGTACATGGAATCAAAAATGTTTACAGTGGATGAAAACCACAACAACGGAAGTGACGAATCCATAACACAATGACCAAGTGATTTGTCTGTCAAAGCTAATTTAGATTTATTGATTCATCAATTAATTAATTATTTAATTATTCGATTCATGACTTCATTAGTAAAAAAAAATTAAAGTTACAGATTCGGATGAAATGGTGGTGGTTTAGATATTCTATGAGCCAATTGATTAAATGCTTAATTTTTTTATGATTTTTATTGATTTATTTTCATTATTAATCATTTCTTTATTTTCTCTCTCATTTGGGCAATATCTCAGGCATCTTTTGAGCAAGGATATTGCTCATATTTGCTAATATTTGGACATGACAATGACCAAGTGATTTGTCTGTAAAGGGTATTTTTGATTTATTAATTAATCAATCAATTATTGTACAACCCTCCCTCCCCAATACAGTCTCCATGAACTGCACTGTGGTATTGCCGTGCGCCGAAGGCCGAAGGGGCCCCGTCAATGCCGCGCTGGAGGATATTTATTTATTTGGCATGGGGGCGGTGTACTTTGAATGTATCGGTACTTGTTTGGTCTTTTCTCTCGCACATTTTTGCCCTGCGGTGATCATAACTACCACGTTTGGTGAATTTCTGCACAACCGTTTAGGAGATAGTGGATGGACAGACAGATGGAACTGATTACAATATGTCGCTTTTTTTCAAAAAAAAAGAGTCAATTTCCTACGGTGTCTCGTTATCGGCGGTATCGGCGACCTATCGGTATCGGCGGATATCGGAAATTTCCTGCGGTATCGGCGACGCCAAAAGTGGACTGTTTGGTTGGGACTTTGTGGAAGTGATCAGGGGATCGGACCATTTTTGTTTCAAAGGAATTTCAATGGTAACAGGTATCTGCAGATGATCAATGATGAAGTTTTACCGCAGCTGGAGGAGAACTTTGAGCGACAGGTTCGTGGTGTCTTCAGATATCTCTGGTGGGCCCAAGACGGCGCCCCAGCACATCGTCTTATCGCTGTCCGAGATCGACTGAGGGAACTCTTTGGAGACCGAGTCATCGCCCTCAACCATGCAGTGGAATGGCCGCCAAGATCACCTGACCTCACACCATGTGGTTATTTCCTTTGGGGACATTTAAAGAACAAGGTGTTCGTAACTCCTCCCCGTGATCTTGATGAATTGCAGGGCCGTATTCGACATGAAGTGGATGCTTTGCTCAATGACCCGGCTATGGTGAGACGAGCAGTTCAGGGCATGCTCTGCCGCTGTGAACTTTGTGTTGAAAGGGGAGGTGGACATGTTGAAGGTGTGGGTGCATGAAGGCCAATCATTCCTGAGAAAAGTTAACATCTCACGTTCATTCTGCACCAATTATCCTGACTTGCATCGATTAGCCAAACTTGTAAAAATGCGATTGCCACCAAAAATAGGTATTTTTAGTTTGTTTGTTTAAAGTCTTATGAATATGTTGGTATGATTCTACATGCTGCGCCTGCTTCTAGAAACCATTGAAATTGGTTTAAAATCCCGATAGACAGTGCAGTGTACTGTTTATTCTACCAGGTGAGCACCAGGTGCATTGCCCCTATGTTTATTTTTCGATTCAGATGTTTTAACAAATTTCAACAAATATGTTGTAGTATCATATAGTTTGACTTGTTTTTCGCTCTGTGCCGGTTTGCTTTTAATTCCCATGTTTTGTTGTCTGCCTGAACAGGAGAAGACGTTTGTTGATTGGTTTTATACCGCCGACGGACAGAACTCACCACTCGCCCTTTGGCAAGATCCTTCCTTGTGGTGTTTTTTCTGGTTTGTTCTTCTGTTGTCAAAGACACTTGATTTTCTTGTAATCTGGCTCTGGCGTAAGCTTCAGGTGAGTGGATGATTGATAACTGTTTAGGTTTTTTTTCATTATTGTTGACATTTGCAGATAACAAAATGGGTTTAATAATAAAATTATTGAAACTATTTTTCTCCCATGGGGCAAAGCTGCCTAGAACAGTGTTTGTCTGTCCGTATGTATGAATGTTTTAATTAATAACATACAGTCACGTGAAAAAGTAAGTACGCCCCATGGAAAGTTTTGACTTTTTCAACATATTTCAACATACAGTTATTTGATCTTCATTTCAACAATATTGATAGATAAACGTGATATAATATAACAAATATCATGAAACATTTACATTTTGTTGTCCATTGTATAATTTAAATAAACAAAAATGCAAATTTCGCATGTGGAAAAAGTAAGTACACCCCATGAAATGTTTTTAAAATCTTTTTAACATATGTGGACATATAAATATTTGATCTTCATTTAAACAGTATCTATAGATAAAGGTGATCTAATTGAACAAAAACCAATGAAAACTTGACTTTGCAATAATTTATTCAACAAAAAATTGTTGCACAGCATGTACAATTGCATGCACAGCTCGTTTCAAATCCCCCCACAACATCTCGATGGGATTTAGATCCGGGCTTTGACTTGGCCATTCCAGAACCCTCCATTTCTTTCTTTTCAGCCATTCCTTGGTGTATTTACTGGTATGTTTAGGGTCATTGTCATGTTGCAAGGTCCACCTACGGTTGAGGTTCAACTCTCTGACAGATGGCCTCACATTATCCTCAAGCACCCTCAGGTACAATGAAGAATTCATTGTGGATTCTATGAAGGTGAGCTGCCCAGGCCCTGATGCAGCAAAGCTGCCCCAAACCATAATATTTCCACCACCATGCTTTACAGTTGGTATCAGGTTCTTGTGGTCAAAAGCTGTCTTTGGTTTTCGCCAAACATGTCTTCTGGTACTGTGGCCAAATAGCTCTACCTTTGACTCATCCGTCCAGAGCACATTTTTCCAGAAGTGCTGGTCTTTGCCTCGGTGTTCATTGGCGAACTTTAGTCTTGCCCTGATGTTCTTTCTTGACAGTAAGGGTTTCCTCCTGGCACACCTCCCATGTAGATCAAATTTGTGCAGCCTCTTTCTAATGGTAGACTCGTGCACTTTGACATCAACAGTGGCAAGAGCTACCTGCAGGTCCTGTGATGACATTCTGGGGTTCTTAGAGACTTCTTTCAGCATCTTGCGGTCTGCTCTCGGGCTGAACTTGCTGGGGCGGCCTGGCCTGAACAAGTTGGCAGTTGTTTGGAATCTTTTCCACTTGTAGATGATCTTCCGGACAGTCGAATGATTGATTTCAAATTGTTTGGAGATCTATTAAAATCCCTTCCCAGACTCGTAGGCATCTACAACCTTCTTTCTGAAGGCCTCAGAGAGCTCTTTTGATCTAGGCATGGTGACGCCGCACACTTCAACAACAAAGAGCAAACCAAACTAAATGTCTGAGGTTTTATGTAAGACAGGTTCCTCCAAGATCCTCTCTAACGATGTTCTAATCATTTGCACCTGAGCTGGTGCACCTGATTCTAATTTTAGGTATTTGAAGTAGTGATAAATGTAGAGGTGTACTTACTTTTTCCACATGCGAAATTTGCATTTATGTTTATTTAAATTTTACAATGGACTACAAAATGTAAATGTTTCATGATATTTGTTATATTATATCACCTTTATCTATCAATATTGTTGAAATGAAGTTCAAATAGCTGTATGTTGAAATATGTTGAAAAAGTCAAAACTTTACATGGGGTGTACTTACTCTTTCAACATGCGAAATTTGCATTTATGTTTATTTAAATTATACAATGGACTACAAAATGTAAATGTTTCATGATATTTGTTATATTATATCACCTTTATCTATCAATATTGTTGAAATGAAGATCAAATAGCTGTATGTTGAAATATGTTGAAAAAGTCAAAACTTTACATGGGGTGCACTTACTTTTTCACGTGACTGGACAGTGTACATATAGAGTTTTGAAAAACTTCTGAAGATTTCACAGCCCCCCCCCCCCTCCTAATTAGGGTAAGACTTTAATGAATATCATCACTTGGTAGGTGTTCACACCTGGTGAATCGGTCGGTGTTCACATGCTACAAGCACGACGTGACTTTGAATTCCTGAAAATCAAAATAATATCTATCAACGCCAAATCTGATGAACACCAAATTGGGGTTTTGGAAAAGTCACACTCTGGATGGGATTTAAAAGCAGTAATACCACACGTTTATTTTGTTTAAGTTCTTCAAAATTGTAAAAAAAAACTTTTAAAAAGTGTTCAATTTCACGACACTTTATGGTACCGCATGTCTTTGTCTCCGTCCCAGATTTCATGATATTGTGATATTAAAACATACAAACGATATGGAATTATATTGTTTTATGTGCTTGCAGATACAAGTAATGATAGTTTTAACTTAATTGTACGAATGAGGGAGTTTATTGAATGTTTCGTGTGTTGTGTGTTTTGTGTGTGTGTGTGTGTGTACTAGCACCTGAAAAAGCACGATGGTTCTAATAAATGACCTTTTACTCTTCCTTATTAGGACATCTATAAAGAAAAACTGAAAAGCTCCCGCTGCCTGCCCAAGTTGCCCTCTCTGATGAAGCTGAATCAGGCCAAAGGTCGGGGACACTAAATATAATTTAAGCAAGTGTCTCCATTACAGTGAATGTTTTGAGAATTGTTATTATTTTGAGTAAGATCCTCTTTGTAATCGTTTGTTTCTCTTTGCAGGTGATTCCACCATATCTGACACAGTTGAACACTTCAAAGACCGAAAGGTGGCAGATCGATCCCCGTCGAAAGACCTGAACAAGATGAGAAACCGTTCAACCAATCTTATCGTGAAGTCCAAGCCTGAGAGTTTTCCCAGACTTGTGTTGCCTCTACACAAAGTTTGCCGCACAATTCACAGTCCACCACCACGGCCTTGTGCTGCTTCCTCTCCACTCGCACTGCGGGAGACGGTTGTATATGAAGTCTTGAGAGTAATTCGTTTCACTCGGCAAATGACTGGAGGAGAGCGACTGGTCTTCACTCAACAAATACAATTTAGTGCCATCATGTCAATGAACAGCTTCGAATCAGGTATTGGTCTCACCTGCATTTCTCAAAAACCTTACCTACCCCTGTCTTCCTTTTACTGCCTGTGCTGTTTTGATTGAAATTATTACTGTTTTGTTTGCTGTTTTGTAGAAATATATTTTTCCACCTCTTCTTCTGGCCATATGTTGGTTGCCCCTCTATCCCTGATGGTCCATCCATTCCTGCTAGGACCTAAAGCAGCACATATACTCTGTGCAATGACTAAAATATGCTGCATGATCGACGACACTTTGTGTGGAATTATCTAACCTTATAAATGAGGGATGTTTGTGATATCAAGTTGCTATAATATATCTTACCGAACACATATCCTGTGGTAATGAATCAGTGCAAGGTAATGAATTTGTAGTTGGTGAAATTGCAAACTGGCAAATAGGTAATATATGACCATAAATCATACGTTTGTACCTTAAATAACAAGTTAACAATCAGATGTAAATAATTTTGCAGGTATTCCAGATGTGCACATTCAAGTAATGGAGATGGTGAGCTCGTCACACCGCATCCCCATTGAAGGTTCTGGCCAGATGATGCAGCTGATGAAGGCCCCAGAGATCGGTGACCAGAAGCAGCATTTGAAATCAAGTGAGGAGCAAGCTGCACCGCAGTCCACAGATGTCAACACAGTACTTCAGAGTTATCATCAAACATCTTCATGATACAGAGAGAGCAATGTGATACCGTATGATAGCGGTTTTGATAAAGTATGCTGATACCATGTTTATATAAAGCGTATGATCGCAGTTTATGAGGGTACCTAGAGG
This sequence comes from Myxine glutinosa, assembly GCF_964187855.1. Lineage (NCBI taxonomy): Eukaryota > Metazoa > Chordata > Myxini > Myxiniformes > Myxinidae > Myxine > Myxine glutinosa. The sequence goes on along the minus strand of NC_136263.1, from coordinate 28,790,130 downwards.
AAGTGATGCTTCCTGGAAAGGAAACTCACTTCCTTCTACCAGAAGAAATGTCTCAAAATAAGTCTCTTTAAAAAATCGCTTTTCAAAAAAATAAATAAACAAGAAGACCTCATGCGGAGCATGATACTTGCAAAATCCGCTCGCCACCCCAAGAAAAAAAAATTGCATTGTTACAGCAAATTGTCCATTTCATCAAGGTTAAAATTGACAATCTTGATCAAAGCTCGGGTCAACAGGAAGAAAAGTGACGATTTTTTCAGATGAAAAATTACGATTTTGTAAGGTTGACCTTGAGTTGACCTTTGACCTTTTGACCTCAAAAATATTTAGTTTCCCTATTTAGTGACTCAATGTGCAAATGCTGTTCAATTTTCAAATCAATCGGATGAAAATTGAGGATTTTAAAATCTTGGCCTGTTGACCTTTTGGCCGATGTTGACCTCAAAAATAGTTGGTGCCTGAATTCAGGGACCATATGTGTAAATCCTCTTAGAAAAAACAAGTCAATCAAATGAAAATTGGTGATTTTAGAAATTCGGCCTATGTTGACCTTTTGGCCTATGTTCACCTAAAATATAATTTGTGGTTGAATTCAGTGACCAGATATGCAAGTCATATTCAAATTTCAAGTCAATTGGATGAAAATTTAAGATTTTAGAAATTTGGCCTATGTTGACCTTTTGGCCTATGTTGACTTTTTGGCCTATGTTGACTTCAAAAATACTTGGTGGTTGAATTCAGTGACCAGATATGCAAGTTCTCTTCAAATTTGAAGTCAATCGGATGAAAATTGAGGATTTTAGAAATTTGGCTATGTTGGTGACCTTTGGCCTGTGTTGACATTTTGACCCCAAAAACAATAGGGTTCTCAATGGGACAACCTATTGGGACAATTGGGACGGCACAATTGGGACGACCTTTATCAGCTTCACCACAGCTTGGTGAAGTTTCGTGACGATCGGTTTCGAATTGTGACCTGTAGGCCGGTGACAAACAAACAGACAAACAGACAAACAAACAGACAAACAAACAGACAAACAAACAGACAAACGGACAGACAGACAGATAGACAGAACAACAAACGCAACCGACCAATATACTTGAAAAATCTTCGATTTTGCAAGTAATAAAAAATAAATAAACAAGAAGACGTCATGCGGAGCACGATACTTGCAAAATCCGCCCCCCACACAGAAGAAAAAAATTCCATTGATACAGCAAATTGTCCATTTCATCAAGATTAAAATTGACAATCTTTATCAAAGCTCGGGTCAATAGGAAGAAAAGTGACAATTTTTCAGATGAAAAATGATTTTGGAAGGTTGACCTTGAGTTGACCTTTGACCTTTTGACCTCAAAAATAGTTAATTTCCCTATTTAGTGACTCAATGTGCAAATGCTGTTCAATTTTCAAGTCAATCGGATGAAAATTTAGGATTTTGAAAACTTGGCCTATGTTGACCTTTTGGCCTATGTTGACCTGAAAAATAGTTGGTGGTTGAATTCAGTGACCATATATGTAAATCCTCTTCGAATTTCAAGTCAATCAAATGAAAATTGGTGATTTTAGAAGTTCGGCCTATGTTGACCTCAAATATACTTGGTGGTTGAATTCAGTGGCCAGATGTGCAAGTCCTCTTCAAATTTCAAGTCAATCGGATGAAAATTGAGGATTTTAGAAATTTAGCAAAGTTGTGACCTTTGGCCTATGTTGACCTTTTGACCTTTTGATCCCAAGAACAACAGGCTCCTTGCTTTTGACCAACTCTATCATTTGGTGAAGTTTCTTGAAGATCGGTTGAAAATTGTGACCTGTAGGCCGGTGACAAACAAAAAGACAGACAGACAGACAGACAGAACCACAAACGCAACCGACCAATATACTTGAAAAATCTTCGATTTTGCAAGTAATAAATAATAATAATAAAATAAGTCTCTAAATAAAACTCTAGAGGGGGAGGAGGAGGAGGAGGAGGAGGAGGAGGAGAGGAGGATGACAATGACAGTTTTGAGAGAACATAGACCTAAAAACGGTGTTCTCATCAAGATACAAGGCCAAATGCCTCGTTCGAGTCAAATGAAAATGGAAGTATAATGCATTATACATCCTTTAAATATATATACACTTCGACAATGTCAATGAACAGCTTCTAATCAGGTATTGGTCTCACCTGCATTTCTCAAAAACCTTACCTACCCCTGTCTTCCTTTTACTGCCTGTGCTGTTTTGATTGAAATTATTACTGTTTTGTTTGCCGTTTTGTAGAAATATATTTTTCCACCTCTTCTTCTGGCCATATGTTTGTTGCCCCCCTATCCCTGATGGTCCATCCATTCCTGCTAGGACCTAAAGCAGCACATATACTCTGTGCAATGACTAAAAAATGCTGCTTGATCGACGACACTTTGTGTGGAATTATCTAACCTTATAAATGAGGGATGTTTGTGATATCAACTTGCTATAATATATCTTACCGAACACATATCCTGTGGTAATGAATCAGTGCAAGGTAATGAATTTGTAGTTGGTGAAATTGCAAACTGGCAAATAGGTAATATATGACCATAAATCACACGTTTGTACCTTAAATAACAAGTTAACAATCAGATGTAAATAATTTTGCAGGTATTCCAGATGTGCACATTCAAGTAATGGAGATGGCGAGCTCGTCACACCGCATCCCCATTGAAGGTTCTGGCCAGATGATGCAGCTGATGAAGGCCCCAGAGATCGGTGACCAGAAGCAGCATTTGAAATCAAGTGAGGAGCAAGCTGCACCGCAGATGTCAACACAGTACTTCAGATTCCCAGAAGAAATGTCTCAAAATGAAGGTCTGTTCAAAAAATTTCCTTAAAAAAAAAAAAATCAAATAAATAATAATAATACAATGAGTCTCGAAATAAAAGTCAAGAGACCCCAGTCTTTGGGTGTCGACTGTTGTTTTTCCACATGAGTTCGCAAACTGTGTCATTCCTCAAGTATTTTGGTTTCTGCCACCTCGGTGTGTCTGGAACTGAACGTTTTTTCCCCATTAGACCTAATTAAATGAAGTACACATTTTTTACTTGGTTGCCAGGAACTTAACCTCTTGAACTTGCTCTGCTCTATGTTACCTGCTCTGTGGTGCTATTATTTTGTTTCTTTGTTTTACGATGCGTTTTTTAAAAAGTAAAGCATCTCATTTGTTGATGTTTGAGTTATTATTTCTAATGAAGACGTTAAATTTTCACTTAATATTCCAAGATGAAAAACCCAATCAAGGCACAAATGAAATCTCATTGAACATTCTTGTTAAAACCTACCTTCGTATTGTTTTTATAAAAAATCCTATTGCTTTGCAATTTTGCTCAAACATAATGTGCTATGATATTTATTCAGTAGGTCATAGTTGATAACTAATTGGAACATGAATGATAAATAAATAAATAAATTTGGCAGAACTTTGATACAAAATAGTCTTTGGCTATTTATATGGGGAGCTGTGATTGGATTCCACATGTGTGATTTCATTTAGCCATCAGACACAAAACCCTCGACTGATTCCCATACAAAAAGCACCGTAATCGAGCAAAATATGGAAGTGATGTCAAGGAAACCAGCCAAAGAATATCCGGATTACAGCCAAGAGAGAGAGAGAGAGAGAGAGTGTGTGTGTGTGTGTGTGTGTGTGTGTGTGTTTGGTTGCTATCTCCATATGCGGTTTCAGAAGGTGGAACGGAGTCCTCCCAGGTCTTGAAGTATCCATCACCATTTCAGTAATGGCTCACGATTCACGGACCAAGTTGTGAAGTTTTCTTGTTCTCAAAGTTTTGTTCCGAGGGCTCTTTTCAGGATCGTCACCGAGCCCCGGACATCCTCCAACTCTAGTTCGCTTGTGGTCATATTCCCAGGGATGGTTTTAAAGATCTCCATCAGGTTCTTCTTCATCATTATCATTTCTCCAATAATCACTGGTGGCAATTTTGGTTCTCTTCAGCTTCCAAGATATTTTGACCAATTTTTGAGATCTTGGTATTTGGTCATCATCTTCATATCTGCATGGTGTAGGCAAAAACTTCTGGTGTGTACGTGTGTACCAATGAACCTTGTGATAGTTGTTCAAAAGGTGCCTACATTTAGATTTCCAGGACAATTTTTAATGATAACTTTGTGTGAAAATTTGTTTTATTTTTGGTGTGCTGTCTCAACTCACCACAAGTGTCTATTTATGAATCACATAACTGGGCATAATTTGATTTTGTGATAAAATTTGTAATGTTGTGTTGTTTCTCATTGTTGATTTGGAATAATTTATAATTAGAGTTTTTCACTCTTCAGGACATTCTGTTTTGCCACTTGTATGTGAACCTCAAGCAAAGAAGGCAAAGCTGAAGAAGAAGAACCTGGTAGGTGAAGAGATTTTTTTTAGTCAATCGTTTGTGAGAAATAACAAATATGTCATTCACTTGCAAGTTTTCATTTTAATATAATAGCAAATTCCACAATTTCCCCTCTAGCCTACTAAATAATATTTAGTTTCTTTACTCCGCCATTTTATCCTTTCTGCGGCAAAGGATTCCATTCTTCTCACTGAAATTCCCTTATGATTTGAAACTTTCATGATTGAGGTGAGTTACCGTTTCCATTGCTTATTGAAGGAATGCGATTACAGTTTATTTAAAGTACTTAATCAACCGCACCGTGAAACTAAAACAATAACAACAACAACAACAACAACAGCATGTACAGTCACATGAAAAAGTAAGTACACCCCATGTAAAGTTTTGACTTTTTCAACATATTTCAACATACAGCTATTTGATCTTCATTTCAACAATATTGATAGATAAAGGTGATATAATATAACAAATATCATGAAACATTTACATTTTGTAGTCTATTGTATAATTTAAATAAACATAAATGCAAGTTTCGCATGTGGAAAAGGTAAGTACACCCTTGGCTCTAATAGGTGGTATTGCCCCCTTTTGGCAGAAACAACCTCAAGCCGGCGTTTCTTATAACTGTCTACCAGTCTCTGACATCGACTGGGAGAAATTTTTGCCCACTCCTCCATGCAGAATTCTTTCAGCTGTGCGATGTTTGAGGGGTTTCTTGCATGCACAGCTCGTTTCAAATCCTCCCACAACATCTCGATGGGATTTAGATCCGGGCTTTGACTTGGCCATTCCCGAACCCTCCATTTCCTTATTTTCAGCCATTCCTTGGTGGATTTACTGGTATGTTTAGGGTCATTGTCATGTTGCAAGGTCCACCTTCGGTTGAGCTTCAACTCTCCGACAGATGGCCTCACATTATCCTCAAGCACCCTCTGGTACAATGAAGAATTCCTTGTGGATTATATGATGGTGAGCTGCCCAGGCCCTGATGCAGCAAAGCTGCCCCAAACCATAATATTTCCACCACCATGCTTTACAGTTGGTATCAGGTTCTTGTGGTCAAATGCTGTCTTTGGTTTTCGCCAAACATGTCTTCTGGTACTGTGGCAAAATAGCTCTACCTTTGACTCATCTGTCCAGAGCACATTGTTCCAGAAGTGCTGGTCTTTGCCTCGGTGTTCATTGGCAAACGTTAGTCTTGCCCTGATGTTCTTTCTGACAGAAAAGGTTTCCTCCTGGCACACCTCCCATGTATATCAAATTGGTGCAGCCTCTTTCTAATGGTAGACTCGTGCACTTTGACATCAACAGTGGCAAGAGCTACCTGTGGGTCCCGTGATGACATTCTGGGGTTCTTAGAGACTTCTTTCAGCATCTTGCGGTCTGCTCTCGGGCTGAACTTGCTGGGGCGGCCTGGCCTGAAGAAGTTGGCAGTTGTTTGGAATCTTCTCCACTTGTAGATGATCTTCCGGACAGTCGAATGATTGATTTCAAATTGTTTGGAGATCTTTTTAAATCCCTTCCCAGACTCGTAGGCATCTATAACCTTCTTTCTGAAGGCCTCAGAGAGCTCTTTTGATCTGGGCATGGTGACGCCGCACACTTCAACAACAAAGAGCAAACCAAACTAAATGTCTGAGGTTGAAATAAGACAGGTTCCTCCAAGATCCTCTCTAACGATGTTCTAATCATTTGCACCTGAGCTGGTGCACCTGATTCTAATTTTAGGTATTTGAAGTAGTGATAAATGTCGGGGTGTACTTGCTTTTTCCACATGCGAAATTTGCATTTATGGTTATTTAAATTATACAATGGACTACATAATGTAAATGTTTCATGATATTTGTTATATGATATCACCTTTATCTATCAATATTGTTGAAATGAAGATCAAATAGCTGTATGTTGAAATATGTTGAAAAAGTCAAAACTTTACATGGAGTGTACTTACTTTTTCACGTGACTATGTAACATTTCAAATTTTCATTTCACAAACGCAACCTTTCAAATGATGATGAGCAATTATAATCCAGTGAGCTCCTCAAACTCCTCTGAAGACGACCCAGGTGAGGGTACTGGTTAGTCGTGCACCAAAAGGAACGTAGGAAATGGCACTGAAGCCGACGCAGGTGAGAGACCTTGGTAATGGCGTCCAACTCCTCCTCGGTGAGTTCGTCGGCATGCGAGGCGATAAGATCCTCCAACTCCTCAGGCTCTATGTCGTCAGAGCCTTCCCCTTCCACCTGCCGTGCCAAACCGACAATTTTATTCCTCTCCATCATGGTGTCTGGAAATCCTGCAAAGTGTCAATCCTTTTCCAACACAGCCCGACGGTGAGCTCTGGGTCGGACTCCATAACATCTAAAATATGGCTCAAGGTGCGGTGGGTGTAATAATTTTTAAAAGTGGAGATTACATCTTGGTCGAGTGGCTGGATCAGGGAGGTGGTGTTGGGTGGCAGGAAGATCAATAACCTCGACGTTTGGGTGAGGCACGCAGGGGCGCTGTAAGGGGGGGGGGAGTTAGGATGATTCCAAGGGCCCTGCACTGACAGGGGCCCTAAAAATTATTAGAACATTAGGAAAAAATGTGCGCACGTGCTTCATCGGGGCCCAGTGTGATATCTTTTTATGGGGCCCAAAATCCCTGGCGGCGCCCTGGAGGCACGTTCAGGTCTGCGGGGTGGCCAGGAGCATTGTCGATGAGCAAGAAAACTTTGAAACCAAGGTTTTGTTTTGCCAGGTACCACTCCACCTGAGGGAGAAACTAGTTATGAAACCAGTCCATGAAAATGACTGCCATCACCCACGCCCTCCAAAAACAGGCAGCGTGTTTTTTTGTTGTTGTTGTTTTTTGTTGTTTTTTGTATACAAAGTCGACGCTCGTGTTATAGCTAACACATTAAACACAAAAAACATATAATGAAGGGAGTGGGAGACAAGAGGGGGAGAGAGAGGGAAGCACACAAGCACAGCAACAGTAGAGAACAGGTACATCGAGAGATCTGTGGAAGGGAGAGGGCTGGGGCAGGGGGAGGAGGGAGGAGGAGGGGCGTACACGGTATAAAACAAGTGGACACTACTAGGAATTTCAGGAATGAAGTCGGAGATTGAAAGAGGTGGATTTGGGGTGTTTTAACGGGGGTAGAAAAGATCAAGGTTTTGGATGGGGGAAGATAAGAGATGGTGTTGAACAGCTGTTTTAAAGACCTGGAGGGAGGAGTGAGATTGAAGAGAGTGAGGGAGTTTGTTCCAAAGGCGGGAGAAAAGAGGAATGAAAGAGTGTGTTTGTTCTCGCCCTTGAGCCGATTCATGGAATGGTACAGCATGTTGTGAAGGTGACCCTTCCGATTCATGGAATGGTACAGCATCATGGGCTTTGTCATACAGTCCCCTTTTGCGTTTGCGCAGAGGAGAAGATATACCCAGTCTGTGGTGACCTTAAATCCTGATGTTGGCCCTTCGCGCTTCAAGCTGAAAGTTCTTTTGGGCATTTTTTTTCCAGAAGAGGCCAGTCTCATCTGCATTGAAGACTTGCTCTGGCAGGTATCCCTTCTCGTCGATCAGCTGCACGAGTTGAGCAGGGAACGTTTTGGTCACGTTGTGGTACCCAGAGGCAGGCTTGTCTGTCATTTTGACATTGAGGAGACCATATCGATCTTTGAAGTGATGAAACCATACCCAGTTTGCTCCAAATGAACTGGGGCTGCTCGTACCTACATCGATCAGCGCATCACTCGTGCTAGCGCCACCCTCGCCAGACAGATGTGCGTAAATAAACCTCGCCTTTGAGCGAATGAGAGGTACACTCAAAGGCATGTTCTTCTGCGCGTTGTCCTCTATCTATGTGGCCGTCCACCCTTTCTAAGTGGATGTCACGGACCTGGGCGGCCACGTTGGTGCTCTATACGATGCGCGCCACACTTTATCGGATCGCCTTGTCATTCTTCCTTACGTAGCGATTGGTGGATTTATTCACATCCTAATCCCTGCCAACAAAGGCCGCACCCTCTCCTCTCGAAAGCCGGTCCAGCAGCTCCACTTTCTGGCTCAGGCTCATCACTTTCTTCTGCCTCTTGGTAGTCGACGCATCTCCGGCGCTGGTCTTGCACGTGGGAGCCATGATCTAATGATGAGCAGAGTGAGTCAAAAACACAGGTCAAAGCAATGGGACGAGAAGAATGATCGAGACCCAGGACACGCTGCACATAGGTAGTCATGCGGGCATTGTGGGTAGCTGCGGGAGGGGTTTCTGCGGGAGGAGTTAGGTTCATGATTTAGGTTCCTCAACAACCTCCAACTTATTTATTTCACTTTGGTATGCAATCATGTGTAGCCTTCACTTTTCAGACTCCAGCGCTGCAGGAAACATCAAACATCAACAACCACTCGCAGTGTCACCACACCTAGAATATGTCACATTATTCATCCTCCAAACATTGAATTTTTTTGACGAGTATAAATTTTATTTCACGACAGCAACTGCTCCTAAATTGTGCTGAAGAAATGATTGTAGGTATTGATAGTCTAAAATCATAAATATTCTAAATTTTATCAAATTCAGCTTTAGTACTTGATCAAGAAGTGCCCTTCATAGCACTGCACAAGTCATTGTGCAATGGTGAATGAAACAAATCGGAAAAATTAAAATTTTCATTTTGACTGGAAAAAGGAAAGTGGCAACCATAGAATTGTTCTTCCATCTGCTTTGGAGTTTGCATTTAAAAATGACTAATCATGCTAGAAAAACATTCTCCTCTTCTGAAAATTTGCACTATTTTGAATGTTCTTACTGAAAGCCATGAAATTGAATCAACAAATCTGAAAAAACTTTCTTTACCTCTTTGCAGACAATTCCAGATCGTCCAGAATCCCACAGACATCCTCAACTCAGATCTGATATCAATAAAGTGACGGAGGAATACGGGAATGGAATTGTCACCATCAGGTACACGAAGATGTTGACTGTGCGTATGTATGTTGAATGTTGGTAAGAATCACAGCAAGTGGTTGGTGTGTTTAATGTATCATCACATGTCTGTCTTCAGGGAATGCGAGGATATCGACAAGGTTTTCATTGACCTTCGTTTGGAGATTGGGGTGATGCAGGTGAGTTGAATTCCTGTGCATTAGCGTTCTCGCAAGGATTTTATTAACATATAGTATTGTCGCGTCCGCAGCTAGTTATCGCCAGCCTTGGACAGATGAACCAAACCAGCTTTAACTCCCGAGGCGATCTCCAATTTGGCGATTATGACGCGCGTGGGATGGAAGAAATACGAAGCGTTTAACTTCACGAACACACGGGTTTATTCCGAAACCCAACCAAGAACACGATAACGAAAAATGTAACGATAATTATTTACAAGAAAATAAAGGTGCGGTATGAAAATAATGAAAAAAAAGCTGAGGTAAAAATGCTAACTTGAGGTGCCTCCATATGGACTCAAACATGCACACAGGGTTAAGTAAGAAAATAAAAGTCCCTCTCTGGCACTTAGCTGGCCCCAATATGGATCCTTTGGAAGGTCTGCAGTTGTCGGAGCCCGGAACCACCTGCGAGGGAAGCTCGGAAAAAGGCGGCAAAACCAAACGCAGAGGGTGCCCGGGAGTGAGGCGAGTGGCGTAGACGGCCCTCTTTCTCTCCGGTCTCTCAAAGTTTCCTCTCCTTAACTGCTCGTGCTCTTGCTCCAGACCCAATTGCGAAGCTTCTTCTTCGCCCGCCTACGTCATCTAGCCATGTCACTCGGGGGGCGTGGCCTGCCAGTCCCGTTCCCCGCCCATTGAACCATTTTCGCCACGCCTCTCCTGGGCGGGTCTTTGCTGTATCGTGTCCATGGAGCGTGAATACTAGCCGGCTGCTGTTTTTCTTGGCCGGCAGTTGTTTTAAATGTTAGGGATGGCCACAGTGGGTATCATGAACAGGGGAAATTAACCTTAAACCCTACTACTAATTAACATGGCATCATCCCTTGTATAATGACATTTAAACACAACCTTAAGGGTGTAGTACTGGTGAAAAATTGAGAAAACTACATAGGTACCTTTGAGAGGCCTTTACACAAAAACAAAGTCAAGTTAATATCTAATTTTCAGTTTTTCTTGAAAGATATAATCTTGGCTTTAACTCAGACCAGTTTCAACGCTTCTTTGTCATATTACATGCATATAATTTGCATAAATTCGACCGTCAATAAAAAACAAGGAAAAACAAAGAACACATTTCTACTTCTATCTTCTATGTCACCTATCATTCTTTTCACACAAAACTTGGTACATGTATTATACATGTGTTACTCTACTACCTGATGAGAGGATTTTGTGAAATTATGTCAAATGTTCACTAATTAGCTAATTATGCCAATTACCAGATAAAACTTGGTTGTCCTTCAATAAATCCACAATGGCTACTCCTATAAACAAAAGCCTTCATCATTTTAAAGGAAGTGATATTCTGAATATCCTGTCCAAATTTCAGCCCAAAAGAATGATGCATTTCCCAAGTTATAACAAATTTCATGCAAAATATTATATTGAATTGAAATTTGAATTTTTCAATAATTAGGGGTACTTCTTCTATGACCTCTAATAGCATGATTCTTGTTTATAAGACTATAAGGAAACTGTTCAGCTAAAAAAACAAAAACAAAAACAAAAATCACCTGTTCACCAGTACTTTTTTTTTTTTTTTTTTTTTTTTTTTTTTTTTTTTTTTTTTTTTTTTTTTTTTTTTTTTTTTTTGTATACAAGGTCGAGGCTCGTGAAAGAGCGAACATTAATCACACAGAAAGACAAACCGACACATAAAACATATAACATAGGGAGCGGTAGACAAGATGGGGAGAGAGGGGAAAGGACACAAACACAACATTTGAGAGCAGTGACCGAGAGACATGGAGACATCGAGAGATCTGAGAGAGGGCGAGGGCTTGGGGGGGGGGCGTGGGAAGGGGGCGGTGGGAGAGGTATAAAACATATGGACACTGCCAGGACTTCCAGGAAAGAAGTTGGAATTTCAAACAAGGTGGATCTGGGGTGAATTAGCGGGGGTAGAAAAGATCAAGGTTTTGGATGGGGGAAGATAAGAGATGGTGGTGAACAGCTGTTTTAAAGACCTGGAGGGAGGAGTGGGATTGAAGGGAGTGAGGGAGTTTGTTCCAGAGGCGGGAGAAAAGAGGAATGAAAGAGTGAAGGTGAGCAGAGAGCCGAGATTTCGGCAGTTTAACCATCAGAGGGTTGCTGGCAGATCTTGTGCGACCTGTAGGAATATTTGGGGGACAGAGCACAGAGAGAGCTGGGGGTGCAAGGCCGGAGAGGAGTCGGTAGAAGACAGAAAGACCACCTACCTGCCTGCGGTGAGTGAGTGAAAGGCCCTCAGAGATAGCTTCATCGCGGGAGATTCCAATAATTCTGAAAGCTTTGGTTTCAACAGCGTGAAGCCGAGCTAGGTGTGAGGCAGGAGCACCGGCCCATAGGGGAGAACAGTATTCCATTGAGCTGCGGATGAAAGCCTTGTATGTGGTGAGGAGCTCAGGTGTGCCGAGGAAGGACTTCGCACGACGGAGGATGCCCAGTCGGCGACTGGCTTTGGAGGCCAGCTTGGAAATGTGGTTTTCCCAAGAAAGATCATGGCAGATAGTGAGACCCAAAATCTTGAGCGACAGAACTTCTTGGAGAGGATTGTTGAGAAAGTAGATGGGAGGGTTGTCCAGTCGATCTTTTCGGAGAGACATAGTAAGAGTGTGAGATTTGTCAGGATTGAAAGACATGTTCCACTTGTTTGACCAGTCTGTGATTTTGTCCAGGTCTTCAGAGAGTGAGGAGGCAGCAGACTGCCGATCTGAGGGAAGAGGAATGGAGCGGCAGAGAGTGGAGTCACCCTAAAGCTACATTTTCCCTACTTAGTACATTGAAATTCTCCAACACATCACACGGTCCATGCATAGGCGTCGAATGCTTTGAAAATGTGGGGTGGGGTGGGGGGGGGGACATTGCCTATCTGAAGCATGAAACACAGACAAATAGTCTAATTAAGCTTCACAAGAGCTTGCAGGACAAACAAGAAGCAACCTGAAAAGACGTTCCACTTGATGAAACATGCGGCGCATCTCTGGCACCATGTTACCAAACACCTTCCGGTATCCCTGCATAAAAAGTGGGAGGGACACCCCCCCCCCCCCCCCCCCCCCCCCACCCCCCCTGTCCCCCACATTTCGACGCCCACGGGTCCATGCTATTTCCTATTCAATCCTACCTTTCCTACAGTATTCTCTTACCTACCCCCATGAACGTAATAGCATCGATAATTTTCCACGTAACCTCGAGCATTAATGCAGTGCCTTATTTCAGCATTGCGTGTTTGATTTATCATCACAACAATATGTGGCATACTCGACACGTTATAATTTATCAACATGTCCGCCGACCTTTATGTTTCATGTGTAAATGATGCTGCGATTATGAAGGCATTGACTTGGCTAAAAAATTTCGGAAAGTCGGATGTTCGAGCAGGAATTCTTAGAATCCACTGGTAATCGGTGGTAAAAATTCTGATGAAATGTCGATTCCGAGGGAAACGAAAAGTCAGATTTACATTTCGCCATAAACAAATCCCAAGTAATTCTCAAGGTGCTGTGCTTAGTGAAATGCCACTTGTGGAAATTGTTTGTGGATCCTGGAATCCTGGAATCCCTGGTGTTGGGCTAGCGGCTAGGGTGCCGGCTTAGGATCCGATGGATCCTGGGTTCGAATCCCGGTCGATCGCTGAATTAACGCCAGGGGGGTTGACTCAGCCTGTCATCCTTCCGAGGTCGGCTAATTGAGTACCAGTTCACTGGTAATTCCCTGTTTGTCGTTAAAGGCGGCAAAAAGGGTTGGCGGCAGGAAGGGCATCCGGCCGTAAAACATTGCTTCAAATAGGGGACCGAAAAACAACAACAACCACGGTTCCCGAAAAAGGCCAACCCCCGCTTTGTGGGGAAAAATGGCCTCTAAAGGTGGTTATTTTTTTATTTTTTTTTCCTGGAAGTTTTGCCATGATTTTATCAGGGGTCATCTTCAGTGTGGGTGATGCTTTACTCATCGTGCTCACTTAGCCATGAATGAGAGAGGACCTCTCCTTGTTCGTACGAGGGTGGATTCAGGTGGGGGTCCTCCTTGAAGGAAATCATGATGCCTTCACTGGAATGAGGTTATTATGTTGAGGCTGTACTGCAATTCAATTTCTTATCGTTTACCTTATGTAGACGTATGGTGACGATGTTACCCTAAAATTTTATTGTACATTATTTCAATTCGAAATTTCAGACGTCCCAGTGTGCCTGGCTTCTGGCAGGATAGCCGAAAGGTAAGCACACTCACCTCTGAACTGTCCACTCTGGGATTGAATCACGACCCAGCTATGAATTGTTATCATTGCGATTTGCAGGCACGGTGTGTTTTGCATGATTCATGAATGTGTGTTGTGCCAACCATCGGAAGAACGTTAAACTGGACGTCTTGTCTGCCAGTTTTAGTTAGTGGAGGGTAAAGATCCCACGGTATTATTCGCACAGAGTAAATGAGTTATTTCTGGCATCCTCGGTTTCATGCTGAAGAATCCAAAGCTTTTAGAATCATTGGAATCTCCCGGGATGAAGCCGTTTCTGAGGGCCTGTCTCTCACCGCAGGCAGGTAGGTGTTCTTTCTGTCTTCTACCGACTCCTCTCCGGCCTTGCTCCCCCAGTCCCGTCTGTGCTCTGTCCCCCAAATATACCTACAGGTCGCACAAGATCTGCCAGCAACCCTTTTCTGGTCAAATTACCATAATCAAGACTCTGCTCACCTTCACTCTTTCATTCCTCTTTTTTCCTTCCTCTGGAACAAACTCCCTCACGCTCTTCAATCCCACTCCTCCCTCCAGGTCTTTAAAACAGCTGTTCACCATCATCTCTCATCTTCCACCATCCAAAACCTTGATCTTTTCTACCTCCATTAATCCACCGCAAATCAACTCTTTCAATCTCCAACTTCTTTCCTGAAAGTCCCTGGAGCATCCATCTCGTTTATCCCATGTACCCCACCCCAGTCCTCTCCCTTCCACATATCTCCTGATGTCCCTGTTCCTCTACTGATGTTGTGCTCCCTCGTTCTCCCCCTCTTGTCTCCCGCTTCCTCCATTATATGCTCCATATGTTAGCTCTTACACGAGCCTCGACTTAGTATACAAAAAAAAACCCTGAACAGATCACAAATCCCTGTCACCTTCAGTCGAGTATCCTGTGTCGGAGTGGCGCCCCATCTGGGATTGTAACCCCAGGGATTGTAACCCCAGCTTAAAGAACGACTTTGGTAGAATTGACACTCATTTTAGAACATGGTACAAGATGATGATGATGATGATGATTATGGTTACCACATCCGTTAAATTCCATCCCTTTATACTTGCATTACCTACACTTTGTCTATAATTCGACTTATGAGGTGAAATCCCCGAAGGTTGTAAGTAAACGCCCAGGTGATTTATTTATTATCTTACGAGTGTGCACAAAGTTGTACAAGTGAGATACTCACAACGGTCCAAAACACAACATTATTTTTTCAATAGATATATGTACCTGTAATTAAAAATTAATAATTATATGTATGGAAAAAAATTTTATATGGAATATTTTGCCGTTTCTTGGATTATCGTCCGAGCAATGTCGTTGTTTGTATCAGTAATTTCCGAAACATCCCACATAGGGAAATTGCCTTTTTAATGGCCGCATCAAAAGCTGCTCAGGTATTGCCATAACCATGTTATCAAAATATCAAATTGGATACCTGTGGAATCACTGTGCAGTTTGGTGAAAGGGGGAAAGGTTTTGGTCCTCTTACATATTGTACAACACTTGTCTCCACAGAAGGTGTCCATGATGGAGGAGTCCCTTCCACTCCTCATTCGCCTTGGTTTCTCCCTCTCGAAATACATCGACGGAGATGGTTTGTTGTTTAAACTTCTTTTTTTTTGTGTGTTAATTTGCCACTTCACCATGCAATATCTAGCCAATGTTTGATGACCACACACAAGTTCTCATGAACAAGAAAAGATTGGAGGTTACCAGCTGGTGATACCACTGGTGATACCACTTTCACGATGCCATGTGCACAGGTGACTAGAACGGCACTCAGTAGAGAGCATACCTCCACCAGGTGAACACTTTACGTTTTGTATGCCAGAGTAGACGAGAAAATCTCAATGCAGAATCACATTTAATCAAAATCAATCACAGGAACCACCATAGGTCCAGTCTTTCATACCCTGATCTACCCCTCGTTTTTGGCCCTATCTCCCAATGGTGAAGAATCACTTGAAAAACGAAACAACTCTCATATCCGAATCCATATTCAGATCTTCACCAAAATCGAATCGACTTTGTCACACACCCAACAGTCTGCCAAGTTTCGTCCAAATTCGTCCACAAGTTTATGAGATTTTTTTTATTTTTTTTATTTTTTGTATATAAGATCGAGCCTCCTGTAAGAGCTAACACCAATCACAAAAAACATAAACTGACATAAAACATGGAATAAAGGGAGCAGGAGACAAGATGGGGAAAGAGAGGGAAACACACAAGAACAACAGTAGAGAACAGGACAAGGACAAGATGAACCGATTGAAGCAGAAGAAGAGCAGCAGACATTTGCAGGGAAGTTAGTCATAACCAAGACAAGAAGAGAAGATACTCCATTGACTGAGATCTGGGTCGGGAAATTGACAGATTGTGTCAATCCCAGTGAGTCGCAGAAGTCCTTTGCTGAGGTGCCATGGCTGGTGAGAGAGGTACCCACACCCAGCCAACTGGCATGATGACCGTTGAAGTCGCCACATATGAGGAAGAGAGAGTTTGGATGAGTTGATGGAAGTTGGTCCATGTTATCCGACAGTGAGATGTAAATGGAGTCATCACTGTTTGGTGGACGGTACAACACACATATGAACAAAAGGTGGGAGCGAAGGGGAAGCCGTAGCCAGAGGTACTCCTGGGGGTGAGGTGGAGAGAGGGCAGTGCAAGGAGAGTGAGGAAGAGAGTTTTTGATAAAGATAGCAACCCCGCCTCCAGGACGAGGCTCAGGTCTATCATACCGGAGGAGGGAGTAACCTGGGAGAGATACTAAGGAATCAGAGACATCATGAAGGAGGAAAGTTTCTGTTAAGCAGATTAAGTCTGGTTTGTCAGAAGCAACCTGTATGGAGAGATCAGTCAAGTTTGAGCGAAGGCCCCAGATGTTTGAGGTCCATACCGTTAATGAAGAGGAAGGTGGGAGCATCAGATACAGGACAGGACAGGAGAGGTGAGGGGTAGGGTAAGATGAGCAAGAGGAGGAGGTAGGGAGAGCTGTTGATAGTGTGTCGGAGATTTCAGAAGAGTGAGGAGAAAGGGAAGAATGTGGAGGACAAAAGGTTTGATGGTGATTGAAAGAGCCACAGTGAGGTGTTGTTTCAATGAGGGGGGGGGGGGGGTAGGGAAGCAGAGCGAGGAAGAAGGTTGGAGGAGTTGGAGGTATGAGTTGGAAGGGAGAGGAAGCGGGGAGGATGCCGCTTTGAGGAGGAGGGGTGAGAGGGGGGAAATGGAGAAAAATGAGGGTGGAGAGATTTGAAGGGGAGGGGTGAGGGGGGAGTTTAGGAGGGAAGGGGCAATGGGGGGGATTTGAAAGGGATGGGAGATGGGGGAGATTTGGAGGGGAGGGGTGAGGGGGGAGTTTAGGAGGGGAGGGGTGAGGGGGAGTCTAGGAGGGGAGGGGTGCGGGGGAGTTTTGGAGGGAAGGGGCAAGGGGAGATTTGAAAGGGATGGGGGATGGGGAAGATTTGGTGGGCAGGGGTGAGGGGGAATTTAGGAAGGAAGGTGCGAGGGGTAGTTTGGGAGGGGAGGGGTGAGGGGGGATATTTTAAGGGTGAAGGAGTTAGGGGGGGTTTAGGAGGAGAGGGGTGAGGGGGGAGTTTAGGAGGGGAGGTGGTCAGGGGAGAGTTTATGAAGGGAGGGGTGAGGGGAGAGTTTAGGAGGGGAGACCTGAGGGGGGAGTTTAGGAGGGGAGGGGCGAGGGGGGAGATTTGAATGGGAGGGGTGAGGGGAGTTTCTGAGGGGAGGGGTGAGGTTGGATTTTAGAAAGTATTGGACGATTTATGGAAAACGAACATTTATTGCAAAATTAGTTTCTTGCGATTTTCAAGTCAGAGATCCATTTGAAAACGTTGGAGGAGGGGTGGAATGCATGTGAGTTTAGGGAATGTAGAAAGGATGAACTGTAAGAGATTGAATTTTTATTTGAAATGGAGTGATTTGATGAGCAAATCGAAGACGACCTTTTATAGAGGAAGAAGAAAAGCGTGTTATAACAGAAACAGAATAACATTGCAGGGAAAAGTTTCAACATTTTTAAACGAAACAATGAAAACTATCTGGGAAATTCCCTGAAGTGAGGGCATGGAGGCTAAGGGGGATGAAGGATTCCAGAACAGGTTCAGAAGCAGGAACAGAAGAATAGGGGATTGACAGCCAGATGAGCAGTGAACGAAGGAACAGGGAGGTGTATAAGCAATTGTGTTTGGACGGGAGGAGGGGTGTACTTAAAAAAAAAAATTTTTTTTTTTTTTTTTTTTTTTTTTTTAAGGTGAGGTGAAAGTGGATCTGAGAAGAAGGAGAAAGGTTGAAGGAGTTTTGTGAAAAGTAGAATTGGAAAGGTATCGGCTGGAGACGATTGAGATATTAAGGAGAGAAAAACGGGTGGGGTGAAACACGTGGGTTTCGAAACATCGAGGAGAAAAAAAAAAATCTTAATTTTTTTGAGTTTTTTTTTTTAAAGTAAGACTTTAAACAAAGGGTAAGATGTTCGGGGGAAGTATGCGGTGAAAAGAGAGAAAGAAAAAAGCAATACAGTGAGAAAACGAACGAAAATAGACCACAAACGACCACCGACGAGACAGGGAACCCTCAATGGACCAGGTCCGAAACGCGGCATGAACAAAACGACTATTACACACAGGTATGCATGATTTACAGCCGATATCATACTAGAAACACACAGTAGACACATACACAGTAAAATATACACTACAGTTTTGACAAAAACGCAAATGAGAAAATACTTAACTTTGATGACGTGGAGAGCTTGGAAGAACACTACCTCACAGGTATAACCGGCAGCAGAAGATATCCTGCTATGTATAAACGATATCCTACTATATATCCTGTAGAATATATCCTGCTATATATAAAATATATCCTGCTATATATCGTTTTTGTCGCTGTCTCCCAATGGAGAAGAATCACTTTAAAAATTCTACTAGCTGGTTCCGAATCCAGATCTTCACCAAAATATAATGATTTAGTCCTTTTCACATACACTACCTCTCTGCCAAATTTCATCCGAATCCTTCCACAACTTTATGAGATATCTTGTTCATAGACAAACAGACAGACACAGACAGACAGGGGTGAAATCATAACCTCCATCCACCTTTGGTGGCGGAGGTAAAAATTGCAAGATGTTTCGTGCCTCCACAACTTCATGGTGTAGGGGGGGGGGGGGGCTTATATCATGCCCATGACCTGACTCTCGGTACCCCAAGCACGTTTGCAACTTTGAGGGAAATTGGGCATCTGTTTTCAATTATATAAGGTTCAGACAAACATACATACTGTTACGTATTACCTGCCCCAAACCCCGGTTACGGTGCACCTCAGAGTCTTGAGAGGAAATGCGGCAGAAAGATTTGTATTTTGGAGTGTTCTAATAAACCATGGTAAAACCACACCAATGCACTGTGTCCTTTCCTCCTGACAAGGTGGAAAAGTTTCTGTCAACCCTCGACTCTGATTCTGCAACTGGTCCTGACGGCATCAGCCCACGGGTCCTAAAATCATGTTCTTCCGCTCTTTCACTCCCTCTTTCTGTTCTCTTCACCCTCTCTTTTGCTCAAGGTCATCTGCCATCTGCTTGGAAATCAGCCAACATCACCGCTTTGCACAAAAAAGGTGCAAAAACAGATCCTAGCAACTACAGACCAATCAGCCTTCGCCCAATTATCAGCAAAGTCATGGAATCCATCATTGCTTCAGATATGAAATCTTTCCTCTTCTCCAATGGCTTGATCTCTGATCATCAATTTGGTTTCAGACCTGGTCACTCTACTCTGGACATGCTGCTTCTGTTTTCTCAACAATGGATGGATGTCCTCAACGCCAAACAGGAAATTAGAGCAGTCTCCCTTGACATTTCACGTGCCTTCGATACGGTCTGGCACCCCGCTCTGCTCACCAAACCCTCCTCCTTTGGTATCCATGGAAATCTCCACGCATGGCTGGCGGACTTCCTCTCTGGTCGTAGTCAACGTGTGGCCTTGAATGGGTTTCTCTCATCTCCTCTTCCTGTTCAGGCTGGAGTTCCCCAAGGTAGTGTTCTGGGCCCTGTGCTTTTTCTGGTCTTCATCAATGATCTCTCTGACTCTTGAAAATCCTCTCTATCTCTTTGCTGACGACTCTACTCTCTGTCGCTCCATTCCTCATCCCTCAGATCGGCAGTCTGCAGCCTCCTCACTCTCTGCAGACCTGGACAAAATCACAGACTGGGCAAACAAATGGAACATGTCTTTCAATCCTGATAAATCTCACACTCTTACGATGTCTCTCCGAAAAGACCGACTGGACAACCCTCCCATCCACTTTCTGAATAATCCTCTCCAAGAAGTTCTGTCACTCAAGCTTTTGGGTCTCACTATTTGCCATGATCTTTCCTGGGAAAACCACATTTCAAATCTGGCCTCCAAAGCCAGTCACCGACTGGGCATCCTCCGTCGTGCGAAGTCCTTCCTTGGCACACCTGAGCTCCTCACCACATACAAGGCTTTCATCCGCAGCTCTATGGATTACTGCTCTCCCCTCTGGTCTGGTGCTCCTGCCTCACACCTTGCTCGGCTTCACGCTGTTGAAACCAAAGCGTTCAGAATCATTGGAATCTCCCGCGATGAAGCTAACTCCAAGGGCCTTTCACTCACTCACCGCAGGCAGGTTGGTGGTCTTTCCGTCTTCTACCGACTCCTCTCTGGCCTTGCCCCCCCAGCTCTCTCTGGGCTCTGTCCCCCAAATATTCCTACAGGTTGCACAAGATCTGCCTGCAACCCTCTTATGGTTAAACTGCCAAAATCAAGACTTTCTGCTCACCTTCACTCTTTCATTCCTCTTTTCTCCTGCCTCTGGAACAAACTCCCTCACTCTCTTCAATCCCACTCCACCCTCCAGGTCTTTAAAACAGCTGTTCACCACCATCTCTTATCCTCCCCCATCCAAAACCTTGATCTTTTCTACCCCCGCAAATTTCGGTCCCCTTGTGTTTTATACCTCTCCCCCCCCCCCCCCCCCCCCACCCTTCCCACGCCTCCTCCCCCCAAGCCCTCTCCCTCCCACACTTCTCCCTGCTCTCAAATGTTGTGGTTGTGTGCTTCCCCTTCTCTTCCCATCTTGTCTTCCGCTCCCTCTTTTTGTATATTTTGTTTGTCTGGTTGATTTGTTTGTGAAATAAATGTTAGCTCTTTCACGAGCCTCGATTCAGTATACAAAAAAAAGAAAAAGAAAAAGTAATTGTATTAATAACCCTCACATACACAATAATAACACTCTTAAAGAAACTACAATGAAAATATCACTTGCATCAAATGAACAATACATATGATGGTACTGTGGCAGACACAAGCAAGGTACACAAATTCAGCGCACCAGCAGGTGGCGCGAACGTCCAGGCGGGGAAATGGATTGCATGCCCCGCCTATCGACCGATCGGCCACGCCCGGGGACGAGGCGTGGCCTCGGCACATATATGCGGGCTCTAAGCTCGGGCCGGGCCCGCCCAGTGCTGCAGTTCAAGCTTTCATAACAAAGACTCTTGGTTTTATCAAACGCGTTGTGGCCTACCTCTTTGGCAAGCAAGTTGTGTGCGCAGCACCACACTTCAGTACCATCATTCCCCAATGCTCTCAAAGCAATAAACTCATGACACGCCAAATCTGAGTGGAATGTAACATTCCCCAAAGTCCGTGCACGGATCTCCACGCTTGTTGAAGCTGTGCAGAACGACGAGAAAAGGCAGGTATCGGCACGGCGGCAGACGAGGAGTTACGAGGTGAGGCCGACATGGGAATTGAGCCGATATGGAAAACAACGGCAATCCACACGGTGAGGTCTATATGGGAATCCCAACGACAAAAGAAGATGCACCAAACGGACAACCTCTTCTTCTTCGACAAAATGGCGTATAGGCCTGGAATGGAGGCTCTTGATTTGTCTCCAACAATAGCTCACACTTGGTGATAAAACCTGAGATGCAGGTTTAATTGCACTTGCAATATATGACGATGTCGAGGACAATCCCTTTCCCGGGAAGCCTCAACTCAATCGCAACCAATATCAAAAAAGTCCGCTCACCGCCTCCACGCGATTCACAGCTGTATCTCTCTTCTGGCCATCTTCTCCTTCTCCTTCTTCTTCTTCTTCTCCTCCTCCTCCTCCTCCTCACGGTTCTTTGCCGTGTTTTTTTTTTCCTCCACAAACATTTATTTTTACCTTTTACTAAAGTCATCTCCATTTCACACCAAAATCTTAACAACAATATTACCTGAAACTAAAAATCCTGCAAGTAAATAATCAACAACAAAGGTGGAAGTGACGAATCCGCAACAATACATACATACATACATACATACATACATACATACATACATACATACAATTGGTGTATTTTTTGTGTGTGATTAGGAGCTTGTTACGCATTAACTGTCGTGGGAGATCCATCTTTCTCCTGCAACATTTTAGGGATACATCACATCGTAGAGCATTTGAATGCAGATGAAGACCGAAGAGGTCTCCAGTTCAAATCCAGGTGTCCCCTCTATACTTTACCAGACTCGGTGGCATAATTATTAGAGCGTCTGCCCTGAGAGTGGGAGACTGGCTCTTCAAATCCTTGCCGAGTCATACCAGAGTTTCTAAATGGTACATGCTGTTTGTTTCCTTGCCTCTCGGTATTTAAAAGGATTGAGCAAGTACAAACAACCATAGGTTAGCCGTCATTGCACAGGGTTTGAGAGGCATAATGGCCTCCTGTGTTAAAGTACCTTTAAAGGGTTGGATGATACGCATGTTAAAGTACCTCCCTCCTTATTGATAGAATTGGATGGATTGAAGTTTTGGATGGAATTTATAAAATTGTATGAATTTGCCAAATTCCAAAGTCCCTTCTTTGCTTGATCTCTCTTTTACATAGAAACTCCTTCGGCAGCTGATGTGGATTCCTCTCGATTGATGTGGTCAGATTAACAGTGCTGGTCATCACTGCACTGTATTGAACTGTTGTTGTGTTCTACCATTTAATGTTTGAATTGTTGAATTGACATTGCTTTTGTTTTGCAGAACCAAGTGTTGAGTTAATAGCACCCAACAAAGAAGGTTACCTCATAAATCTGTTCCTGATGGAGAGGTATGTTCAAGCGTGTTTTGCTTTTTTAATTTATGCACCCCAAACTAATTTAAATCAACTTTACCTTCATATTAAAGAAGTTATCTCGATAACCAGTGGAAGTGCTTCGCCTGAATTAAAGTAATTGAATATTAAGTTTTCACTTGGCTGAGCAGGGTAACATCTCATTCCTACTTTCCCTTCTTTTTCTCACTAGCATGCTGAACACCTTTCTCGCATCGAGATGGAAAAGATGGAACGTTCCTCCTAACTCCCCCCCAACAATTGTGAAACGTCGTCACATCGTTTCAAGATTCCTGAAGCGTACTCACAGGTAACCTTTTCTCGCATCCCTGGAAGGGATGCCTTCGCTACTACTACTAATACAACTACAACTACTACTAATACTACTACCACTACTATGACTATTACTATGACTATTACTACTACTGCTACTTCTACTACTACTACTACTATTATTATGACTACTGCTACTACTACTATTACTACTACTATTACTACTACTGCTACTGCTACTATTACGACTACTGCTACTACTATGACTACTACTATTACTACTACTGCTACTATTATGACTACTACTATTACTACTACTGCTACTACCACTATTACGACTACTGCTACTACTATTACTACTACTGCTACTACTAATACTACTATTACTACTATTACAACTACTGCTACTATGACTACTACTATTACTACTACTGCTACTTCTACGACTACTACTATTACTACTACGACTGACTACTACTATGAATACTACTACTATGACTACTACTATTACTATTACTACTACTGCTACTTCTACTACTACTACATTACAAATACTACTATGACTACTACTACTGCTCCTACTATTACTACTATTTCTACTACTATTACGACTATTTCTACTACTATTACTACTAATATTACTACTACTATTACTACCACTAATACTACTTCAATGGCACCATTTAATGCCGCCACCTTGTGTGGACAGCCATAAAAGGTTTTTCTCTCTATCACAACCATCCTCTGTCTGCACACCACCTCTCATAGCCCTTTCCATCACTTCTTTCATGACCCTCCCACCGCCTCTCTCATGACCCTCCCATCACCTCCTTCATGACCCTCCCATCACCTCCTTCATGACCCTCCCATCACCTCTCATGACGCTCCTACGGCCTCTCTCATGACCCTCCCATCACCTCCTTCATGACCCTCCCATCACCTCCTTCATGACCCTCCCATCACCTCCTTCATGACCCTCCCATCACCTCCTTCATGACCCTCCCATCACCTCCTTCATGACCCTCCCACCACCTCTCATGACCCTCCCACCACCTCTCATGACCCTCCCACCACCTCTCATTAACCTCCCACCACCTCTCATTAACCTCCCACCACCTCTCATTAACCTCCCACCACCTCTCATTAACCTCCCACCACCTCTCATTAACCTCCCACCACCTCTCATTAACCTCCCACCACCTCTCATTAACCTCCCACCACCTCTCATTAACCTCCCACCACCTCTCATTAACCTCCCACCACCTCTCATGACCCTCCCACCATCTCATTACTCTCCCACCACCTCATTACTCTCCCACCACCTCTCATTACTCTCCCACCACCTCTCATTACCCTCCCACCACCTCTCATTACCCCCCACCATCTCTCATTACCCCCCACCACCTCTCATTACCCTCCCCACCACCTCTCATTACCCTCCCCACCACCTCTCATTACCTCCCCACCACCTCTCATTAACCTCCCACCACCTCTCATTAACCTCCCACCACCTCTCATTAACCTCCCACCACCTCTCATTAACCTCCCACCACCTCTCATTAACCTCCCACCACCTCTCATTAACCTCCCACCACCTCTCATTAACCTCCCACCACCTCTCATTAACCTCCCATCACCTCTCATTAACCTCCCACCACCTCTCATGACCCTCCCACCACCTCATTACTCTCCCACCACCTCATTACTCTCCCACCACCTCTCATTACTCTCCCACCACCTCTCATTACTCTCCCACCACCTCTCATTACTCTCCCACCACCTCTCATTACTCTCCCACCACCTCTCATTACTCTCCCACCACCTCTCATTACTCTCCCACCACCTCTCATTACTCTCCCACCACCTCTCATTACTCTCCCACCACCTCTCATTACTCTCCCACCACCTCTCATTACTCTCCCACCACCACCTCTCATGACCCTCCCATCACCTCCTTCATGACTCTCCCATCACCTCCTTCATGACCCTCCCACGGCCTCCATCATGACCCTCCCATATATATATTTTGGGGGGAGCTTTGACAGGCTCCTTTGTTTTGGACAAATTTAAAGGGAGGGAGGACAAATTTACCCGTGCGAGGAGTGTTTTAACCTCAGCGTTGCCCAGGTAAAAAAAAGGGAATTGTATTACCCTCTGCCGCCACCACAAGGTGGTGATACACAGTACACATTCATGTCGAGAATTTATGCCCTCCGCTACACCCACATGAGGCTGCGGCTACATAGCCAATGTTATCCCCACAAAGTTGTATTTGTATCCCGAGTTTGGAGTTTGTAACTTAAAAGATGTGGCCGTGCATAGAACACATACAAACAAAGTGAACCCATCAAACTATGGACTATATATATATATATATATATATATATATATATATATATATATATATATATATATATATATATATATATATATATATATGTGTTCAAAACACACCTGGTCACAAGTGTGCCGCACTGACCGGGTCCTCAGTCGAGGTCCTCAGCATCATCCCGTTTCGGCCCTTCAACCTCGATACGGTCAGCTAAGGTGGGCCAGCAGGGGCACATACACATCCACATGCAGCAACGACACCTGGATGCATACATACCCCCACCCCCAGCCAGTGCGAACGCAGACAACAACAACACCTGTTTATGGCCGAAGCCTTTTTTATTACAAAAAAAGGTAAAAAAACCACTCAATAAAACCATCACCATCACACAAGAACCCAAGAAATCAAAAACCAAGAAATCAAAAACCAAGAAATCAAAAGCCAAGGGATCAAACAATAAATAAGAAATCAAAGAGGGAAAGCAGAGCAAGGTTCAAGAAACGAAAGAAAACAAAGTTCAAAGACCAAGTTGAAAACCAAATCAAACTCAATAAACCATGAATCGTAAAAACCAAAGTCCATCATCCCTATCCCCAAACCCCCCAAAAAACCCTCTCCCACCCCAGGCAACAGACACCGAACTCTAACTAACCAAAGGGGAGGGAGAAAGGAAAGAAGACCCTATCCCCCCTCCCACCCCCCCCAAAACAACCAAGAAAGGGACACCTTAAAACAATAAGAATCAAGGGGCTTTTTTTCCTTTGCATACCGAAATCAACAACCGGCTGCTAACCGCAGCCGGGAACATGCAGCCACAAGCACGTTGAGGGCTCGACCCACCGCTGGAAATAATAATGAAAGAAAATAAAAACCAAACCAAGGCAAAATCAAGATCAAACAAAAGGAAACCCAACTGCCCCCACCCTCCCCAGGCCGTGCCCGGGAGGGCCCACCCGGAAGATGCACCACAAGGAAGGCACCGGCTCCCTGAGCTGCCCACGAGGCGTGAGTGTCCCAATGAGAATCACCGCCTGACAGGGCCCGCAAGCACACCTGCCGGAGCACCCCCAACCTTTCCAAGCCCGGGCGGCAGGCTCGGTCAGGGACTACGGCTGCACATGACTGTCGCCCGCACATTTGGAAGTAACCTCCCGCGGGACCCCCCCCCCCCCCTTCACCACGGAGAAGCCCGGCCATATTCCCCGCTCCAGGGAGGGCTTTACGACACACCTGACGCATCGTTACGGCCAGCACCCCGCCCCGTCGCCCGCAGGCTGTCGCCAAGCCTGTACCTTTGGAGGCAGGATAGGGCCATGCCCCATATATGCCCAGGATCCAACCATTCTCTGGTATAGAAACCTCTGGTTCTCGCTCGCCACAAGACGGTCTTGATTATACAGACCGTTCTCCAGGCCTGCCTCCACTTGCGCCCAGGCACTGGTTGTGGTAGGAGCCCGCTGAACACAAAGACGTCCCGTCTGACCATGACCAGCCAAGGCACATAGCATTCGAGGAGGCCAGCCGCAAGCGACCAGACCCCCTCGGCGACAGGGCAATCCCAAAGGACATGCCTGACGGTTTCGTCCCCTGTGCATCGGGGTCGGGGACACTGGACCGACACGTTCAGGTCCCTCTGGAACCGAAACACCCGGACCGGATGACACTCATGGGCGGCTTGCCACGCGACGTCCTTCTTGTCATTGGCGAGACAGCGAGCCGAAATGTTCTCCCAAACCTTTCTCGCCGTACGTTCTGCGAGAGGCCTTCCGCGAAGGATACGCACCTCCCACAGTACCTCCCTTGGGCGCAAGTGATCCAGGACCTGCGACAACTGCCAACCGATGGGCCGACAGGTCAACAGGCCCTGCTCCCGGGCGAACCCCTCAAACATCTGGAAATGCCCCGGACATGACCCAGAAAAAGGCCGAGACAGTGGGAGGGACCCCCCTTCCAACCGCGCGACGGACGGCCCCAGAAAAAAGAATAAAAAATCCCGCGCCAGCAGGCGACCCGGGTCCTCCGACACAAATAACTCCATGAGAGTACACGCAAACGCAGACATACATACAAACACCGGGCAGGGGACACCCTTCCCACCCAAGGACGGGCTCATCTTCACAACCCTCCGACTCCTCGGCTCTGCTCGGGTACCCCAGAAGAAAGTGAAAATTAATCTCGCCAGAGCCCGTCCCACCGCAGGAGGAGGTGGGGAGATTCTCGCCAAATACAACAACTTACCAATCAAAACATTCTTGATCACTAAATTTCGCCCCTCCATGGTTAGGCGACGAGACCGCCAAGAAGCGACATCCAATTCCATTCCCCCAATGACCGTTCGCCAGTTCTCAGCGGCCACGCCGCCTGGGTCAAAGCAGACCCCGAGGATCTTTAATCGATCTCTCCGCTCCGTGTACGGGCAAGGGGGGCCGGAGCCCGTCCTGTGCCGACCAAAGTGCATGACCTCACTCTTCTGAGGATTGATTTTAGAAGAGGAGGCCAACCCAAAACGCTCGCAGAGACCCACCAGTCTGCACATGGCGACTGCATCGGTGACAAACACCGACACGTCGTCCATGTACAGACTCACCTTTAGGCGTTCCCCATGGGTTCCGGGAATCCACAACCCAGGGGAGGATGGGTCCGCTCACAGTGCACAAGCAAATGGTTCAATACAAAGGACAAAAAGGACTGGTGACATTGGGCAGCCCTGCCTGACCCCAGAAGCGACTGGGAAGGCTCCCGAGAGGTGTCCGTTGACTAAAACACGGGCTTCAACGTCCCTATACCTCAGGTCCACCCAATGCCTCAAATTTGGCCCAAAGCCAAAACGGCCATCATGTATTCATGTGACACTCTGTCGAAAGCCTTCTCCTGGTCCAAACTGACTATGCTCAGTGGGAGGCCTCTCTCCTCCGCTAGCTGGATCGCCTCTTGAACCAGGCCCAGGCTGTCGGACACTCTGCGTCCCGGAACAGCACAAGTCTGATCCGGGTGCACGAGGTCCATCATGACACCGTGCACCCTCTTAGACAGCACCTTTGTTAGTATCTTGCAGTCGACATTCAACAAAGTGATCGGGCGCCAGTTGGATAAATCCTCCCGATCACCCTTCTTGTGCACGAGGTTTACCACGCCCCGGTGCATCGAATCTGGAAACCTCGCAGAGGTGGCTAGCTCCCTCACTACCTGCAGATAGTCCTCGCCAAGGACGTGCCAAAGGTGGCGATAAAACTCCACGGGCAGGCCGTCGTCACCCGGGGTTTTATTCGCGGCCAAATCCCTAACAGCGGAGGTCAATTCCTCCAGGCTCACCAGCTCCTCCAACCGCTCCCGCTGTTCGGGGCTCAAATGATTCCTCAGATGGCCGAGAACGTCGGCCATCTGGATTTGGTCAGCCGGTCGTTTTTCAAAAAGCCTTTTCAAAAACCCTCCCTTCCCCCCCTTCCACGCCTCCTGCCCCCAAGCCCTCTCCCTCCCACACTTCTCCCTGCTCTCAAATGTTGTGGTTGTGTGCTTCCCCTTCTCTCCCCATCTTGTCTTCCGCTCCCTCTTTTTGTATATTTTGTTTGTCTGATTTGTTTTGTTTGTTTGTTTGTGAAATAAATGTTAGCTCTTTCACGAGCCTCGATTCAGTATACAAAAAAAAAAAAAAAAAAAAAAAGCCTGGAGTAATATTCCTCCACTGCTTCAGTAATTTGGTCCGGATCCGAAACACACCCCCCCACCCCCCACATTAACCTGGGCCAAACTGCCCCTCTGCCTGGCACATCGTTGGAAGAAAAATCTGGTATACTTTTCGTTCCCCTCCAATGCCTGCACCTTGCTCCGGAAGATGACGGCCCTCGCCCTGGCTTCGAGGAGGGTAAAAATCCTCCCCTTCACCCGGCGGATCTTTTCCGACACGTCCCTCCCTTCACAAAGTTTCTTATGCAGGCGCTGGAGGTACGCCTGCATGCGCTTCAAACGCTCTCGTTTCCCCGCGGCCCTCATTCGCCCGGCCGTACGGAAAAACCCTATGGTCCTACGTTTCACCTCCTCCCACCAGGCTGCCGAGGTAGGGAAGAGGCACCTGACCGTTTCCCACTCCCTATACTTCCGAACGTAGGAACGCACTAAACTGTCATCCTGCAAAAGGCGACAGTTAAGCTTCCAGAGTTCAGAGCGCCGGGGACGTACCCCATTTAATTCAATACCCAGAGACAAACGACAGTGATCTGAAAATGCCACCGCGTGAAGTACCACGTCCGGGTCGCCAAAATTTGGTGTCAAAAGGATGTAATCAATCCTAGCCCGACTGGTACCAGCCGCATCGGTCCGGGTGACCTCATTCCTTTCCGCACCCGTGTCCCTCAACCTAAAATCCTGAACAAGCCATTTAAGGCACCTGCCCAAAGACTCCAGGGGCAACCTGTCCAAACTTATATTAAAATCTCCCCCGACGATCACGGGGCCAGAGGTGGAGAGGAGGGGCCCCAACTGGCGCAGGAGCTCCACTCTTTCTCCCACCGTCGTAGGAGCGTACACATTGACCAAGGTCAGTGGGGTCGAGGACACCACCACCCTGAGCACGGCCAATCGCCCCGGAATAATTTCTTCTAAACTAAGGACCTCGACATTCGGGCTCTTAATGAGGAACCCTAATCCTGCCGCCCTGTTAGTGTTGCTGCCGGACCAATACGACTCTCCGTACCGCCAATTTGCACGGAGGTATCCATACTCACCGTGCGGAATATGGCATTCCTGCAACAGGCAGACATCCCATTCAAAATTGCGCAGTTCTTCAAAAATAGCGATCCTCCAGACCGTGGTACGGACTCCCCGTACGTTTAAACATATTAATTTAAAGCTCATATGTGTTAGTGTATTAATCACCAACCCTAGTGCAAACCACGAAAGGGGAGTCATAGGACTTATGAAGCTCCTCCCTCCTTGCCAATACACGACGGGCTACCATTCTTCCTCCTCCTGCGGTTCTTCCCGCAGCCGGGATCCACGAGGGTGCCCGGGAGCCAGTCCCCGTCGATGCAGACATTCTCCCCGGGTAGCAGGGCGAGGTCCTCCTCCTCGGGGGTCAAATAAATTACCCCCCCTCGCCCGCCATCCAGGGAAGAAAGCCACCAGTCCTCCG
This sequence comes from Myxine glutinosa, assembly GCF_964187855.1. Lineage (NCBI taxonomy): Eukaryota > Metazoa > Chordata > Myxini > Myxiniformes > Myxinidae > Myxine > Myxine glutinosa. The sequence continues at coordinate 28,759,525 of NC_136263.1, read as the reverse complement.
CGAGCAAACCCTCCTTGAGGCCCATGGCCACAGCTGCCCCCGGAGGAGGGGTGATGTCAACGGGTGGGGAACGACTCATGGGGGAACGGGAACGTGAGCGTTCTGGGGAAGACTGCATTTGGGCCCTCCCCCGGAGACCTGCTGCGGCCAACCCCGACTGCACTCCACCCCTACCACAAGCAGGCGATCCCCCAGGCCTGGATGGGTCGCTTGATGCACGGGGGGCTCTACGCCCCACAGGGGTTTTTGTCTTCAACGTTTTTGCGGTCTTCCCTGTGGGGCTTTGCCCTGAGGAGCTTTCCCTTTGTCCTGGCCCCTCCTCCGACGCTTCTTCTCCAACCATTGTCCGGGGTCGCTTTGTTCATAGCCGGAGGAGGAGCCATCACTTCCAGCCTCCGGCAGCGGGGTTTCTGGCACCGAGGATGTTTCTTCGGACCCCGCCACCAGAGCCACCATTCTTTGTGCTTCCTCCCCTCCCACCGCAGTGGGCCCGACACCCGGCGAAGCCACATCCAGGTCCTGATCTGCCCCTCCCTCCTTGTTCTCCTCCCCCTCCCTTTACTTTCTACAGGGCGGGGGGCTGACACACACACAAACACATTAGTCCCCCCCTCACCGACCCCAGATGCAATACCCTCCCCTGTCCCTTGGGCAACACCCCCCCTGCCCCTTGGGCAACCCCCTCCCCAGTCCCTTGGGCAACACCCTCCCCCGTCCCTTGGGCAACACCCTCCCCCCGTCCCTTGGGCAACACCCTCCCCCCGTCCCTTGGGCAACACCCCTCCCCCGTCCCTTGGGCAACACCCCTCCCCCGTCCCTTGGGCAACACCCCTCCCCCGTCCCTTGGGCAACACCCCTCCCCCGTCCCTTGGGCAACACCCCTCCCCCGTCCCTTGGGCAACACCCCTCCCCCGTCCCTTGGGCAACCCCCTCCCCCGTCCCTTGGGCAACCCCCTCCCCCGTCCCTTGGGCAACCCCCTCCCCCGTCCCTTGGGCAACCCCCTCCCCCGTCCCTTGGGCAACCCCCTCCCCCGTCCCTTGGGCAACCCCCTCCCCCGTCCCTTGGGCAACCCCCTCCCCAGTCCCTTGGGCAACACCCTCCCCCGTCCCTTGGGAAACACCCTCCCCCCGTCCCTTGGGCAACACCCTCCCCCCGTCCCTTGGGCAACACCCCTCCCCCCGTCCCTTGGGCAACACCCCTCCCCCCGTCCCTTGGGCAACACCCCTCCCCCGTCCCTTGGGCAACACCCCTCCCCCGTCCCTTGGGCAACACCCCTCCCCCGTCCCTTGGGCAACACCCCTCCCCCGTCCCTTGGGCAACCCCCTCCCCCGTCCCTTCGGCAACCCCCTCCCCCGTCCCTTGGGCAACCCCCTCCCCCGTCCCTTGGGCAACCCCCTCCCCCGTCCCTTGGGCAACCCCCTCCCCCGTCCCTTGGGCAAGACCCCCCCCCCCCGTCCCTTGGGCAACACCCCCACTCCCCCCCCCCCGCAGCAGCATGCATCTTGCTCGCGTAACTCTGCGGGCAGGAGCGGAAAGTGTGCCCCGGCACACCACAGAGGTTGCACCGCACCACTTGGGTGCAGCGCTCCCTCAAATGTCCCAACTCGCCACACTGAGTGCAGATGTTCACTGTACACCCAGTAATCAAGTGGCCAAGTTGACCGCATCGGCGGCATAATTTCGGCTGTCCCGCGTAAAAGACTTGGCCTCGGTCCATCCCAACCATAATCCCATTGGGGATGTGGGTGACCGTACCGTTCTCCCTCGTCCGCAGCTTTACCCGGAACTGCCGAATCCCGGTCCAAATACCGAGGCTGTCCCGGACGAGCCGTACTTGGCCTCGGATGTCAGCGTATCGACTGAGCCAAACCTTGACATTGTCGCGGAAGTGGAGGGTGAGACTCAAGACGCCAATGGTCGGAAACAGGTTTTACAAAAGGTCACAACTTTATTAACTGGTTATTCACTTGATTCCATTTACCAAATAATACCGCATTATTCAATGGCTGAGATTAACTCTTTTCCATGGTCCTTTTCGTTCGGCTGATGTTCCTCCGCCATGGTCCCGTTCGTCAGAGCTCCTCGCAGCAAGTCCTCCCGACTCCAGCCGCAGCTCTCGCTTATATGGACCAACTCGACTTAATCCTCTGTCCGCTGAACTCGTAATCTCCTCTCCGCCGACGTCACCGGTCGCCTTCCTGGCGCCAGCTAGCCCCCCCCTGCTGTGAGTTCCATTTATCAAACAATAGGGGGGTGCTCCAGCCTGGGGCTGTGACCAGGTGTATCAAGAGACCATCATGTTCGTGCACATTCCTAACTCATTTACAAACCCGTCCCCCACAGAGTTTGCATGTAAAATGCATCTGCTTTGTTACTAGGTCGACCAATAAGTTACCAGTGCCAATTAATAAGTTACACTGAATTACACTTCCACAATTCCCTCATCTTTTTGTTTTTGTTTATATTAACCATTAATCTAAACATCAATATAAGTAAACAATCAATCACTACAAGTAAACATCATTACAAGTATAAGTAAATAATCATAACTTTGGTAATCAAATTCCCTTAGGCATACACCGTCATCCTGCAAGAATCACAAAACATTTCGTTGGTCATTGACTCCTTCCATATTGTTCAATCTATTGCATTTGCATCACAAATATATTTTCAAAACAACACTTCACCATCACCAAGATACAACAATTTCACTTCATTTTCAAGTTTTGTAAAGCATCTGCACCATCTGGCAAAAACGTTTGCCTCCACACAAATGTTGACTTTGTTTGAAAGGAAGGGCTGATCACTTGTGTTTGAATCCAGGTATGAAACATTTTCTCCTAATGTCTTCATAGCTCCTGCACTACTTCGTGTAGGATTTCGCTGTTGTGGTAACATTGCGGAGTCATAGACTGACCCTGCTCTCCTTGTAGCATTCTTGCCACTTTTTGCTGTAAACCATAGTAATTCCTGAACAAGGCCTTCACCCAGTTGTAGTCGACTTGCCTCCTCCCTTATTGTGAGTGGGCAGCAAGTATTGGTGTGACATTGATTGGCCAGCAAGATGTGGAACAGGGATGCCGGATGCATCCACAATGATGTTGGGACCATGGTGTTCAGGTCATTCATGGTCCTTACCAGGAGCAATCCAGCAGAATCGTGCACAGCTGTTGTGACAAGGGCACAGCCGTTTTTTTGCAGCTCCATGCTGGTTCCCCGGACGTTGGTGAAGTAATAACATATGTCCCCGCATTTCACAGAGGTTGCAGGTAAAATGTCGTTGTCCTGCAACTTCTGATGTGGTGAATGTTCGAAGTCTTCGAACAAGAGTAAGTGATCGCCTTTCTTTCATATGTTGCAGTGTGATCCAGGCAAATGGTCACATAAATTTCCTTGGTGAAGGTAAGCATTCATCTCCAAGTTACACGGGAGAATGTCTTCATCATTCTTTGAGAAAGAGGGTGTATGCCACGATTAACTTCATTTTTTAGCCACAAATTTTCTTTCTTTCTTCTTCCCAATTCCGTTAGCAATCCCTCCAAAATGTGATCTCGTCTTATCCTTATGCTCAGTCATATCTGAATCTGCTTTCCGCACACACTGAATCAGATCGGGTACATCTTACCATGAAATCAGCATAATCATGTATATCTTCCGACAGTTTCACATTCAACAATTTGTTGTTTTTCCTTAACACAAAAAGTTATATTCATTTATATGCGTCACACAAATAATATTCAATCAGGTATGTATTTTATTACTAAACTAAGAATAGCATTGTATATGATTACAATCACACACGGGAATACCTAATTCCCAACAACAATTTTCCCAAACCAACAAATTAAGCATAATGTATTATTACCATAATTCCTCTCCACTTTTTCTTTTCCCTCTTTTTTTTTTTTTTTTCTCCTAACAGTGTGTCACTCGTGGTGATATGAGTTCATTGATATTGTAATTGACACAACTCATAACATTGTCGTTATGCCATTATCTTAATTCTACTGTATTCATTTGCAACATCACTTGATTTAGTCTTTTAATCTCAGTATTTATGTCGCCATAAAAGTCTTCCTTTTCTGGTTCCACATTTCTTTCCTCATTTGTCACTTCATGCGTTATCATCGTGTTGTTGGTTACCTTATTCAAACACACCGTCACTAAGGCTTTCAAGCAAGCCACCACTAAAACAATTGCCAATATAACTACTAAACCAACAAACAAGTCTGCTACTCCTTGTATATATTCATATCTATGACATAGTTATATGTCGATGACATTTAACATTATATACCAAACTAACAAGCTTCCTAAAAGGTAAATAAAGAAAATCCCTTAATATGTAACATAATCAGATTATTTGTCTTACCCTGATCCCCCTATCTCCCGGGGTTGAACTCAATCCCCTGATCATGAGTGTAGTTGTGATACATTTTTTCACTCATGCTGTATTAATATCAGCAGGTAATTGTATGTCATGTAGGCAAATAAATGTCACTATTCCAAGTAGGAATATCACATGTTGAAAATGTAATGTTTATCAATGCAAGGGGTGTTAAAATGTAATTCAAATGACTGTAAATCATGACTATCATTTTTCTACCACTGAATGTTCTGCTGGGCTGCTAGGTGCAGCCTCATTTTCTGTGGGATCGTCCACCTTAGCCCCATGTGCTTGCTTGCAATGAGAGGCATGAATCCAACTTTCTATTTTGGGTCCATATTTGTTTCTATTCTTATCAATCTCCTATGGTTTATCAATTCGTTCCAAGATACCGCAACCAAAGGTTTTAACCAAAGCTCTACCAAACTATTTCCAATTTGAACAAAAAATGCCAGTGAAACAATGATTCGAAGGATTAACTTCAAGGGGTCAATAAATTTATTCTATAGCCAGATCTAATTTTCCCATCCAATAGTTTGCCTTGCCACATGTCATATTATAACACCTTAATAAACCTTCGAAAAAATGTTTCCCATCTCAACAAATTTCCTTTTTTACAAATAGCCATGTGTAACTTACGTATTTAACTACAATTTCCTCTCAATTTGTTTGGCCTAACTGGCCGTAAAAGTGGCTGCCAGCATGCAGTACCGTTTTTATCTACCAAGGAAGTGTTCCACACAAGACCTCTACCAAAATGTTGTTTGTAAAAACAAATCTGGGATTTCTGATTACATGGATGCACACTCTCAGGACATTTTCAGGCTGCTGTTAACAATCCACTACGATGACTTAATTCCTTTACCCACAATCAAATAATTAGTACAAATTGAGGATATTATCCCTATCACATTCTTTTATAGATTCATTATGTTGGATCTAATTTTTTCCAATAATTTTCCACTGCTGTAAGGCGGAACAATAGCTCTCATAAGTCTTAGTAATATCGTACTTAATTTGCCCAGCAGAGAATAATTTATTTACTATCCTTTCTCATCTGTTAACCAGTGACTTTGTTTAAACTCCAGAACTGAAAAACCCACAATAGTTCAAACCAGCAAAATTTTCTTTACTCTTTTCCCATATCATCTATGCCTAAAACACATCCATACATACAGCACAATTTATATGCTGATAAAATTCAAGTTTATATATATAAAATCCATGAGCAGAGTATTCTGGGAAGTCAGTGTAAGACCTCTCCCAAATTTGGATGATTTTGTACTTCCTCATTTCCTTTTATGAAGCTCATATCCATAAATAGATGTTATTCTCATATACATTCTATCAAAAATGGAATCCCAAAATTACTCACAATTTTACTATTAATTAATGGCTGCTCATAACCCAGCACATCAAAAAAATTTTATATTCCATTTCCCTTGACAAAAGAGATAATGTTCATAATCAAATTATATTTCTATTTTATTTTACGAATTCTCTGGATATTCAATCCCATCCACATATCCCAATCCCATCCACATATAACTATCCATTTCCAGACAGGCACACTGTCGGTGTCAACAATCTTGTAAGATTGATACACAAAAACACACACACACATGCATTATGCATATTTGTTTGCGTTGGAACCATTATTTACAGATCAGATGGGTGTCAATTTTATTTCAATTTCATAAAATTTGTCAATCAAATTCAAAATGCTTATAGACAAATAAACCAGAAGTCCATTCTTAGAAAACCCTTATGATGTCAAATTGAAATTACCCTTTCTGCCTTCACAATAATCTATCCAAATTTTGACTACACACCCATTTGCATGTCAGTCGACCATTGACCTATCAATCGTGCGGAACAATAGTCCGAAATTCCCACCTGATCATCATGTGACTCTTGTTACTTGGTTTGCCAACAATTGCAACGCAATTGTTCCAAACTTTGTAAATTTAAAATTGCTGTGCCCAAAATAGAAGATCCAATTTTGGCATTTTATCAATTAATTATTAATTTGTTAACAAGCAAAAAGAAAAATGAATCATTCTTGCTCTGAAAACTTTTCAGACACAAGAATCATTGACAGTTGTTCATGTTTGTCCAGTAATCGAATCTGTTGAGGCCAATCATCATTTGGGATTTGCAGCAATGAAGGCCTAATCATTGTCTGAGGTACCGGTAAGCACTGGTACCCTTGATCTTGGTTTGCCCCATGACCTTGTCTTCCTGTTGACATACGGACATCTTCTTCTCCAATGTCCCATCTTTCCACACTCGAAACACCGGTTTCTGTCGTTGTCTGATCTGTGCGCCTGTGCACTTGTATTGCTGGGCTGCATCTCTACATCCCTGAGTTGCCACTGCAATCTCTCGTTATCTCCTGAAACACGAAAAAATTCTCTGTACCGTCCTTTTTGGGGAGACAACTGGAAATCAGATGGGACAACTGTGACTTTCATTCCTAATTTCGAGGGCAGTTGTGCATTTGTCTCCTCCACTGTATCCTGTATCCCTTTTATTTTAAGTTCTAGTTCCGTTATCCGTTCTTGCTGTTCCCGTTGTCTGGATTCACCATCCCAAAGATGGAATGCAAGCCAGTCTACCGTTAGATTCTGTCTCTTCCTGGCTTTCAATCTTTGTTCCAATCTGTCCAATCGACTTCGCTCAAATGTACCATCTCTTGGAAACTCCTCATCATGTCCCTTTGTCCACAAATACCAATTCTCGACCTGCCTTATAGCTTCGGCACCATAACGGTCGTACATATGATGTGTACAAGTACCTTTTTGTGGAATCTCTGGTTGTCCTTGTGTGTTCTTGCAGGCTCCATTTCCCATTCTGCCTTTTATCAAAGTAGCGTTGGATGTGTTGTAGCTTGTTCCAGGTTCCTCTAAAGCTTCACTCGTACCTCCAGGAAGGATCTCTCCACCTGTTCGCACGGTGATTTCCAGAGAATCTCCCTCAGCTGTGGCTTTTGCACAATCCAATCTCACAGATCAGTATTTGCAGATGAGCCGGAGGGTCAGTATGAAGTGGGTGAATCCTCAGGTGTCCGCTCTGTTTGACGGGGAAATCACACAATGGTAACCGCACATATATATCTGTATATAAACTCACCACCTTGCTCAATTTTCCCAGGTTGTCTCCACATTGATATAATATCTCGCAAAGATATCAAAGCTTCTTTCTTGAGACCGCATTTTCATCAATCAAACAATCAATATATTCAATTCAATTTATTCAGTTCAATTTATTCAGTTAATTTTATTCAATTAAATTCAATCAATTAGATTCAATCAATCAACAATTCAATCAATTATTCAATTTCAATTAATTCATCAATATTCATCAATAAATCAAATTAATCATTTTGGATGACTCCTTGCATAAGCCCTTTCCCCAATGATATCAGGACAGGTCCATCCATTGACTGAGATCGAATTTTATCGGTCGTCACCTCTGGTTCGTACCTCATGTCAATTGATGAATCACCGTCCTGTCCTAGGGTCATATCTGACATATTTCCCCATTTTGCCTGGTCTCCACAAATTTTCTTTGCAACCACTAAAGGCAACTCATCCTTCATTCGTGAGACAGCCAAAATGGATGGCAGATATGACCCTAGGACAAGCAAGTTCCAACAACAAGTTCCAACAAGTTCCAACAAGTGCCAACAGCAAGTTCCAACAACAAGTTCCAACAACAAGTTCCAACAAGTTCCAACAGCAAGTTCCAACAAGTTCCAACAACAAGTTCCAACAACAAGTTCCAACAACAAGTTCCAACAGCAAGTTCCAACAACAAGTTCCAACAACAAGTTCCAACAGCAAGTTCCAACAACAAGTTCCAACAAGTTCCAACAACAAGTTCCAACAGCAAGTTCCAACAACAAGTTCCAACAACAAGTTCCAACAACAAGTTCCAACAAGTTCCAACAGCAAGTTCCAACAGCAAGTTCCAACAGCAAGTTCCAACAACAAGTTCCAACAAGTTCCAACAAGTGCCAACAGCAAGTTCCAACAACAAGTTCCAACAACAAGTTCCAACAAGTTCCAACAGCAAGTTCCAACAGCAAGTTCCAACAACAAGTTCCAACAACAAGTTCCAACAAGTTCCAACAAGTGCCAACAGCAAGTTCCAACAACAAGTTCCAACAACAAGTTCCAACAAGTTCCAACAGCAAGTTCCAACAGCAAGTTCCAACAGCAAGTTCCAACAACAAGTTCCAACAAGTTCCAACAAGTGCCAACAGCAAGTTCCAACAACAAGTTCCAACAACAAGTTCCAACAAGTTCCAACAGCAAGTTCCAACAGCAAGTTCCAACAACAAGTTCCAACAACAAGTTCCAACAAGTTCCAACAAGTGCCAACAGCAAGTTCCAACAACAAGTTCCAACAACAAGTTCCAACAAGTTCCAACAGCAAGTTCCAACAGCAAGTTCCAACAACAAGTTCCAACAACAAGTTCCAACAAGTTCCAACAAGTGCCAACAGCAAGTTCCAACAACAAGTTCCAACAACAAGTTCCAACAAGTTCCGACAGCAAGTTCCAACAAGTTCCAACAAGTTCCAACAGCAAGTTCCAACAACAAGTTCCAACAAGTTCCAACAGCAAGTTCCAACAACAAGTTCCAACAAGTTCCAACAGCAAGTTCCAACAGCAAGTTCCAACAACAAGTTCCAACAACAAGTTCCAACAAGTTCCGACGGCAAGTTCCAACAGCAAGTTCCAACAACAAGTTCCAACAAGTTATTATCACATTGCAATGACCTCTAAACATTCCTAAACCAATATCCCATTAAAAAATCCCATTAAAATCCCATATTTTGTCACCCTTTGCATTGTTGAAAGCAATTAATTCCATAACTTAATATTACCTCTGGTTTATATATACTAGGGCGTGCCCGCACGTACGTGCTCGCCCGTACGTGCTTGCAAAAAACATGCGTGCAAACAACAACAACAAAACTTTGAAACCACAATCCAATCTCACTTGGTCATCACTCTGTCTATCTCTTTTTGTCTGTCTCTCTCTATGTGTCTGACTATCATCTTTATCTCTGTTTGTCTCTATGTCTCTCTCTCTTTCTCTCTCTGTCTATCTCTCTCTGTCTGTCTCTCTCTATGTGTCTGACTCTGACTATCATCTTTATCTCTGTTTGTCTCTATGTCTCTCTTTCTTTCTTTTTCTGTCTATCTCTCTCTGTCTGTCTCTCTTTCTCACTTTGTCTCACTCTGTCTATCTCTTTTTGTCTGTCTCTCTCTATGTGTCTGACTATCATCTTTATCTCTGTTTGTCTCTATGTCTCTCTTTCTTTCTTTTTCTGTCTATCTCTCTCTGTCTGTCTCTCTTTCTCACTTTGTCTCACTCTGTCTATCTCTTTTTGTCTGTCTCTCTCTATGTGTCTGACCAGAGGGTGGTTGTCACCCACAAACACTCGTCGCGAGCTGTTCCATTGTCTGTTGATTCCCATTCTGCTGTTTTTGTCTCATAATGAAGATAAATTTGGAACAGCCCTTAAACTAACACCAAGCAGATCAATTTTTTTTTTTAAATATAAAATCATTTTCTCATTAATTCATAATCATAAAATCATTTAATCCGTGTCACCCATGCTATTTATCTAGCAAATTTCGTCAAAAAAAAACAACAAGTTTTAGTTATGGCGGGAAAACTGAAAAAAAATTCTCTATTTAAAACGGGTGTACACGATTGTACACGTGTACGGACCTTACCGACCCGGCAAACAAATCGCCTCATGGTGCACTTCATGAGCCGACTTGCCCGCAGACCAGAGTAAGGCTCTTAACACCCAGCGTATACCGTACGCATATGCAAGCACACGAATAATAGAATCATTTAAACCGTTCCATCCGTGACTTTTACCTTGGACGGTCGTGACAAAAATACTTTTACACTCCTTGGATTACCTACGGAATGCAAGTCCCACACACCAAATCCTCCATCTTCAGAATTCATATTTCATAATGGACAGATCCCCAAGACGTCATGCTTACATGCTCACCTTGGCGACGTCCACTCGAAATTTCAGCGGTGCCTCCATATTGTCGCGGAAGTGGAGGGTGAGACTCAAGACGCCAATGGTCGGAAACAGGTTTTACAAAAGGTCACAACTTTATTAACTGGTTATTCACTTGATTCCATTTACCAAATAATACCGCATTATTCAATGGCTGAGATTAACTCTTTTCCATGGTCCTTTTCGTTCGGCTGATGTTCCTCCGCCATGGTCCCGTTCGTCAGAGCTCCTCGCAGCAAGTCCTCCCGACTCCAGCCGCAGCTCTCGCTTATATGGACCAACTCGACTTAATCCTCTGTCCGCTGAACTCGTAATCTCCTCTCCGCCGACGTCACCGGTCGCCTTCCTGGCGCCAGCTAGCCCCCCCCTGCTGTGAGTTCCATTTATCAAACAATAGGGGGGTGCTCCAGCCTGGGGCTGTGACCAGGTGTATCAAGAGACCATCATGTTCGTGCACATTCCTAACTCATTTACAAACCCGTCCCCCACAGAGTTTGCATGTAAAATGCATCTGCTTTGTTACTAGGTCGACCAATAAGTTACCAGTGCCAATTAATAAGTTACACTGAATTACACTTCCACAACATCATAGTCACTCACGCCTTCGTTGTACAGGTGGACGGTCACGACTCTCTCCTGGGTTTCTGAGAGAGCCTCGACCGCACAGTCTGCCAGTTTCCCAGCAGACCGAGCGGTAGCCCACCGGCGCCAGAACTCGGCAAGTCCCTGCCCCGTTTGAAAGGACACGTCGAAGCCACGGGCGAGGGAGATCAGGCAGAAAAAGTCAACAGCCTTGAACCCCAGCACACCCAACAATACATCTCTACCGAATTTGTCTCTAGCCGGCACACTGCAATCCACTGCAACAAACCGAAACCGGACACAGTTATGGCGCCTGCTCGCCATACCGGGGTTCTAGGAGGGGCGGAGGACAACACTCGGGGTGGGGGGGGGGGGGGAGGAGGGAGGGAGGGAGGGACGGGAGACGAAGGGGAGCACAAGGCTCCCCCCTGTCTGGTGGGCAACGCCCCCCAAACAGGAGGAAGGATGGGGGAAAGCAGGAAGGGAAGAGACGCACGAAAATGCAGGACAAACAAGCAATAATAAGAGCAATAAATAAATAATGAGAATTAAATACGAACACAGCAAAACACAGGAAACGAAAACACCGGCAGAGGAGAACATAACGGGTTCACTCGTGACGGCACTTCCGGATCCGGGAATCCACAGCACCAAACAAACACGGTGGAACACTCAAACACCCACCTTTTTGCCCTTCACCACTCACCAACAAAACACACCAGATCATTCATACACACACATACACACCGATACACACACATACACAACACCAACCAACCAACCACCTACCCTTACAACATACACCACGCAACATACAAAAACACACACTCATGCAAAAAACACATCCTCACCCACTCACTCATTAACACAAAATAAGAAATAATAATAGTAACAAAAACAAATATATATATATATATATATATATATATATATATATATATATATATATATATATATATATAAAACCACCTTTAGAGGCCATTTTTCCCCGCAAGCGGGGGTTGGCCTTTTTCGGGAACCGTGGTTGTTGTTTTTTTTTTTTGGGTCCCCTTTTTTGAAGCAGTATATATATATATATATGTATATATATATATATATATATATATATATATATATATATATATATATATATATATATATATGGTAATGTATTCATGTAAACATTTATTTCTCTTCATTTGATCAGTGTTGATCATTTGATCAGATGATCATTAGATCATTGATCATTTGATCAGATGATCTTTCCTGGGAAAACCACATTTCAAATCTGGCCTCCAAAGCCAGTCGCCGACTGGGCATCCTCCGTCGTGCGAAGTCCTTCCTCGGCACACCTGAGCTCCTCACCACATACAAGGCTTTCATCCGCAGCTCAATGGAATACTGCTCTCCCCTCTGGGCTGGTGCTCCTGCCTCACACCTAGCTCGTCTTCACGCTGTTGAAACCAAAGCGTTCAGAATCATTAGAATCTCCCGCGATGAAGCTAACTCCAAGGGCCTTTCACTCACCCACCGCAGGCAGGTTGGTGGTCTTTCTGTCTTCTACCGACTCCTCTCTGGCCTTGCCCCCCCCACCCCCTCCCCCAGCTCTCTCTGGGCTCTGTCCCCCAAATATTCCTACAGGTCGCACAAGATCTGCCTGCAACCCTCTTATGGTTAAACTGCCAAAATCAAGACTCTCTGCTCACCTTCACTCCTTCAGTCCTCTTTTTTCCCGCCTCTGGAACAAACTCCCTCACTCTCTTCAATCCCACTCCACCCTCCAGGTCTTTAAAACAGCTGTTCACCACCATCTCTTATCTTCCCCCATCCAAAACCTTGATCTTTTCTACCCCCGCTAATTTCACCCAAAATTCTACACTTTTTTTTTTTTTGAAATACCAACTTCTGTCCTGGAAGTCCTTGGTCCCCTTGTGTTTTATACCTCTCCCCCCCCCCCTCCCACGCCTCCTCCACCCAAGCCCTCTCCCTCCCACACTTCTCCCTGTTCTCAAATGTTGTGTTTGTGTGCTTCCCCTTCTCTCCCCATCTTGTCTTCCGCTCCCTCTTTTTATATATTTTGTTTGTCTGGTTGATTTGTTTGTGAAATAAATGTTAGCTCTTTCACGAGCCTCGATTCAGTATACAAAAAACAAACAAAAAAAAAGTGTTGAGATTATACTGTGGTTTTAGTTTGTCAGATATACAGAGGAAACTGACACTTTCTAATTATTCCGTTTCGTTTTATCCCACAGCTTATTCAAAGCTACATGTCAGCGCAATCGCAATAGGGAAAATATAATTCCCATTCAGGTGAGACTTCTGCTGTTGATTCTAAATGTGTACAAACAAGACAATATTTTTGGACCCTACTGGACCATAAGACTGCTATTTATCTTATATCCGCTCTCTCATTCTTCTTTTTTATTCCTTTGGTGTTTGGTGTTCTCCAAAAGGCAATCTCATAAGTTTGGTCGGTTGAGTTGGTTTGCTTATTTATTCTTTCAGGTTTCTGGTCAATAACTCAAAGTTGTATGAAGCTGAAGGTTTTGCACATTTTTGCATCTTACAAACAAAACGTTATTCCTTCAAACATGAAGGAATGTTCAACAGAAGAAAAAAAAAACTGCACAGAAGGAATGCTCAAAGTATCATGTGTGACGATATCTCAGAAATGTGAAGTCTTCAAAAATGAAGCCTCGTAAATTTTGCTCACAAGAACATTTTGTGTGAAACTTTGAGTTATTTCCTTATTCGCCAATTGAACAAAGAGCTACAAAATGTCTGTGGTCTGTCTGTCTTCTGCCGCCTCCTTTCTACTGTTTGAAGTCACCCTTTCGGAAGGTCTCAGAATACTCTGTTGTATATCTCAAGAATGCAAAGGCATAGAATGTTGAATGTTTCTTCACATACTCACAATGGACATTTGGCCTTTGGCTTTTGAGTAGCATTTTCATTTGTCAATTGATGATGATGACCATTCCTTTTTGCATTGTGATACGGCTGCCAAACGGATACGGATGCATATGGCTGCCAAAGCAGTTTCCTTGGCTATTGGGCACAATGTTGGACCGGTCGCCACTCCGACGCAGGATACTCGAATGGCTCATTCAATCTAATAAGCTGGTACTCAATTTGCTGACATCAGAAGGATTACAGGCTGAGTCGACCCACCTGGTGTTAATTCAAGTGCATGAGAGGACCTTGAACTCAGGACCATGAGATTTCAAGCCAGCCACCTGAACCATTAAGCCAACACCAGGCCCATTTGTCAATTAGTCAGTAATTTATATTTGTGTTTCTACACAATGCTAAGTCCAATGTAGGAGAAGTATGATGAATCTCAATAATTTGATAATCTTACTATAATTCACCAAATGTCCGTCCGTCCGTCTGTCTGTCTGTCCGTCCGTTTGAAGGTACCGCAAAAACGGTCGAACCAATCGCAACGATATTTTGGGTGGGTCATCCTGGGATCTCCTGGAGTAAAATAGGGTATATTGTTTTTCCAATTCAGCTTTGGCCTCCAGCATTTTCAGGTTTGGACTCCTGCATGACGTTATTTTCCCGGTTACTGCACAAATGGCTGCACCTATCGGCTGCACCGATCGGACTTGGTGAGTCGGTGACCTGCACCAATCAAAGACCTTTTATTAGGACATGGGTTGAATCCCTGCTTGAGAGAATGCCAACCCCCTCCCCGCCATCACGGTCGTCTCTCCAACTCACAATCCCACGAGATATACGGAAAGGACGACCCAAAACCAATTGTCTTATTTTTGATTTGTATATAAACATCATTAAAAGTCATTAATGACCTCGGCCAAAGTTCAAACGACGTGGGTTTAATCTCTACATGAGAGAATTCCACATAGCTATTTGGGTGGTGTATATGCTAACAGATCGCTGTCTCCATCGATCTTGCCAAGGCCGTAACATCTATCGGCTCAAAATCCTTTTAACTGTTGACTTGGTAGTTTTTACAATGAAGGAAACATTAACAATGTTGTTAAAAGTTTATTTTGTGATTAATTTGTGATTGGAGTTATGTTTGGAATGAAAAATGAGATATCGAGTTCAAGTGAATGACGACATGCCGTGATGGTTTCTACCTTCTAAATGTGAACTTCGCGGATCGCCATATGCAGATTCGCCACGGTCCCACGATCGATGTTTCTATACGTGAATGTACCCGTTTGTTTGCGAACGGGTACGTTTCTCATGGAAGTCCTGCACGAACCTGCTGTCCATGTCTGACGTGCGACTGAAGGTGCTACAGGAATGTGGAATTTATTGGTTTCATGCTTTAGCATTCGCCGCATCTGCATTGCCTGTTTGCTTCTGGCCTTCCACCCGTGCGTATCACGGGTATCTCACTAGTAAATAAAATCTGTGTTGTTTTCGATATAACATCCAATGTCTGTGTCAGTTTTGCATTTGCTTCCAATCCACTTGTCTCACAAAGTATAAAACAGCACCATATTTATCGCCAAGGATCCAGCCAGTGCAAGCTCAAGAAAAATTGGATTTGTCCAAAGACATTTTGATGATTCACATTGATAAATGCCCAGACAAAGCAAGCATGAAATATGGCAACAAGTCCTGAGACGCTGCTGATTGGCTGTGCGAGTCTAGGTGCACTGTGATTGGCACATGGTGACGTCAATACACCCTCGCTGTACCAGTTTCCCCGCTCTTTGACTTTGAAAATAAAAAATAATTGAGCAACAAACAACACAACAAAAAGTGGGCCTTGGCCTATTATCGGCTTGCGAGTTTGATTTGATGGCATTAGGATTTATTTTTTTTTGTATACTGAATCGAGGCTCGTGAAAGAGCTGACATTTACTTCACAAACAAATCAACCAGACAAACAAAATATATAAAAAGAGGGAGCGGAAGACAAGATGGGGAGAGAAGGGGAAGCACACAAACACAACATTTGAGAGCAGGGAGATGTGTGGGAGGGAGAGGGCTTGGGGGGAGGAGGCATGGGAAGGGGGGGGGGGGGGGTGGGAGAAGTATAAAACACAAGGACACCAAGGACTTCCAGGACAGAAGTTGGTATTTCAAAGAGGTGGAATTGGGGTGAAATTAGCAGGGATAGAAAGGATCAAGGTTTTGGATGGGGGAAGATAAGAGATGGTGGTGAACAGCTGTTTTAAAGACCTGGAGGGTGGAGTGGGATTGAAGAGAGTGAGGGAGTTTGTTCCAGAGGCGGGAGAAAAGAGGAATGAAGGAGTGAAGGTGAGTAGAGAGTCTTGATTTTGGCAGTTTAACCATAAGAGGGTTGCAGGCAGATCTTGTGCGACCTGTAGGAATATTTGGGGGACAGAGCCCAGAGATAGCTGGGGGGGCAAGGCCAGAGAGGAGTCGGTAGAAGACGGAAAGACCACCAACCTACCTGCGGTGAGTGAGTGAGAGGCCCTTGGAGTTAGCTTCATCGTGGGAGATTCCAATGATTCTGAATGCTTTGGTTTCAACAGCGTGAAGACGAGCTAGGTGTGAGGCAGGAGCACCAGCCCAGAGGGGAGAGCAGTATTCCATTGAGCTGTGGATGAAAGCCTTGTATGTGGTGAGGAGCTCAGGTGTGCCAAGGAAGGACTTCGCACGACGGAGGATGCCCAGTCGGCGACTGGCTTTGGAGGCCAGATTTGAAATGTGGTTTTCCCAGGAAAGATCATGGCAGATAGTGAGACCCAAAAGCTTGAGTGACAGAACTTCTTGGAGAGGACTATTCAGAAAGTGGATGGGAGGGTTGTCCAGTCGGTCTTTTCGGAGAGACATCGTAAGAGTGTGAGATTTGTCAGGATTGAAAGACATGTTCCACTTGTTTGCCCAGTCTGTGATTTTGTCCAGGTCTGCAGAGAGTGAGGAGGCTGCAGACTGCCGATCTGAGGGATGAAGAATGGAGCGACAGAGAGTAGAGTCATCAGCAAAGAGATAGAGAGGATTTTCAAGAGTCAAAGAGATCATTGATGAAGACCAGAAAAAGCACAGGGCCCAGAACACTGCCTTGGGGAACTCCAGCCTGAACAGGAAGAGGAGATGAGAGAAACCCATTCAGGGCCACACGTTGACTACGACTAGAGAGGAAGTCCGCCAGCCATGCGTGGAGATTTCCATGGATATCAAAAGAGGAGAGTTTGGTGAGCAGAGCGGGGTGCCAGACCGTATCGAAGGCACGTGATATGTCAAGGGAGACAGCTCTAATTTCCTGTTTGGCATTGAGGATCTCCATCCATTGTTGAGAAAGCAGAAGCAGCATGTCCAGAGTAGAGTGACCAGGTCTGAAACCAAATTGATGATCAGAGATCAAGCCATTGGAGAAGAGGAAAGATTTCATATCTGAAGCAATGATGGATTCCATGACTTTGCTGATATTTGGGAGAAGACTGATTGGTCTGTAGTTGCTGGGATCTGTTTTTGCACCTTTTTGTGCAAAGCGGTGATGTTGGCAGATTTCCAAGCAGATGTAAGATGACCTTGAGCAAAAGAGAGGGTGAAGAGAACAGAGAGAGGGAGTGAAAGAGCGGAAGAACAAGATTTTAGGACCCGTGGGCTGATGCCGTCAGGTTCAGTTGCAGAATCAGAGTCGAGGGTTGCCAGAAACTTTTCCACCTTGTCAGGAGGAAAGGACACAGAGTCCAGGAGCAGCTGGGTACGACTGGGTACGGTGGGTACAGAGAGGGATGGGTTTGGGACACAAGATTTAGAGGCAAACACAGAGTTGAGGCATTCAGCTTTTTCACGTGCGGAGTCAGCTGTGTCGCCATTTGAGGTGAGGGAGGGGATGGAGGGGGAACAAACACCAGAAACAGATTTGACCAGACGCCACCAGGATTTGGAAGAGGGAGACAGATAAGAGAGTTCTGTCCTGAGAACGGAGAGATATTGTTTCCTGGCTCTCCTGAGGGTGGACGCACACTTGTTTCGGGCTTTGTGAAAGGAAATGAGATTTCCTTCCATTGGATTTGCTTTCCAGGAGACGCAAGCAAGTTGTTTCTGGGCAATAGCCTCACCACAAGATTCCGTGTACCATGGACGGGAGGAAGGGTATGACAACTGAAGACGAGATGGGATAAATCTGTGCATGAGAGAGAGAGCAATTTACTTTGGAAGAATTCCCAGGATGAGTTGATGTCAGAGGCGGTAGAGATGGGAGACCAGTCCAGATGATTGATGGCTGCTTGAAGACCGTGCCAGTTGGCCTGAGTGAAATGCCAGACTCGCCGACGCTGAGGAGGCTCTCTGAGAATGGTCAGAGAGATGTCCACTTTAACTTTAACATAGGATGCTTTTGATTGTTTATCAACGTGATAAGTCAAACACTTACTCGCACCCTCTCGTAGACCACTCATCGACATTCCAGGGACTTTGTTTTTGCGTCCTCCACCAACGCAAGTGATTATGTTTTGGAAACTTTCTATTAAAAATTACATCATCAATTAAGTTTAGTTACAAATCATCAATAAAGATGTCAGCAACTCAAAGTTGTATAACGAAGAATTTTTGTTCATGCTTCTTCACAAAGACTTTTCACAGTTTTACTTTGATTTACAAACGTTTTTGCAAGTAAAGTCCACCTGGGTTTCAACTCTGATCAGTGCCAAGCTCCACCTGTGGATCAGTATATTTCCACGAGGTACAATCCGATTAACCTTAAATTGGATGTTTATTTTATCTTGCTGTTCAACGATTTAATGAAAATTCCAGATTTGAGTACATATAAACCTGCCTATCTTTACTGACCTGGTTATTGTTGTTTTTTCCTTTTCTCACTCAGGATTATACACTTCTCCCACTATCAGAACAGGGAATTCTCTTGGAGGTAAGCTAACATCACTGGTTCATGAAGGTGTGATTCCTTGAACGCACAATTACAGCTTTCCCTTCATCTCTACACCAACTGGTTGTTTGTTTTTGCATATATTGGTGCAATTTTACTTCCCTTCCAAACTGGTTTAGTCTGGAGATGACAGAAGGTACAGTACCAAGTGACGAGTGACGCCATGTCTGCCTTTTTCTCTCATTATGTATTTGGATAGTACAGCAGTTAGGATAAATGCATTAATTTAGGCATTTCTAGAATAACAGAGTATATTCGTTTGTGAATTTATTGATCGAGATTTGAGATGTTAAGTAATCATCGAGGTAAATGCCGGACCTCATCACCAGACTCGATGATGTAATGGTTATGGAGCGTCCGCTCTGAGTCTTAGATGATGGTGGGTCCAACCCAGGTCGAGTCATATTAAAGACTTTTAAAATGTTACGTGTTTGATGCTCAGCATTTGCAAAGGGAAGTACGTGTTTGATGCTCAGCTTCCTGGTTTAATGCTCGGCATTTATAAAGGACAGAGCACAGACAAACAGCCACAGCTGAGCAACCAATGCACAGGTTTGATGGGCCTAATGCCCTCTTCCTCTGAAAAAGTCCCTTGTAAGGGAACAAATTTATTTGTTGAAATGCAATGTCAACTTATTGACCAATCAGGTGCGCCATCTTGGTCAGCCCTCTGTCACATAGCTGTGTTCTTCCTCTGCCATTTTGTTTTGGCATATTCAAATGTGCCTTGGTTTGGAAACACGATCTACTCTCAATGACTAGTTAAAGTATATATACAGACTTGGCATTTAATATGGAATATTTTTTTTGTGGGGGTGAACTTACTTTTCAAGGTGTCTTAGAACCAAAAGTTCATTGGAATTATGTTGAAATTATTCCAGATTTTCTTAATGTGACCTTTAAAAGAAACAAAAACCACATTTGACATTTCGAAACAAATAAATTGATCCTTGAAAGTGATGTAAACTGATATCGAACTCAATTCACGGACAGTACTGTGTTAAACTTCTGTACGTTTTCCAGAAGTAACTCTTTATTTTGCACATTAGCCCAAATTTTATTTTAACAAAAACAAAAGTTAAATTACGACTGGGATTACGGACAGTAAAATTACAGTTCAGTACTTCATGTAATCCCCACGAGCATTCAGGAGAGCACGTACACGTTGAGGCATGCTGTTCCCGAGATTTGCCAAGGTTTGGACAGGAATCGCTTGCCATGCAGTGACAATAGCCTGCTGCAATTCACGCACAGAGGTCGGCTGCTGGTCCAAGTGGTCGATTTGACGCGTTAATTCTGCCCACAAGTTCTCTATCGGATCCATATCCGGGGACATGGCAGGCCACTCCATATGCTCTACACCAGGGTCAGCAAGAAAGTGTTGGATCATGCGAGCACGATGAGGCCGTGCATTGTCATCTTGGAAGACAAAGTTTCCTCGAAAGGCTGCACGAGCAAATGGAAGCAATGTTTCTTCCAGAATGGCCCTGTACTTGAACTGGTTCAGGTTTCCATTCAGAACAACCAGGTCAGTTTTTCCCCCTGCATGAAAAGCAGCTCAAACGGTCAACCCACCACCTCCAGCTTGGACTCTTGGCACTATACAATCTTTGTTGTCGGCTTCATGCACTTGTCTGCGCACTCGGACGCGGCCATCTTGACGATAGACCAGAAATCTAGACTCGTCACTGAAGATCACGTGATTCCAGTGTCCTGGCTGCCATTGACGGTGCTCTCTGGCCCACTGCAATCGGCGCTGGCGGTGTTGTCTGGTCAGGCGTGGCTTTCTCAGGGGATGCCTGGCACGATAGCCTGCTTGAACCAGTCGTTGGTTGACTAGCCTTCTGGATACAGGCACATTTGTCAGTTGCTGCCACTCAGCCCTAAGCCGATTAGCTGACTTGGTACGGCCATTGCGGACTAACCGGTGCAGCTGGCGATCATCCCTCCTTGTGGTTCTGCAGGGACGTCCTGGCCTCGGTATTGGAGTAGGGACACCCCTCTGAGCATTTCGTTTCAGGATCTTTGACACCTGACCTTGAGTGATGCCATACTGCCGAGCAATAGCACGCTGTTTCATGCCGTAATTTCGTAAAGCCACCACTCCATGACAAACAGCATTGTCGAGTTGACGGACCATCTCCAGAGGAAGCGGCAATAACTTTTGGAGACTTGCAGCAGTTGTTTTCCACTAATACAGAACGCAACAACCCTTGTATACCCGACTGTGAAGCCAATCATCAAATGCACCTGTCCGTACATTTTGCCACGCCACCTGTGATATAATCCTGTTGTTGACTTCTTGCTGCGACAGACAATCAGTGACATGGTTCTTTTAACAAATAAATCACCAAAGTGTAAAATAAGCTCACCAGATTTATATACTGAGTTAAGAAAGTAAACCCAAGTCAAGAAAAAAAAAATATTCCATATTAAATGCCAAGTCTGTAGTTGGATCCCGCTTTTCGTGGGGGATACGTTCCTAGAAAATCCGTGAATAGCGAAACCCGTGAATAGCGGGGCATTGTTTCAATGGAAAAAGGGGGGATAGGTTCCCGAGTCACGAAAATCCATGAATAGAGAGGAACAAACCGTGAACGGCGAGGCAAAATCCACGAATGGTGGCGCAAATCCTGAGAATGTCGACGATAATTCGCGAAGGTCAATGAAAGTCCCGGAAATGGCGAGATAAGACCCGCAAATGTCGGCGATAATCCCTGAAGGTCAATGAAAGTTCCGGAAATGGCTCGACAAAACCCACGAAGGTCGATGAAAATCCCGTGAATATATGCCATGGCATTGTTTCAATGGGGGAAAGGAGGTTACGTTATAGGTTCCTGGCGATTCCTGATTCATAGAGGAAATTTTTTAAACTTTAAAATGTTTTCGACCACAAATGTACATGATTGCAGTTTCACAAAAAATGGCTACAAAAAAAACAAAAAAACAATGCCAGGTACTATTTCCAATTTATTGAAGGAATTTTTTTTTTTTTTTTTTTTTTTGTATACAAGATCGAGGCTCGTGAAAGAGCGAACATTAATCACACAGAAAGACAAACAGACACATAAAACAAATAACATCGGGAGCGGTAGACAATATGGGGAGAGAGGGGGAAGGACACAAACACAACATTTGAGAGCAGGGACCGAGAGACATGGAGACATCGAGAGATCTGTGGGAGGGAGAGGGCTTTGGGGGGGGAGGCATGTGAAGGGGGGGGGGGGTGGGAGAGGTATAAACATATGGACACTGCCAGGACTTCCAGGAAAGAAGTTGGAATTTCAAACAAGGTGGATCTGGGGTGAATTAGTGGGGGTAGAAAAGATCAAGGTTTTGGATGGGGGAAGATAAGAGATGGTGGTGAACAGCTGTTTTAAAGACCTGGAGGGAGGAGTGGGATTGAAGGGAGTGTGGGAGTTTGTTCCAGAGGCGGGAGAAAAGAGGAATGAAAGAGTGAAGGTGAGCAGAGAGCCGAGATTTCGGCAGTTTAACCATCAGAGGGTTGCTGGCAGATCTTGTGCGACCTGTAGGAATATTTGGGGGACAGAGCACAGAGAGAGCTGGGGGAGCAAGGCCGGAGAGGAGTCGGTAGAAGACAAAAAGACCACCTACCTGCCTGCGGTGAGTGAGTGAAAGGCCCTCAGAGATAGCTTCATCGCGGGAGTGCGCCCACAGTTTATTAAAAGTGCTCAACCATACCGTACCGTACCGTGAAAGTAAAAAAACAAACAACACCATCATGTACCGTTTCAAATTTTTATTTTACAAACACGCAACTTTCAAATGATGATGATGATGATGATGATGGTGCTGATGATGATGGTGATGATGATGGTGATGATGATGAATTGAAATCCCAAGAATTCCTCAAACTTTGATGGTGACCCAAATGATGGTGCAGCAAAATCGTGCACTAAGGGAGAGCCAGGAGAGATTGGAGAAGGTGAGGATGCTGGTGAGAATGCTGGTGAGGACGCTGGTGAGAATGCTGGTGATCTTGAGGTTGAGGGAGCAGGGCTGAAGAGATGGGTGATGGGGAGCTGCCTGACATATTGTCCAACATTTGGATGCAGCTCTTTGTCTGGGAGCAGCACATCATCCAAGCCCCTCTTGAACTTGAGGTACCTCTCCACGACTGGGTCAGCGTCTTGCACACTGTCGACAATCGCCCGCATGTCCTGCAGCAACTCGCCCAGGAACTGGACTGTGAGGTTGGACCTTAGCACCTCTTCCTCATTACTGCCCACCTCCGCCTCCTCCTCCTCGGAAACCTTTGGAATGGCGTTCAAGTCATCCTCGATGATTGGGTTTAGGGAACGGTTCAGCATCATGGTTTTCAGCATGAAGTCCCTCATCTGCGTGTTGTCCTCGATCCATATTCTGAGAGTCTTCTACATCCTTTACATGTGGACATTCCGGATATGGGTGACGACCTACGTTCTCGATACAGTGCTTGCTGAAGCTTTCTCACGAATGGCTTTCTCCTTCTTCCGTATGTAGCGAACGGTGGATTTGTTGACGCCATAATGCCTGCCAACAGAGGCCACATTCTCTCCTCTCGAAAGCCGGTGGAGCAGCTCCACTTTCTGGCTAAGGCACATCACTTTCTTCTGCCTCTTGGTAGTCGACGCATCTCCGTCACTGGTCTTGCTCTTGGGAGCCATTATTGAACGATGAGCACGGCGAGTCAAAACCACAGGTTGAAGCAACGGGACAAGAACAATGATTGAGATCGAGGACACAATCTGTATATTATGTAGGATTGCAAGCATTGTGGGTATCTGCGGGAGCCCATTGTTTGTGGGGGATGTTATCCGATGATGCCATATCGAGCGTATCTGCTAATTTCAATAATAGCTTTAATGAAGCATTGGCATTCTATAACTCGTGGAGGATGACATGTTTTAGTCGCTGATGGAACATCACCCGAAGCGTTTTCATTGTGTAACATCTCTGATGATGCTTTACCGTAAATTGCAAACTGTAATCGATTTAATGAAGCGTTTGCATTGTATAATTCATAGAGTTGACCTGTTTACACCGGGTGGGATATCCGGCGAAGCTCGCCCGACAGTGTGGCTAAAATTTGAGCCCGCGAAAGCCAAGAAAACGCAAAGCACACAGCAGTGAATGTACGGTACTGTACTGTACTATATAAGCAGGTCATGCTCACGGCTCGTAGAAGAACCTTTTTTGCGTATGTCCAGCTGCTTTATGCATGGCTGGTAAAAGATGAGTTTCATAAATGTGTCAAGCTAGTGGCTCGTGAAATTTTTTTTGGCACCCCTGAAAAACCACGAATTCGCGGAACATGGCTGTGAATATGGGGGGGGGGGGGGGGGGGGGGGAACCGCGATTTGGCGGAACACAGCCACAAAAAAAGTCAAAAACCGCGAATTCACGGGACATTTTTCCATGAATAGAGAAACATGTCGCATTTTATCAACCGCGAATACGCGGATTCCGCGAGTAGCGGAACCACACATAGCGGAGTCCGACGGTAATTGAAATCTGGATTCAGATTTGAGGATCTTATCACATACGTCATGCATCAAATAAGTATCCAAATCTGGAGTTATATCTGAAAATTTTTAGACATTAGCGATTTTTATAACAAAGTGTATATCTTTTACTAAACTTTACGCAGGCTGTCTGTCCTTCCTCCTCATCCATGTTGCCAAATCATTAAACTTACCTTTTTCTACTGTTCCAACAATTGTATTGAGTGAAGAAAAGATTAAGGAATGTGCCCAAAGTGGAACTTTATTGAGTGCAATGAAAATAATTCACCAGCGGGATTGACGTCAAGGCTTCTGCAGCAGCGGCAGTGTACTCTGTTGGGGAAATCTCCAGGGTTAGGAAGGAAAAATAGATCAAATTAAAGATTGAATTTGAATAACATAGCCCTCCTACTGCTATAGTCTATTTAATGTATCACCTTCTTTTAAAAAGTAGAAACTACATCGATCGACGAACAAAGGCCTGTTTCAAGGTAAACCTTTGGCATTCCCTCGGTCACAACACACAAACGTTCATATGGGAGTGTGTGTGTGTGTGTGTGTGCGCATGCGTGTGTGTGTGTGTGTGTGTGTGTGTGTGTGTGTGTGTGCGCGCGCATGCGTGCGTGCATGGTCATTAAACATAACACATAATTCTCTTTGATAACGCCCCCCCCCCCTCCATTCTTCCCCTCCCGTTTCGCACTTTTTTCCCTCATCACCCTGCTCCCCTCCCTCCCTTCCCAGCCCTCTCCCTTACTCCCCCCCTTCCTCCCTCCCCTCCTCTCTCCCGCCCCTTCCTCTCTCCCACCCTCCCTTCTCCACCCCTCCTCTTCCCCTCCTGCTCTTTAACCTCCCTCCCCAGCACCATCCCTTACTCCCCCTTCCTCCATCCCCTCCTCTCTCTCCCACCCCTGCTTCCCCGTCTCTTTCTTCACCCCTCTCTTCATATTCCCGTGACGAGGCAACTCTGTGTTGCCCGACAACCCGTGGTACCTTTGGTAGTGTAATAATCTAAATATCTATAAAGCTCAGTTGACTTTTTGCTCCACCAAATAACAGCGAAACGGAGTTGAGTAAAAGGGTGAAAATTCTACAGATGCTGTGATAAATAACTACCTCTGTCGGTTTGAATGTTTGAAAGAGAATAGACGTCTGGATCAATTTTTGAATTAAATTTAAACCCCGATTTATATATACTAGGGCATTGCCCGTACTATATCTATATCTAAAATTATATCCCCCCCCTCTATTTACATGAAATGGTTTGGTCCAAAGCGAACGGCTTGCGAGTACGGTGACAATCCCCCCCCTCTATTTACATGCAATGGTTTGGTCCAAAGCGAACGGCTTCCGGAGTTTGGTAAAGAAATCGCCATCGCGTGCACAAACGCGCAGGAAAGCGAATGAATCGCAAATTCGGTTTTATTAGTTTTAAAACATAGTTTAACGCCAACATAGTTTGCAAACGTGAAATAAATGAATACGCTCTCAAATGTGCCATCCGAGGCAGAGTGTGTCCTCCACGTTCGGCACACGCGATCGTTCGCTGCTCTCTGATTGGTTGAATCGTTTTTTGGACATAGCTCGGTAAGTAATTGTCCGATTAATATGAAACCTTGAAAAGGCACATCCTCGGGTCCCCAGCAATATACCTGGCAAGTTAAAAGTATATCGGACCCGTGGTTGTCGAGAAACAGCGGTCACAGACAAACAGACGTACAAACGTACAGACGTACAAACAGAGATTACTGGAATTATAGATAGATATAAACACGAGTTGTCTGTGTGTGTCCACGTTTTATTCAGAGATGGCTGAATGGATCTTCATAAAACTTTCAGAGGTTCATCAGTGAGTGCCTGGGAGTGTTTTAGGCAAAAAATATATAAAAAATGAAAAAAGAAAGTTCTTTTTTTGGAGTTAAAAAAATATGTATATTAAAAAAAAACGCTCGATCGTGCCGAAGCCTTTTTAAATGGATGACAGTTATGTACAAGTACACATTCGCATAAATAAATACAAACCAATTACCAGACATTTGAATACAAATAAATCAAACTATTCCGGAAGTGTACGAATTTGGTAGTATGGCTTCTTCTTCTTCCTGATCGGCATCACACTTAACTCAGAAACGTGAGCCACATTCACTTAGAAACGTGAGCCACTCCCCTTCCTCTCCTGCCTCCCTCCTCCACTCCCCTTCTCCCCTCCCCCTCTCCCCACCATTCCCTCCTCCTTCCCCCCCTCCCCTCACCTCCCATCTCCTCCCCCCCCTACCCTTAAAGATATAAATTCTCTGTAAAAGAGCTTCCACTTCTGACTGCTCCCCTTCCCCCTCTCCCCATCCTTCCCCCCTCTTTCCCCCTCTCCTCCTCCTCCCTCTTCCCCACCCCCTCCCCCTCCTCCTCCTCCCCTCCCCTTTAAGATATAAATTCTCCGTTAAAGAGCTTCCACTTCTGACTGCTCCCCTTCTGCCTCCCTCCCCTCCCTTTCCTCCCTCCCCTCCCCCTTCCCTACCCCTCCTCCCCTTTAAGATATAAATTCTCCGTAAAAGAGCTTCCACTTCTGACTGCTCCCCTTCCCCCTCTCCCCATCCTTCCCCCCTCTTTCCCCCTCTCCTCCTCCTCCCTCCTCCCCACCCCCTCCCCCTCCTCCTCCTCCCCTCCCCTCCCCTTTAAGATATAAATTCTCCGTTAAAGAGCTTCCACTTCTGACTGCTCCCCTTCTGCCTCCCTCCCCTCCCTTTCCTCCCTCCCCTCCCCCTTCCCTACCCCTCCTCCCCTTTAAGATATAAATTCTCCGTAAAAGAGCTTCCACTTCTGACTGCTCCCCTTCCCCCCTCCCCACCCCTTCCACCCCCTTCCGTCCCCTCCCCACCCCGCCTCCCCTCTCCACCCCTCCTCCTCCTCCCCCTCTTCCCCTCCCTCCTCCTTATCCCCCTCCTCCCCCTCTCCTGCCCTCCCCCCTGTTCCCCTCCCCTCCCCATCCCCCCCCGTTCCCCTCCCCCCCTCCATTTCCATCCCCTCCCCCCCCTCCATTCCCCCCACTCCCCCACCCGGCAATGCCGGGTACTGCTGCTAGTACAGGGGTTCCCAACCTTTTTTGTATTATGGCCCCCTTGGCTCCCAGAACACATCCCCAGCACCTTCCTCTCTTTCGCGAGGGTCAAGTGGCGGAGCGCGTGCAAGCAGGCTAGGGGAGTGTGGGGGCATGCCCCTCAGAAAAAAATTGATTTCTAGATGCTCTGTGGTGCATTCTGAGAGGTGTTTTTTCCTTTAATTGGCTATTTTGTTTGTATGAGAATTAGTAAATTATTACACAGAAAATGAGGAATTCCAAGTAGCCAACATGAACATTTAGTTCCATCGTTTTTTTCTGTTCCTTACTGGCTCCCAACAACATCGTTTTTGGAAGAAGCAAACAAAGCATTGTCGCTCAAATGATGCATGTTTGATATGAGATTTTAATATTATCAGTAGCAACACTATGGACAGCATAAAATAGAACTGTCACACAAGAAAACAGTATGAAAAGGTTCCAACTCAAGAATATGTGAAAACTAAAAACCTCTGTTGTGTCTGTATTTAACACAGTTATAATCTCACAAAAAGAAACTCAATTTGACAACAACTCAGGTAATCAAAACTAGGGACGCGGTGCATGCACCATAAAATTGAATTAAAAACTCCGTGGGATGGCTGAAATTGCATTTTAGCTACCAATTGGGGTAGCCGTGGTTGAGTCACAGTCAGGGCACAGCGGAGGTCATCTTCCACGTGGAGCCGATTATGCTGTTTCGATTTGATATTCAACAGCGTGGGAAACCCCGCTTCGCAGAGATAGGTAGACGAGAATGGCAGAAGCACCGGATAGCTATCTGGCTGATATTAGGGTAGCGACCCATTCCCACCCAAAACTCCGTCAAGCTCTTCTCTTCGAATGTGTCTTTGGCAAATGAATCGTTTCGGAGATCCAGGAATTCATCTTGCATTGCCTCTGTCATGCTCTCCACGCAAAGGTTGACGGAAAAAGGATTCCTCACAATTTTTGCCTCATTGTTGTCTAAATCAGGGAAATACTTGTGAAATTCTAGCTCCAGTGACTGCAGATGCTCAAAAATGTCATTTTTCAGTACGGGATCAAGCTCTTTTCCCATGCCGTCTTGCAATTCAGACATTCTTTCGAACATAGCAATGTTTCCTGTGTTCACTTTCCTGCACCAGTTTTGGAGCTTGGCAACAAATCCTCTGAGATGATCGTGGAAAAGAATAATATTAGTCACTCTTCCTTGGAGCTTGAGGTTCAGCTGGTTCTGCTGCTCGAAAATGTCAGCAAGATAAGCAAGTCGTTCGTTCCACAATTCTTCGGCATAATGCTGCAGGAGGTCATGTTTCTCTTGAAGATTCAAGAAATGTTTGACTTCCGCACTAAGTTCAAAGACGCGGTTCAGGACATTCCCTTTCGAAAGCCAGCGTACAGCAGTATAGTACAGCAACGTTTCATGTTCCGTGTTCATGTCTTTGCACAGCTCCTTCAACATTCGGGTGTTGAGAGCCCCTGCCTTGATGTAGTTAACAATCTTGACTATGACTTCAAGAACTTTCTTCAATGAGAGAGGGAGAGTCTTACAAGCCAGGGCGTAGCGATGAATCATACAGTGTGTTCCTTTCGCTTGTGGTGCCAGCATCTTCACTTTTGCTTGGAATCCGGATTTGGAACCAAGCATGGCAGGAGCACCGTCAGTACAGACACTGCATACATTCTCCCACTGAATTCCTCCCGCATCGAAGAACAACTTCATTTTTTCCATGCCGTCGTTAGCTTTTGTCGTTGTTTCCAGGGCACTGCAGAACAAGAATTCTTCCTTGATATCATCTCCATTGACATAGCAAACGAATGCCAGTAGCTGGGAGCAGGAACTAACATCGGTTGATTCATCAAGTTGAAAAGAAAACAAGCCAAAAGGCGCCACCTTAATCTCATTGATGATCTGTTGTTTCACATCTTCCGACATGTCACGGATACGACGCTGCATAGTGTTATTCGATAAAGACACCTGTTCAACTTTGCGAGCCTCTGCCTTGCCGAGAACCCGTTTGACAATGAGGAGGGTACAAGGCTTGATGAGTGTCTCCCCAATCGAGTGGGGTTTTTCTTCTTTGCAATTTCAAGAGAAACTTCATAAGAAGCCTGGACAGTTGCTACATTTTGTTGTTGAAAAGCTCCTCCCTCATCCAACTTCTGTCGCTTTAAATTTCTTTCATGCCGCTTGAAAAATTCAGGATCCTGCTTTGCATGTTGTGCGTGATTCGTCTCGAGGTGCAACTTAAACTTGGATGGCCTCATGGATTCAGTACTCAAAACCTTGTGACACAGCACACATTGTGGTTTCTCTTTGCCAGACACGGTAATGGACGTGAATCCAAGCTTTATGTATTCGTCAAGATACTTTCTTTTTTTACTCCCAGGAGCCATAATGTCAAATCTGCAATAGGAAAAAAACAAAACAATATCAAAGACAAAACAATATAAAAAAAACAAAAAACAATATTTAATTTTTAGTGTGGTTCAAATTACCCCATGGCCCCTTGAGAAATACACCATGGCCCCCCAGGGGGCCATGGCCCCCAGGTTGGAAACCACGGTGCTAGTAGAGAGCTTCGTAAGCGAACCTCTATGGCAATTGCATGTATATGTAAATCCATTCAAAATTTCAGTCATTCCCCATTCCCTTGGAAACAAAATTTCATGTTGTCATTTGAAATGTCCCTTCCATGATCCGCCATCTTGCTCACGTGATCTTGCTTTGCTGGCCGATTTCTCAAGCGTTAAACGAAGGTCACACGAATAACGTGACGTATTTCCGTTTTATTTTTCTACTTCTGGCTTTCTTCAAATTGAGGCTTAATTATCTGTTACGCAATGACAGGAAACAATCCTGAATACACTTTAACTACCTTTTTTTTTCTTTTTCTTTTTTTGTATACAGAGTCAAGGCTCGTGAAAGAGCTAACATTTATCAAACAAACAAATCAAACAAACAAGCAAACAAAGTATATAAAAAGGGGAGCGGTCGACAAGATGGGGAGAGAAGGGGAGGAAGCACACAAACACAACATTTGAGAGCAGGGACATCGGGAGATGTGTGGGAGGGAGAGGGCCTGGGGGGAGGCAGGATAGGCATAAAACGCAAGGACACCAAGGACTTCCAGGAAAGAAGTCGGCACCTCAAAAAAGTGGATTTGGGGTGAAATTAGCAGGGGTAGAAAAGATCAAGGTTTTGGATTGGGGAAGATAAGAGATGGTGGTGAACAGCTGTTTTAAAGACCTGGAGGGAGGAGTGGGATTGAAGAGAGTGAGGGAGTTTGTTCCAGAGGCGGGAGAAAAGAGGAATGAAGGAGTGAATGTGAGCAGAGAGTCTTGATTTTGTCAGTTTAACCATAAGAGGGTTGCAGGCAGATCTTGTGCGACCTGTAGGAATATTTGGGGGACAGAGCCCAGAGAGAGCTGGGGGAGCAAGGCCGGAGAGGAGTCGGTAGAAGACAGAAAGACCACCAACCTGCCTGCGGTGAGTGAGTGAAAGGCCTTCTGAGTTAGCTTCATCACGGGAGATTCCAATGATACTGAAAGCTTTGGTTTCAACAGCGTGAAGACGAGCTAGGTGTGAGGCAGGAGCACCAGCCCAGAGGGGAGAGCAGTACTCCATTGAGCTGTGGATGAAAGCCTTGTATGTGGTGAGGAGCTCAGGTGTACCAAGGAAGGACTTCGCACGACGGAGGATGCCCAGTCGGCGACTGGCTTTGGAGGCCAGCTTGGAAATGTGGTTTTCCCAGGAAAGATCATGGCAGATAGTGAGACCCAAAAGCTTGAGTGACAGAACTTCTTGACTTTAGAGACTTGACTTGACTTTAGAGTCGACACCACCACGTCGTTCACATCTCTCAACTAAACAATATAAAAAAGCGATCCTTATTTTGCGAGGGCTGCATACTGATCGACTGACCATTGTCGACGAAGCTCTCACTCTACGCAATGCGTATTTTCATATTATATATATATTATATGAGTTCCCTTACAAGGAACTTTGATGGAGGAGGAGGCCATTAGGCCCATCAAAGCCTGCGCTATTATTACCAACCTATGGTTGTTTGTCTGTGCTCTATCTTTGCAATGTTGAACGTGAAGCAAGGAAGCAACACGTACCATTTTTAAAGACTTTGGCATGACTTGGCCAGGCTTTGAACCACCACCCTCCCAGACTCGGAGTGGACGCTGTAACTCTCGCACCACAGAAGTTGGTGAGTGTATCCTCTGGGCAGGTGCCATGTTGGACGTGCAATACCCGAGTCAATCGCACTGTAAATCTCCGTTTATTGATTGTGGTGAACATTGCATGGCAATAGTGGTAAAGCATCCAGAATTTGCATCGAAAAAATTGGGGTGCTCCTCCACCCCGAACCGCCATGAATATGAATTTTTAATACCATCTAAATCCTTCCTCTGAGCACAACCACAAGTGTTCAACTCATTCCATGCGGTGGTTCAGGAGTGCAAAGAAGTGAAACAAATACACAAATACTTATTAAATTATAATATGATGATGAAACTTAGCAACCAGTAACTTGCTTAAGCACCCATTAGTCATAATGTTTGTCAGGAACAAATTCTTTACCTGGAACCCTATTGTGCTGCACTTGCAGGTAATGCACCATGTCACAAAAAATGCTGAAGCGCTAAGAGGGCTCCACACGCTGTTTGATGCTCCGTATATCCCCGAGGGCAAAGTGCTGGAGGTCAGTACATCGGATGACTTTTCCAACCGGAAACTCCATTTTGTTTCACAGTTTCACTTCACTCGCTCTTCCTTTATCAAACAAGCCCGAGTAACATAACCCCCATTGCACAACTATCGGGGATGCGTCTTTGTGGTGGTTGTACTCTCCCCTCCCCCCCTCCCCACCCCCTCCTCAACGCAGGTCGGGGGCCAAATCTTACCATTCTTCCTTGCTGCCCAGATTCATCAGGACAGTGTGGTCATGGTAAGAGCGCCGATCGGTCTCCATGGACTGGCCCTTTCCCTCTTCTCTCCTCCTCTCTCTCCCTCTTCCCCCCCCCCCCCCCAATCCTCTCTCTCTCCCTCTCCCTCTCTCTCCCCTTCTCTCTCTTTTGCTCTCTCTCTCTCCCCCCTCTCTCTTCCTCCCTCTCTCTCTCTCCTCGCTCCCCCTCCCTCTCCCTCTTGCCCCCCTTCTCTCTCTCTTTCTTTCTCTCTCTCCTTCTCTTTCTTTCTCTCTCCCCCCCCCCCTCTCTCTCTCTCCCCTTCTCTCTCCCTCTCCCTCCCCTTCTCTCTCTTTCTTTCTCCCTCTCTCCCCCCCTCTCTCTCCCCCGCACTCTCTCCCCTCCTCTCGCCCCTCCCTCTCTCCTCCTCTCTCTCCTCCTCCCTCTCCTTCTCTCTTTTTCTCTTTCTTTCTCCCTCTCGCCCCCTCTCCCTCTCCCTCTCTCTCCCCTTCTCTCTCTTTCTCTTTCTTTCTCCCCCCCCCCCCCCCCCGTCTCTCTCCTTCTATCTCTTTCTCTTTCCTTCTCTCTCTCCCTCTAACTCTGTCATGGCGCTGACTTCGTGAAGGCAGGGTACACCATCCTGAATGTGGGGGATCTCTGGGTTTGCTCCTGAGAGATCGATCGGCTGTCTCCATGCTGCGGGCATGTTCGAGAGAACTGGCCGAGGCTATACAACAACAACAACAACACCAACTACCCCGATTGAGGTTCCATAGAAAAATTATGCCAATGTGCTCACAATTGCCGTTAAAGGTTTGGAAAGCTAACAGTTGTCGGAAGGCCAGAATGACGGTGTTTGTTTTTATTTTTTTGGGACACCTCTTGTATGACAATCTTTTGTTCCTTCCGTTCTTCTTTTCCAATTTGTACAGTCCACAGTCTGCATCAGAGATACTTGCAACGCAACTTCCCAAAGAATGCCAGGTCTTATGAAGGCCGAAATGGAGGTGTCAACCAGTGCTGAAGTGAGAACACTTTCTTCCATTTCTGATCCGTATCCCACACTCACGCAAACATTGCTCGTTCGCAATCCGGGAGCCCAGATTCAAATCAAATGAATGATATGTACATTGCGTACTGATCTCAATGCAATTCATTCAAATGTACATTGATGCCACTTAAAGTCCTTATCCTGCACCTCATTTATACAAAATGAATGCTCAACCAACGTTTTAAAGAAACACAAAGGGGAAGTTGGGAACAAGATGCTGTGAGAAGTTTAAAGTTTACTTTCTTGAGGAGGTTTTGAAACTTTTTTTTGTTGTTGTTGTAGTTTCATTTCACTTAATCAAGTGTCAGCATTAAACATTTAGAAAATTACAAGATTTGGAATGACCGGGCAAGGGGGGAACTCTGACTGTCACTGGCAGGCAATGGTCAATGTGAGGCTTGCAGGGAGATGTGCAGAG
Source organism: Myxine glutinosa (assembly GCF_964187855.1). Lineage (NCBI taxonomy): Eukaryota > Metazoa > Chordata > Myxini > Myxiniformes > Myxinidae > Myxine > Myxine glutinosa. Next base: position 28,725,707 of record NC_136263.1, on the reverse strand, counting down.
ATATAATCAAGATTTAAATGATTAAATGATTTAAAATCAACTTTACCTCATGAAACCAATATTACTGGAGTTTTTCAGTACGCAGCTATAAACGAGGGGTTTGCAGGATGACGTAGAGGTACTTACTCGCACTCGCCTCGGACCTGTATAGCCTGGTTTGAATCCCGGCCCAGCTATAAACTGTCTCCCTGGTGTTTTTCAGGCAGGGTGAGGGACCAATGTGTGCACCATCTATAGTGTCTGTAGTATTAAATGGTCTTAAGGTTTGAGGGTAAAAGGACAAAAAAAGGACAATCCCCTCCCTGCCACCTCCTTCCTCGTCCCCCCCGCCCGCCATCCCAGCAACGAGACCCCTTGTGTTGTGCCAGAATCTCGCGATATGTGATGGCCACACAAACATGGATTAGATTTTGAGTTAATTAACTCGTTAATCTCACCACCTGAATGGAAATTTAAAAATGGCTCTATTATATGTTTTGCCGCACCGACGTCATGAATCATCATGCCGAGTTTCAAAACGATCCGTTGAGCCGCCTCGGAAGAGTAGGGAAGAATACGGGAAAATGTTAATGCACCCACGGACGGAAGCAAGGAAGGAAGGGCGGACTGACTGACTGAGGGACATTGTTACGGCTTTAACAGCTCATATCGAATTCGTCGTAGACGAGATAAAAAGGACAAGAAGTTGTTTCCCCCTGACCATGCCATCTTTTATAATCCTGTTTTGCCCATTTCTCGCAGGTTCTCGATCTTCTGCTTGCGGCAGCTTTATTTGCAAACAGTGACGTGAAAAGCACAATGAATCCATCGGTGATTGTCCCGCATCCCACGATTGTTCACCCGAAGAATCCCAACACTCTGGCCTTTCACCCCGGGAATGTGAGTGAGTGTGTGTCGTCGGTTGTTATCTCCATGTACGGGTTACCGGTTGCAGAAGGTGGAGTGGAGCCCGCCCAGGTCTCAAAGTATCCATCTCAGTTTGTGTGCACGCGCATAATATGTGCGTATAATATGTATAACATGTCACGAATAATGTGTGTGTGTGTGTGTGTGTGGGTGTGTGTGTGTGTGTGTGTGTGTGTGTGTGTGTGTGTGTGTGTGTGTGTGTGTGTGTGTGTGTGTGTGTGTGTTAATTGTGTCTTTTGGTGGAAAATCCACGATACTGTTTCTCATATATTTATATGTTTATTCTTTGTTGATGTGATTTTAATGTGTTTGTTAAACTACATTTATATGATATTTTATGTTTGTTCAACTACATTTCAAAGCATGAAAACCACAAACAATATAATTAATTGTACAGTAACGGCTAGATGTTACAAGTTAAAAGAAACTAAAGAATTAATTACATGTAAAACCTCAAATATAGTTTACCTATTGACCTGTAGCAAATGTGCGATGCAATATGTTGGTGCATTGATGGGTTGATTGACTGCCTGGACGCAACTGAGGTTGTGGATCCACTGATGTACCATCTATTGATGTGGATCCATGATCGAGGTTGTGGATCTACTGATGTACCATCTATTGATGTGGATCCATGATCGAGGTTGTGGATCCACTGATGTACCATCTATTGATGTGGATCCATGATCGAGGTTGTGGATCTACTGATGGACCATCTATTGATGTGGATCCATGATCGAGGTTGTGGATCCACTGATGTACCATCTATTGATGTGGATCCATGATCGAGGTTGTGGATCTACTGATGTACCATCTATTGATGTGGATCCATGATCGAGGTTGTGGATCCACTGATGTACCATCTATTGATGTGGATCCATGATCGAGGTTGTGGATCCACTGATGTACCATCTATTGATGTGGATCCATGATCGAGGTTGTGGATCTACTGATGGACCATCTATTGATGTGGATCCATGATCGAGGTTGTGGATCCACTGATGGACCATCTATTGATGTGGATCCATGATCGAGGTTGTGGATCTACTGATGGACCATCTATTGATGTGGATCCATGATCGAGGTTGTGGATCTACTGATGTACCACCTATTGATGTGGATCCATGATCGAGGTTGTGGATCTACTGATGGACCATCTATTGATGTGGATCCATGATCGAGGTTGTGGATCCACTGATGTACCATCTATTGATGTGGATCCATGATCGAGGTTGTGGATCTACTGATGTACCATCTATTGATGTGGATCCATGATCGAGGTTGTGGATCTACTGATGGACCATCTATTGATGTGGATCCATGATCGAGGTTGTGGATCCACTGATGGACCATCTATTGATGTGGATCCATGAGCGAGGTTGTGGATCCGCCGTTTGGAGAGGTCCTGGGCTGAAAGGATCGAAACCTCGAGGAAGAACGTTACCCAGCTGATGATCCGTGCAGTCGGGAAACTAGTCAATTGCTTACGGGTTAAAGTTCTTGCTTTAGATGGAGAAACTATGTTTGAGGTTTACAATTTAAATAAAGTTGAATATGGGATGTTGTGAAATGAACATCATTTAGAACAATCCTTTAAATTATTTAAGTTTAGGAACAACCGATACTGTAGAATTAATTAAGTGTGTGTGTGTGTGTGTGTGTGTGTGTGTGTGTGTGTGTGTGTGTGTGTGTGTGTGTGTGTGTGTGTGTGTGTGTGTGTGTGTGTGTGTGTGTGTGTGTGTGTGTGTGTGTGTGTGTGTGGCTGAGTGTGTGTATGGCTGTATCTGCCTCTTTGCGTGTACACGCATAAGTGTGCATAATATGTATATGTCACATATAATGTGTGTGGTGTGTGTGTGTGTGTGTGTGTGTGTGTGTGTGTGTGTGTGTAGCTGCCTCTCTCTTTGTGTGTGTGTGTGTGTGTATGGCTGTGTGTGTGTGTGTGTGTGTGTGTGTGTGTGTGTGTGTGTGTGTGTGTGTGTGTGTGTGTGGCTGTATCTGTCTCTTTGTGTGTACGTGCATAATATGAGTGTGCAATATGTATAATATGTCACATATAATGTGTGTGTGTGTTTGTGTGTGCATGGCTGTGTGTGTGGCTGTATCTGTCTCTTTGTGTATGTATGTCTGTGGCTGACTCTGTCTCTGACTGTGTGAGACTGTCTCTGGCTCTGTGTGTACTTGTGGGTGCATGTCTGCATGTGCGGATGTCATCTCCATATGTGGGTTCCAGAAGGTGAAACAGAGCCCTCCCAGGTCTCAAAGTATCCACCTCAGTGTTTGTGTGTGTGTGTGTGTGTGTGTGTGTGTGTGTGTGTGTGTGTGTGTGTGTGTGTGTGTGTGTGTGTGTGTGTGTGTGTCTGTTGACGTGTCTGCCTCTCTGTTTACGTGACTGTCTCTGTCTCCGTGTGTGCATGACTGTCTGTGTTTCCATGTGTGCGTGACTATCTTTGTTTACGTGAGTGTGTGTGTGTGTGTGTGTGTATGTATGTGTGTGCGTGCACACGCATGTGCATGCCCTGCCACAATGTAATCTTCACACACAGGCCCCAAACTGAACGGAGCCTTCCCTGTTCCCGAAGCAACCATCTCCACACCAGCAAGGAACCATGACTAATGAACCAAGCTGTCTCGTTGTGGTGTGTGGTGTGTGCATCTCTGCCTCTGTCTACGTGTGTGTCTTTGTGCGTAACTGTCTCTGGCTGTGTGTCTGACTGTCTCTGTATGTGTGGCTGTCTCTCTATGTGTGTGATTGTCTATGCCTCTGTGTGTGTGACTGTCTCTGTGTGTGTGACTGTCCCTTTCTCTTTGTGTGTGACTGTCACTTTCTCTTTGTGTGTGTGTATGTCTGTCTCTGTGTGTGTGACTGTCCCTGTCTCTGTCTGTGTGCCTGTCTCTGTGTGTGACTGTCCCTGTCTCTGTCTCTGTGTGTGTGACTGTCTGTGTGTTTGTGACTGTCTCAATGTGTGCCTGTCTCTATATGTGTGTGACAGTCTCTGCCTCTGTGTGTGTGACTGTCCCTGTCCCTGTCTATGTGTGTGTGACGGTCTCCGTGTGTGTGCCTGTCTCTGTGTGTGTGCCTGTCTCTGTGTGTGTGCCTGTCTCCGTATGTGTGCGACTGTCTCTACCTCTGTGTGTGTGACTGTCCCTGTCTGTGTGTGTGTGATTGTCTCTGCCTCTGTGTGTGTGACTGTCCCTGTCTGTGTGTGTGTGATTGTCTCTGCCTCTGTGTGTGTGACTGTCCCTGTCTCTGTCTCTGTGTGTGTGTGTGTGTGTGTGACAGTCTCTGTGTGTGTGCCTGTCTCTGTATATGTGTGATTGTCTCTGTCTCTATCTGTGTGCCTGTCTCTGTGTGTGACTGTCCCTGTCTCTGTCTCTGTGTGTGCGCCTGTCTCTGTGTGTGTGCTTGTCTCTGTATGTATGTGATTGTCTCTGTCTCTATCTGTGTGACTGTCCCTGTCTCTGTCTCTGTGTGTGTGCCTGTCTCTGTGTGTGTGACTGTCTCTGTATGTGTGTGACTGTCTGTGTGTGTGTGTGCCTTTCTCTGTATGTGTGTGATTGTCTCTGTCTCTGTCTGTGTGCCTGTCTCTCTGTGTGACTGTCCCTGTCTCTGTCCCTGTCTCTGTGTGTGTGACTGTCTCTGTATGTATGTGATTGTCTCTGTCTCTATCTGTGTGCCTGTCTCTGTGTGTGACTGTCCCTGTCTCTCTGTGTGCCTGTCTCTCTGTGTGACTGTCCCTGTCTCTGTGTTTGTGGCTGTATCTGTGTGTGTGACTGTCTCTGTGTGTGTGCCTGTCTCTATATGTGTGTGACAGTCTCTGCCTCTGTGTGTGTGACTGTCCCTGTCTATGTGTGTGTGACTGTCCCTGTCTATGTGTGTGTGACTGTCTCCGTGTGTGTGCCTGTCTCTATGTGTGTGCCTGTCTCTGTGTGTGTGCCTGTCTCTGTATGTGTGCGATTGTCTCTGCCTCTGTGTGTGTGACTGTCCCTGTCTCTGTGTGTGTGATTGTCTCTGCCTCTGTGTGTGTGACTGTCCCTGTCTGTGTGTGTGTGATTGTCTCTGCCTCTGTGTGTGTGACTGTCCCTGTCTCTGTGTCTGTGTGTGTGACAGTCTCTGTGTGTGTGCCTGTCTCTGTATATGTGTGATTGTCTCTGTCTCTATCTGTGTGCCTGTCTCTGTGTGTGACTGTCCCTGTCTCTGTGTGTGCACCTGTCTCTGTGTGTGTGCTTGTCTCTGTATGTATGTGATTGTCTCTGTCTCTATCTGTGTGACTGTCCCTGTCTCTGTCTCTGTGTGTGCCTGTCTCTGTGTGTGTGACTGTCTCTGTATGTGTGTGACTGTCTGTGTGTGTGTGTGCCTTTCTCTGTATGTGTGTGATTGTCTCTGTCTCTGTCTGTGTGCCTGTCTCTCTGTGTGACTGTCCCTGTCTCTGTCCCTGTCTCTGTCTCTGTGTGTGTGACTGTCTCTGTATGTATGTGATTGTCTCTGTCTCTATCTGTGTGCCTGTCTCTGTGTGTGACTGTCCCTGTATCTCTGTGTGCCTGTCTCTCTGTGTGACTGTCCCTGTCTCTGTGTTTGTGGCTGTATCTGTGTGTGTGACTGTCTCTGTGTGTGTGACTGTCTCTGTGTGTGACTGCCCCTGTCTCTGTGTTTGTGCCTGTCTCTGTGTTTGTGCCTGTCTCTGTGTTTGTGCCTGTCTCTGTGTGTGTGACTGTCTCTGTGTGTGTGCCTGTGCCTGTGTGTGTGCCTGTGTCTGTGTGACTGTCTCTGTGTGTGTGACTGTCTCTGTGTGTGTGACTGTCTCTGTGTGTGTGACTGTCTCTGTGTGTGTGCCTGTCTCTGTACGTTTGCCTGTCTCTGTACGTTTGCCTGTCTCTGTATGTGTGTGACTGTCTCTGTGTGTGACTGTCTCTATGTGTGTACCTGTCTCTGTGTGTGACTGTCCCTGTCTCTGTGTGTGTGACTGTCTCTATGTGTGTACCTGTCTCTGTGTGTGACTGTCCCTGTCTCTGTCTCTGTGTGTGTGACTGTCTCTCTGTGTGTGACTGTCTCTGTGTTTGTGCCTGTCTCTGTGTTTGTGCCTGTCTCTGTGTTTGTGCCTGTCTCTGTGTGTGCCTGTGTCTGTGTGACTGTCTCTGTGTGTGTGACTGTCTCTGTGTGTGTGCCTGTCTCTGTACGTTTGCCTGTCTCTGTACGTTTGCCTGTCTCTGTATGTGTGTGACTGTCTCTGTGTGTGTGACTGTCTCTATGTGTGTACCTGTCTCTGTGTGTGACTGTCCCTGTCTCTTTGTGTGTGTGACTGTCTCTCTGTGTGTGACTGTCTCTGTGTTTGTGCCTGTCTCTGTGTTTGTGCCTGTCTCTGTGTGTGTGCCTGTCTCTGTGTGTGTGTGCCTGTCTCTGTGTGTGTGTGCCTGTCTCTGTGTGTGTGTGCCTGTCTTTGTGTGTGTGTGTGACTGTCTCTGTGTGTGTGACTGTCTCTGTGTGTGTGTGCCTGTCTCTGTACATTTGCCTGTCTCTATGTGTGTGCCTGTCTCTATGTGTGTGCCTGTCTCTGTGTGTGACTGTCCCTGTCTCTGTGTGTGTGACTGTCTGTGTGTGTGTGACTGTCTCTGTGTGTGTGCCTGTCTCTATGTGTGTGCCTGTCTCTATGTGTGTGCCTGTCTCTGTGTGTGACTGTCCCTGTCTCTGTGTGTGTGACTGTCTGTGTGTGTGTGACTGTCTCTGTGTGTGACTGTCTGTGTGTGTGTGACTGTCTCTGTGTTTGTGCCTGTCTCTGTGTGTGTGACTGTCTCTGTGTGTGTGACTGTCTCTGTGTGTGTGACTGGTAGCTCATCCGGCTGCCAAACCATGTGAACTATTATGTCAAACTGAACAAACTTTATTCCTCGTGGCTCGCCGTTTTATAAGCTCCCCTGTAGAAATAATCACTGCCCACAGTTATAATTGGCAGTCATTGGGATTGTCTCGCCAGAAATATAGTTTGATAAAAATGACGAAAGGATGGCATGGTCATTGGAATGTTTGGTGTGGGATGGCATGTCATATGATGACATCATCATCGGATGGCATCGTCATTGGAATGGGTGTCATAGGATGGCATCGTCATTGGAACGGGTGGGTTGGGATGACATCATCATCGGATGGCATCGTCATTAGAATGGGTGGCATAGGATGGCATCATTATTGGAACGGGCATCGTTCGTTACCCGGAATAACTGCTCGCAGTTATAAGCGGCAGTTCTAGTTATTATTCTCACCGTCGGTCCAATATGCAATCATTGTTGAATCCACTTCATGAAAACATCAAGTTTGAATGTGCACATTCTGACACTGAATTCTGTTTTTTGACAGAAAACAAAACTTGTAAAGTTCATGGAAACTCTCCGGAGAATTCCATCACCGAAGACGATGGCACAAGTACGTGATTTTGAAAACTTTTGCCTGACTTACTCAAGCTTGCTTTAAGTTTTTCAAAATGTTTATTTTCATTTTAAATCCGTGATACATAAAAGAACCGGCATAAAGATGCAACATCAAAAGAGCGAGCGATGATGGCAGATGACATTGCATAGTATCGACTATGGAGATTAGAGGTTCAAAAGGTCAAAGATCTAGGACACAATAATTGCTTATTCTGAAATCTCTCTCACGCTCTTTTGAGGACAATGTCTTTCTGTAAGAATAACCAATATCTTTTTGCAGTTATTAAGTGGAATGTAACTCAGTGGTGTTATGGTTAGAACATCGAGTTTGAGGCTGGGTCCTCGGTGGTTCAAACCCCATCTGAATCATACCAAAGACTTTTAAAATGGTACTTCCTTGCTTCATGATTAGCATTTAAAAGGACTAGTACACCCGTTCCCTACGGGCGTGGCAGGAAGGGTCATTCCTCTCTGGGGTCTAAAGATTACAGTAGATCTACAGTCGTGGCCAAAAATATTGGCACCCTGGTACTTTTTTCAAATAACTCACAATTCTTTCTAAAATTAAAATTATGCCTGGTGTTGGCTTAGCGGTTAGGGTGCCGGCTTGAAATCCTATGGATCCTGGGTTCGAATCCCGGTCCATCGCGGAATTAACGCCAGGGTGGTTGACTCAGCCCGTCATCCTTCCGAGGTCGGCAAATTGAGTACCAGTTCACTGGTAATTCCCTGTGTGTCACAGGAGACGACTAACAGGGTTGGCGGCAGGAAGGGCATCCGGCCATAAAACATTGCTTCAAAAAGGGGACCATTGTGCCCAAAAAAGGCCAACCCCTGCTCTGCGGGGGAAAATGGCCTCTAAAAGGTGGTTGGTTTTTCTTTCTAAAATTAAGTTGAAATATACAAAAATATTTGGTCTCCACAATTCCTTATTTCAGTGTTAATATTACAGAACCTTTGTTTTTGATTCAGAACTTAAAATATCCCTTTAAATCAGAAAATATAAAGAAATGGCATTGACAAAATTATTGACACCCTAGACTTAATATTTAGTATCCCAGCCTTTGGACAAAATAACTGCAGTCAAGCACTTCCTGATCCTGGGTTTGAATCCCGGTCGATCGCTGAATTAACACCAGGGGGTTGACTCAGCCTGTCATCCTTCCGAGGTTGGCAAATTGAGTTCCAGTTCACTGGTAATTACCTGTGTGTCGCAAAAGGTGACTAACAGGGTTGGCGGCAGGAAGGGCATCCGGCCATAAAAACATTGCTTCAAAAAGGGGACCATGGTGCCCGAAAAAGGCCAACCCCTGCTCTGCGGGGAAAAAGGCCTCTAAAGGTGGTTAAAGCACTTCCTGTAGCCATGAATGTGCTTCCTACACCTCTACAGGCAGTTTGGCCCACCCTTCTTGTGCAAACTGCTCCAGTTCTCCCAGATTTGAAGGTACCTTCTCCCAACTGCTGTTTTCAGATCTCCCCACAGGTGTTCAATGGGATTTACATCTGAACTCATTGTTGGCCACTTCAGAACAGTCCAGCGTTTTGGCTTGAACCATTCCTGGGTGCTTTTTGAAGTGTGTTTGGGATCATTGTCCTGCTGCAAGACTCATGACCTTCGACGGAGACCCAGCTTTCTGACACTGGGTTGAACATTTCGCTCCAAAATGCTTTGGTAATCTCGTGATTTCATGATGCCATGCACACATTCAAAGCACCAAATGCAGAGGAAGCAACCCCAAAACATCACTGAACCTCCTCCATGTTTGACTGTAGGGAATGTGTTCTTTTCTTTGAAGGCTTCATTTTGTTTTCTGTAAACATAGAGATGATGTGCTTTACTAAAAAGCTCTAATTTGGTCTCATCTGTCTACAGGACATTCCCCCTGTAGGTTTTTGGCTTGTTCAGGTGTGTTTTTCAAACTCCAGTCGTGCTTTCTTATGTCTCTCTCAGTAGTGGGGTCCTCCTGGGTCTCCTACCATAGAACCCCCTTTCATTGAGTAGGTGACGGATGGTGTGAGTTGAAACTGTCGTACCTTGAGTCTGAAGGTCAGCTTGAATCTGTTTGGCAGTTGATTGAGGTGCTTTCTCCACCATTCAAACAATGCTTCGCTGCAATCTTCAATCAAGTTTTCTCTTGCGGCCACATCCAGGGAGGTTGGCTACAGTTCCATGGGCCTTAAACTTCCTGATAACATTGCGTACGGTGGACACAGGAACATCAAGGTCTCTGGAGATAGACTTGTAGCCTTGAGATTGTCCATGTTTGGCTACAATCTTGCGTCTGACCTCCTCAGACAATTCTCTGGTTTTCTTTCTTTTCTCCATGCTCTCTGCGGTACACAGTGACACTAAACAGCAGAATGACTCCTTTTCTCTATTCAAACTGGTTGAATGAGTGATTTTTATTTTCCAGGCATCTGCAACTCACCACAGGTGAGTTAAATTCCAAAATAAAGGAGAATCACCTGCTTGAAATCTAATTATTTCTAACAACTTCTAAAAGGTGCCAATAATATTGTCCGGGCCATTTTAGGATTTATTTGTGGAATAAGCTAAGATTTAGTAATTTTTCAGCTTTTTTTGTTTTGTACCACTACAGACCAAGGAAATACAAATGTGGAAACCAAAAGAGTTTTTATTTCAACAATTTTCTGGAAGAAATAGTGCATTATTTGAAAAAGGTGTAAGGGTGCCAACATTTTTGGCCACGACTGTATTGTCGGTCCTCAAGCACATCAGGGGTGTGTTCATTTACCAAGTTTCTTGTACAGCGCCCACCAAGTGGCTTAAGCCTTCGAGCAATCACTCTTTCACAAAACGTTGCTAAGGAACGCATGGCTTGGCAAGCACTAGCTAGCTGCTTGGAAACTAAACACATCCCAGGTTTCCTCCCTTTCATTTTCGTGTTAAACAGCAGGAATGACTGTTTCAAAAGGTAATCATACGTGTTTGCAGTTTATAATATTTTCACTTCTGGTAGGGGTGCTCCCACCAAAACGGCACGATAAGCTATTTATACACGTCAACATGGCGTTTGTTCAAGGAGCAAAAACCCCTTGGAGAGATGGGATATTATTAGTATTGTTTTGTAAGAGCATTAATATTAGGCTATTATATTTAGTGTTGTTGTTACATTTGTTATTGGACTTTTACTGTTTACCGTTTGAAATCGTCATGGTAAAGCTATCCTAACACGAATATACACTTTAACATGCAACCCCTTTGTGGGGAAAAGTCCCATGGGGAGAGGGGCAAATTCAGTCGCTGCAACCTTCATTTTGTGACTGTTAGTCCTCCTGTCACGTTTGGTTGAGATTGTATAAGTAAAGACTGAATGTATCACAGTCAAAAATCCTCAGACAGACAGACATCGAATTGCGTATTTTAGTATGGCAGAGCACGGATGGACAAAACAATGCTGTGAAGGCAATCGCAAAGCACCCAGTATAACCTGTACGAAGGCATTGCTTCGGTAGCACACGTCGGGATCACATGGACGTCAGGATCACAATCCACTCGGCAACAAAGTGAAAACTGCATCACCATACGAATCATTGACAAATTGAATAAGTGTGAGTGCAGAAATATGGGGTTAAATTGAGAATCCTACAAATTGGTTGCTGTGTGTAACGTGGAAAAGTCACCCGTTAACTTTATATGATGATCAAACTCGATGTTTAGCGATCCAGGCAATAGCTTGAAAGTCAAAAATGGAGCAGAGTTTGGAGAGCAATGAGGTCTTTGAGGAGCAAGGCAGGGGTCTTTCAATCAGAGAGTGGTTAAAGCATGGAATATTGTCGCTTGAGAGGTAGTGGCAACAGAAACAGTTCAAACACCAGACCAAATACAGCATTGGTGCCCTCAGGAGGACCCGAATAAGTAAAGATGGAGTCATCAGAAGGAATCTGGATAGGATTTGGGTTTTCAATGTTAATCGCTGTTAACCCAAAAACATATCCAGATGCAGCTAATAGTCAGGTTCACTATGTCAATGAATTATATTTCGTTCAAAATCATGGTAGATTAGCAAACCTATACATTTTTGGAAAGGTTATAGCATAAGGAAACTAAAAATCAATGTTTACATTTGGAGAGATACCTGTATGGCGGCCATTTTGGATTTTCAAAATGGCCACTGTAAAATACATATTTTGTTCTATTTCTGCCTCTAATTACCCTAAAAACTTTTTAAAATATACTAAACCTATATTTTCAGGGACAAGGAATCCAATGAAAGTATCAAATTAGTGCTATGGGGAATGGTAAGACACGAATCAAAGGTTTTGAATTGCAAAATACTGTCCTTATATTTGCGATAAGTTGCATAATCAAATACATGTTATCATTTTGTACAGGCAGTTAATAACATCAAAATGTGTCACAATAATTCATATCACCAAACATACACAGGCAGTCAGCAAAATCATATATACACATGCAGTCAGTATAACTTCACATCTACACAGGCAGTCAATGACAAAATATAGGCCTACACAGGCAGTCAATGGCATCAAACATACACGATTACAGAATATGCCATTTAGAGTTCGTCATCACTGTCCTGTGTGTCGTATCCGACAATATAGTCCGCATCGTTTTCACAGTCCGTTCCACACAAGCAAAGGTCGGTCAAATTGATTGGCAAATCGAATTGGTCGAATGGTCGATTGAATCGAATTCGATGAATCGAATCGATCGAATTGGTCGAATGGTCGAACGAAGCGATTGGTCGAATGGTCGAATTGGTCGAATCGAATTGGTCGGAATTGGCAAATGTAAACATTGATTTTCAGATTTTCCATGTAATAACGTTTCCAAAAATGTATAGGTTTGCTAATCTACCATGATTTTGAACGAAACAACATAGTGAACCTGACTATAAGTGAGCCTTACAAAAAGTAGTTTACAAGAGTTCACTTCTACATCGACAACAACAACAACAACATGCATTTTAAAGGACATTTTCCCTGCCAGAGCGGGGGTTAGCCTTGCGGTCCCCATGACAATCTTCTCCATTTTGCCCTATTTTCTGCATCTCTCCTTGTTAACCCCCTTGCCCGCATTTCTTCTTCCACCATCTTTAGCCAAGTCTTTCTCGGTCTTCCCCGTCTTCTACTTCCTTCTACATTCATTTCCATCACTCTTCTCAACCAGTCACTTTCATCCTTCCTCAACACATGACCAAACCATCTCAACCTGTTCCTCTTCACAGCATCAATCACAGGCTCTATTCCCATCATCTTTCGCAATTCATCATTTGTCTTCCTCTCTCTCAACGATACTCCGCACATCCGTCGAACCATTCGCATTTCCACCCTTTCCAACCTTCGTTGCTGCTCTACGTTCATTACCCATGTCTCGCTCCCATAAATCATAACACTTCTCACACATGCAGCATACACCTTTCCCTTCAGCTTCAACGACACTCCCCTCATCATCAGCATGCCACTCAATTCCCGAAACTTCTTCCATGCACATCTCACTCGAGCAACCGTTGCCGAGTCTGATCCACCTTCTCCATTCAGCATGTCTCCGAGGTAGCAAAATGTTTTCACACCTTCCAGCTTCACGCCTTCTCCAAGATCCAACTCAACATTTCCTCCATCTGCAGCTCCCTCTGTGCACACCTTACATTTGAATGTAGCTGCCACACTGGTTAATGACCCTCTCAGACCACTACATTTTTGATGAACCCACTCAGCGCACATTGTACACTGAATGTAGTTCACTCCGACACCCTTCCTACACACAGCACAGGGCCACTTCCCAGTTCTTTCCACCTCACCACATGCTTTACCACTTGCCATCACCTTCGTCTTTCCGATATTCACCTTCAGACCTTTTGTCTCCATACATTCCTTCCACGTGTTCATCTTTTCCTTCAGTCCATCCATACTTTCCGCAATCAACACCAGATCATCTGCATACAACAACTCCCACGGTAAACCCTCCTTTACGTTCTGAGCCAGCACCTCCATCACAGCTACAAATAGTAGTGGACTTAGTACCGACCCCTGATGCACTCCCACCTTCACCTCAAACTCACCACTGTTCCCGTCCTTCGTCCTTACAGCTGTGCGCGCTCTTTTGTACATTGCCATCACTACTCTGATCAACCATTCCTCCACTCCTAACTTCCTCAATGCCCATGTCAATACTTTGCGTGGAACCCGATCGAATGCTTTCTCCAGATCAACAAACCCAAGAAACAACTTCTTCCTCTTCTCCATGTACTTCTCCTGCAACTGCCTCACAATGAAAAGTGCGTCTGTCGTTCCTCTTCCTGGCACTTCTACATCGACAAAATAGAGAGAAAAGAAAAAGGAAAAATATAGAGCGAAATAATAACTTCCACCTGCGCCAGTTTCTTATCCGCAATATATTCTTGTCCGTGGAGCGAGAAGAAGAATCGTTGTTAGGATCCTCTGCTGATTGGCCAATCGTCGTCATGTGTTGCGAGACATGAATGATTACATCTATGGTCGTGTGTAATACGAAATAACGAGTCACTCCACTGCATTCTCAACTTCGTGAAGATGAAGCCTGTCCTCGAGAATGCCGCACCCTGAGCTAATTCCAACAAGCAGCGATTTGAAACATCTTTGTGGATGTTATTCAAATGTCCACCGGAGTTGTTTAATGATGCTTTTTAGAGGGTCCGTATTACTACAGTGTGTTTTTCTCCGCTGTCGAATGCGGTTTAACAAAGTGATTTGAAGCCTGACCACACCCAATCACTAATTACAGCAGAACTGTTGTTTTTTTTTGGTTTTTGTTTTTGTATGCAAAATCGAGGCTCATGTGAGAGCTAACATTGATTACAAAGAGCCAAACTGACACATAAAGCATATATGATAAAGGGAGCGGGAGACAAGATGGAGAGCAGGGACATTGGGAGATCTGTGGAAGGGAGTGGGCTTGGGGGGAGGAGGCATGGGAAGGGGGGGGGGGGGGGAGGAGAGGTATAAAACACATGGACACAGCTCGAACTTCCAGGAAAGAAGTTTGAATTTCAAAAAAGTGGATCTGGGGTGAATTAACGGGGGTAGAAAAATCAAGGTTTTGGATGGGGGAAGATAGATGGTGAACAGCTGTTTTAAAGATCTGGAGGCAGGAGTGGGATTGAAGAGAGTGAGGGAGTTTATGTGCGAGATATTATTATTGTTGATATTATTATTTATTATTATTATTATTATTATTATTATTCAATATTATTATTTATTATTAGTGAGATTTTATTATATAGATATTAATATATAATATTATATTATTATAATATATTATTAATATAGATATTAGTGAGATATTATAATATCTCATAATATCTCATAATAATAATTATTATTCACCAAAACCGTTGTACATATCAATCATAGAGTCTGTGACTCGCGTGATGTAAGGCTAACAAAATAACTTATTGCTTTTTAATTTTTTCTTTTAAGTGGTCCTCCATGCAAATAAAAGAACATTTGGAGAAGAAGGATCCTTTGGCGTATCCTCTGTTGAAATGGTAAGAATTATTTTTCTGTTGAAATGTTTCCTTCAATTGCAATGATTTTTTTGAGTTTGTGTTAATTTTGAGAAGTGCATATGTTTCTCCCATGTTGTTTTCCCCAATGACATGCAATTGCATTCATCAGCTGTTATATGCACTTGGTGGTCATTTCCGTTGCAAGTAAGATGAGGCATTCGGTGTGTATTCCTTTGTTTTTCTCCTGCAGGGTAATTGAAAGCGTCGGAATCCCAATCGTGAAACTTCCCTTCAGTCAGGTGAGTCGCTATCTGCAACATGCCCCAATATCATGGGTTTTTTTCCCCTCTGTGGACCAAGGTAAATAAATAGAGCTCAACAGCCAAGAGCATCTGGCAATAATTCATAAATGAACTAGAACGGCACTCAGTAGAGAGTATACCTCCACCTGGTTGGCCATATCACTCAATGGTGAAGAATCACTTTAAAAATTATACTACCTGGATCCGGATCTTCACCAAAATTGAATCGATTTGTCCTCGTCACATACACAACCTGTCCAAGAAGTTTCGTCCAAATCCGTCGACAACTTTTTGAGATATCCTGCTATGTATTGTTTTTGGCCCTATCTCGCAATGGTGAAGAATCACTTAAAAAAAAATTCTCATCTCGGAATCCATATTCCGATCTTCACCAAAATCGAATATATTTGTCCATGTCAGACACCCAATCGGTCCACCGAGTTTTATCCAAATCTGTCCACAACCTTTTGAGATATCCTGCTATCCGTTTTTGGCCCTATCTCCCAATGGTGAAGAATCACTTTTAAAATTCTAGTAGCCGGATCTGAATCCGGATCTTCACCAAAATGTAATCATTTCGTCCTTGTCACATACGCTACATCTCTGCCAGAATCCGTCCACAACTTTTTGAGATATTTTGTTCACAAACGGACAGACTAACGGCCAGACAGACAGACAGGGGTGAAAACATAACCTCCATCCATCTTTGGTGGCAGAGGTAAAAAGTTGGTTTCTGATACCGTATTCAAGTTTCTTATACCGTATTCTAAATACGCCAGTCTTGTTCTTGGTGAATTAAGCAATAGCTAAGCATGTACATGTAATGCTATGGTGTTGCAAGTGTAAATTTTGAATGACGAGGTTGCATTTGCCGGATTGGCTGACTGCCTGGACACCGTTGAGGTCATGGATCTACAGATATAGGCCCACAGCCGAGGTTGTTGACCCAGTGTTTGGAGAGATTCTGGGCTTACGGGATCGAACTCTCTGTGACGAGCGGAGCTCAACGTGTGATCTGGGCTGTCGGAAAATCTGTCACTCGCTTTTGGGTTGCTGTTGTTTATACATTAGGTGCACAACTATGTAATCCAAATGATTGATGAGGGGAAGGGAAAGACTTTGCACATTAATATTTACTCACTCTACCTTTGTCGCTCTCTTTCTCTCTCTTTGTTTTTTTTCTTCTCCATATCTCCCTCTTTCTCTCCCTCTCTCTGAACGTGTCTTTCTGTCAATCTTTCCACAGCAACTTCCCTTCATGTGCACACGGCATCAGTTTTTGTTCCTCACTGCTCCAAGTAATAGAGAGGCTGAATTTATTTCAGCAAGAAGGAAGTATGGGAGTACCTTTGCCTTCCAGTAAGTATGGAGAGTTGATCTGTATTTTTTATTGCATTTTGTATGCTCAAAATTATGTTCAAAAGAAGTTCTTGAATGAAAAAACGTTTGCTCAAAAGTCAATATTTATTTTAATTATCGTCTCATCATAGAAATCCAATTGAATGAAAAGTGGACATTGCAGATAATGAAACAAATGACATCATGAATGAATGATCGTTTTAAGGCCATTTTCCCCGCTAGAGCGGGGGTTAGCCTTGCGGGCCCCATGACAATCATGGTTCCCTGTTTGAGGCAATGTTTTTATGGCCGGATGCCCTTCCTGACGCCAACCCTTGGTCACGCTCTTACGATGCGCAGGGATACGGTGTACCTATTCTAAATGGGGGTACACACCGGGATCATTCATCCCAGCAAGCTGGTACTCAATTTGCCGAACTCGGAAGGATGACAGGCTGAGTCAACCCCCCTGGCGTTAATTGAGCGATCGACCGGGATTCAAACCCAGGATCCTAGGATCCCAAGCCGGCACCCTAACCGCTAAGCCAACACTAGGCTGAAAACAAATGACATAATGATCAAAACAAATTGATGTTTCTGATATATAGAACATGGTGTTACGTGGAAGTGACCTTCGATCAGAATTACGGTTTTGCCATCAGAAGAACATTTATTTGCCTTCATCATCTCGACAACGTGAATCACTTATAACAAAACTTTCCTTTCCAATACATTTGATGCCACTTGTATACCCTGAAGAATTTCCCATGGTCCAAAAACATGTCCTTCGGTCTTGAAAACAGACAGAATTATAGGGACTGTGGATTATCTGGTATTTGGGATACCATTCAATTTTTGGTTCAAGAATGGTTAGGAGGAAAGAAGCATTTCCGATGACAAATTAATGATTCCGGTAATTTGTTGATCATCAAATATCCACCATGGGAACAAACTGAATGGTACAGATCAGTTCCTTACTGAACGCTGCGGTCAACATCAGCTGTGGTCTGAGGAATAATGGGTGATTCCACATTCCGAGTCTACATCTTCGGTTATATACACGTTAATACAGATGAAAAAAGCGATTGCCTTTGAAGGGATGGGAGGTGTTTATGGAGGCAGCAAGCAGCAAGGCAGTGCACCCCCGAGGGGTTTTCCCCATGTGCGCCCCCCCCCCCCCCCCCCTGGATCTGCCCTTGACTTGGTTGGGAGAGGCCTCAACCCCCTGCATCCTCAGCAAAGTGCTCAACATTGATTTGATTGAACACACCTTCACTGTCCCACAAACCTGTGCCCATGAACTCTCAAAGCTGATGTCCTCTTGAACCTCCAGGGAGGTGGAGATTGTGTTCTTCCACTTCATGCAGTGTTGTTTGGTTTCTGAATCAATATGATGAATTAATGACATATCCGGATTCACAAATCTGCTCAGGAAGTTGACCGAGTTTACTTGAAGTGCTTAACAAGTTCCCCGGAAATGTCATTTCGGGACTTTTCTGATCTTTCAACGTTCTGAGCATCCATATTGCTGACACCATTATCACACCCAATGTTTCAGTGTGGATGGAATTCACTAATTCAGTTCTGATGCCCAATTTCTCAGATATGTGCCTGTCTCTTGATCTTCTCTCATTCGTCATCTACGATTCTATTACTGCATCGAAATATTGTGAACTCATCCCGATTTACAAATCTGCTCATGAAGTTGAATTTCCTTCTGCCTGTGCAACTGTACAATATTTATATCTCCCTTTTCTCAATATCTCCAAACTGAATCTTCATCGAATATAGAATTGTAAACGCTTCTTCCTTTAAAGCATTTAAAAACATTTTGAAATGCTTCACTGTTCTTATTTCTCCATCAGTAGCATCCCACATGTTCTTCTTCACCATAATCGAATTCCCTTCACTCCCAACTCTTGTTTGTGTTTTGTGATGCTGATGATGACGACGACGACGACGACGACGACGACGACTGTGACTGTGTGTTGTAACATCCTCCAAACAGTGACAACTCCCTCTGCATCCCTCTCTCAGATGTGGACCAACTTTTAACCACTCATCCCAACTCTCTTTTCCCATATGTTGTGATTTCAATTGTCACCATGCAAATTGGCTGGATGTTGGTACCTCTCTCGTCAGTCATGGCACGTCATCAAAGGACTTGTGTGACTCCATGGGACTGACTCCATCTGTGAACTTTTCTCTGTGAAATTTCTCCCAATGGAAAATCCTCCATTCTGGAATTGGTGATGACAAAAACAACAACAACAACCACCTTTAGAGGCCATTTTCCCGATGCTGAAGAGCACTTATCTGAACGGCCTCCACCTGCCGTCGTCGACCTGTATAAAATAACTCAAACAACACAGTTTTTAAATATACAAAAAGAAACAGGTTTATTAAAGAAAACAAAGAAACGCATGATAAGCTGAATTCCTAAACGGGACGTCCCCACAACCAGACTTGAAAACACAGACGAAAGATAAAATAACGTTGGATAAAATAAAGGTGTGTGGTTATTTAAGTGCACTTAGATCTGATCGCTGGTGCATCTCCCAGGAAGCGTCCAGGACCTAGGCGCGCAGTCTGAACGCGGCTCTGGTGTTGGTGGGAAATCCGCTTGCTCCTGTGCTGCTAGGCCTCAGTACGCCCTTGTTCACTAGGCCGCGCCCGCTGGCGCGAAACAGGCCTTATGCGTGAATCGAACGGCCCGCATGCAACTCGCTCCCCCAGCCGTGCCTGTCTTCGTCGTCCTTGGTGTGAAATTGCAGCCCTTGGTCCGCGGCTCTTCTGCCCACGACCACCAGCCCAATGCCGGAACACGGCTGCCCGAGATGAAGCCTCCCCGTGCACAGAGCGAAACCCAACCGTCCGCTATCACTTTTGGAACGAGAGGCGCAAGAGGGAATGTTCGCTCTCAATGCCCAGACGAACAGGGGAACGAGGAGGAGATGCCGACCCACAACGTTACTGCCAGGCTCAAAACCTCAAGAAGGGGGGGAGGAGAGGAGCAATCACGACCGTTTGCGATGGCATCCAGAACGAAACGGGCAGATGTCCGCCGCTTCAACTATTTAACCCACCACTCTCTCACGTCATCGGTCATGCTTCACCAATCAGCGAGTTTCTCCCTACCAGTCCTTCCCGTCAATCAAAACCTTGACCATTCACGGCTCCTCGGGGCGTGGCCTCGGCCTGCCCGACCTATGTGTGCCATCAAAGTTGGGGTTGTCAGCGGCAGCACTCAATGTCCTGGCTCCTGTAGGCTTTTAAATTAGTGCCATTAAACGCGCGATTCTAACTCTATGTACGTGTCTATGGTGCATTGTCAAACGGAACAAAGGAATAAAATTGCAGAGGTATCGACATCCAAGGGATAATTTACCCATAATCCCTGAGCTAGTTAGCACAAGAGCCACCCTTCGTATGGCCACACGTCACACTTAATCCGAACACACGACCTACCGGATCCCTACTTATTACATGGTGGTTCTTCTTCTTCTTCATGACAATCGGATTACACTAATCTATACAAATCTACCTGGTCTAAGGTGATCACTGCCTACCCCCTACAAACATAACAGTATGTTCAGCTGCCCAGTGTTTTACAATGTCACATGAAGGGAAATTATTCTTAAGTGTTGCTACAACATCCTCATGCATTTCCTTCAGGGTCATTGATAAGGAGGTAATTGATCACTGTTTCCAGTCTTCTTCATTTTTCAAAACACCAATGACTAACTTGCATTGTCTAGTTTGTATACCTGCAAACATAAAAAGCCTGTTTAAAAGTAAAACATCAAATCATAAGTATCTGTTGGGTCATAAGATGTCATTAAATAGGTCAGGCAAGAAACTTCCTGAACACCACTCATACTTCCAGTTACATTTTTTGTTCCGTTGCTGTTAATCAAATTTGAATGTTATCAATCAAATTTACAATTTTTTTAGACGTTAAATACCTGCACTTGTTTTCTCTAATTCATCAAAATGTAGTACCTGCAGTGATATGTACAGATTATTTGCTTGGTGACTGCTGTGTTTTATTTCTGATGTTAACTGTTTCTGCCCTCCAGTGGATCACTTATTGGGAACTGGCATTCCATTATTCACCAAGGTCTGTTGGTCATGTCTAACACCACACAGCAGGTAAGTACGTGATGACGCGAGTAGTTTGCAATATTCTTGTGAAAGGCCGATTCGCGTGTTTGTTTGTGGACATAACTACAATGGCTGTTCTGGAAGCTTTGACACCCATGTTAAAGAGGTGCTGTTTGAGATTGGTGAAAATAATCCACAGGGTTTTCCCCAGTAATAAAGACCAATTCCAAGAAGTTTCATAAACTGGAAAACAATGGAACAGATAGGAGAAAGGACAGCAAGGCCTCCAACCTGCCCACACTGAGTGAGAAGCAGACATTGAGGCTCTACCCTTTGCTGAAAGATGACATCTTTCAGTACAAGGTAGAGTCTCAACGTTAATAAAGGGAGAGTCAGCTTCACCAGCCTGAATTGGGGAGAAATATTCTGTTTGGATTTCCATTGTATTTTTTGCATACTTATAAGATAAAATGGTTCAAGGAGGACTTTGTGGAGAATACCAAGCATCCTTCAGACCAAGACAGGTTATGGCTGATCACCAAGCTATGGAGCTCCATATACTGTGCCTCACCGAGAGATAGAGGGTAGCCGTAGCCAGAGGGTAGCCTATGATTCGCCATTCAATCCTTATGGAATGACGTAGTGAGAGTGTGGGACTTTAATGCGTTGAATTCCATGTTCTAATTAGTGAATATCCAGTTATTTTGTTTAGATAGGCATACACGAATGACACCATATAGTCTTGCAGTTGAAGGTATGAGGAACATATTTCCACATGGTGGAGTGGTTTACAAAATGGGGTGCAGTGTATTTTTCAGGAAAGCAGAAAGGTCATTGTTTATAGTCACAGGTCTACAATAGCTTCGCATTGCTGTTGTTGTTCATGGGTTTCTTGGTGGCGGTTAGAGAGCAAGAGAGAGAGAGAGAGAGAGCGAGAGAGAGCGAGAGAGACAGAGAGAGACAGAGACCGACAGAGACCGACAGAGATCGAGAGACCGAGACCGACCTTACAAGGTTGACCACTTGGAGCATCCTAGACTGGCTCGCACCACCATTTATATTGAGGCTACCAAAAATAGTCATGGAGATGTAAAAGAGGTAAGGAAAGGGAAATATGCGTATCATCCTTTTAGTTCATTTTTTGCCTTAACCATGTGTTTCTTAAGCCTACTGCATTGGGGTTCCGTGAAATTGTGGTCACTGGGTCGGCGAATAATACACCTTGCCGTTTCAATAAACCCATGTAGATCAGAAAAATGATCTTTTATTTCAATATATCTTTTTCTAAAAGTCTGGTTCAGAAACTTGAGTATTTGCGATGGTAAGACGTTGGATTCACTGTATGTGGGGAATTCCTCAATGTCATAGGATTCCTCCTCAGACATGTCAGAAGCACTATCTGGGACTTTTGGCTCTTGAGACACCAGAATACTCTATGGTGTGCAGGTGTCATCCTGCCCTGTTTCTGTAGGAACAGGTTGAGGGAGAGGTTCCACCAGAACCTCGGGTAATGTGGGGGGGGAGGGGCGATTCTGAAACCTGCTGCACAATTTGAGGTTCTTCCTCTGGACAAATGATTGTGCACAGGTACATTTTCTAAATTGGCCGGTACAACGACTATTTGATTTGAAAGATCGCCGTCAGGTGCGTTGGAACACTGTGGGGTCGAATTTTGCTCTTTTTGCCCCCCAGTCGAGTCTCGACCCGACTTGTCATAATCCACACAAGGATTTAACGTAGTTTGCACTCCAACCTCATCTGGAGGTAGCGCATGCAACTCCTACACATTAGGCTGAGGGTCCATATCGGCAGCAGGCAGAGGATCTGCATTCACATTTAGCAATACTTCATATCGATTACTCATCGATGTTTTATCAAGTGGTAATGAGTCCAATGCATCGGAGTCGAACACCACCTTCTTTTCCTTACGGGGTGGAGGGACATTCCGAGGTGTTTTCCTCTTTCTCAAAGAGGAGACGAGTGTAAAACCATCCCAAACGTTTTCATTTCCGGAGGTTTTCGATGTCGATGGTACGTTTTCTGTCACAGTATCAGGGGGTGTTGTCTCCTCGGCTCGTGAGGGGGCAATTTGTGGACAAAACCGTTTTAGATGGACAAAGTTCCCACAGCCAAAACATTTTAACGTTTCCGTGGACGCATATACCTGGTACTCGTGATTATCCACACGAAACGTAAATACCGCGTTGAGCACCTTGTCCACATTGGATGCAGGAAACAATGTACGCCTGCCGCCGGAAGGACCTGATGTGTTTAGCCTGCTCGTTGCGACACCACAGAGATAACATCGTGATCTCCGACACCCCAGAGATAACATCGTGATCTCCGACACCCCAGAGATAACATCGTGATCTCCGACACCCCAGAGATAACATCGTGATCTCCGACACCCCAGAGATAACATCGTAATCTCCGACACCCCAGAGATAACATCGTGATCTCCGACACCCCAGAGATAACATCGTGATCTCCGACACCCCAGAGATAACATCGTGATCTCCGACACCCCAGAGATAACATCGTGATCTCCGACACCCCAGAGATAACATCGTGATCTCCGACACCCCAGAGATAACATCTTAATCTCCGATACCCCAGAGATAACATCGTGATCCCCGACACCCCAGAGATAACATCGTGATCTCCGACACCACTGTACCATACCGAGAAAGCTCTTTTAAAATTAAATCGTTTTTCAGGAATGGGGGACAATTTGATATCAAGACTTTCACGGCTGGGGTGTCCAGTGGGGAGACCAGAACAAAATGTCCATTCTCGGTAGACAAACCGGTC
Source organism: Myxine glutinosa (assembly GCF_964187855.1). NCBI lineage: Eukaryota > Metazoa > Chordata > Myxini > Myxiniformes > Myxinidae > Myxine > Myxine glutinosa. The sequence continues at coordinate 28,702,351 of NC_136263.1, read as the reverse complement.
GCCACAATTTAATGTACCAGCTGCTCTTCAGCTACGAATATAACCAGACGTTTGTTCATCCGTGAAGCTGCACGGATTTTCTCGAGCCCGATTATGTTACCCACCGCAATGACGATGTCTTCCACGGTGACCTCGTTAGGAAGAACGCAAACCACGCCATTTTTCCGCGTCAAGCCCTCAAAGGCAGCGTAGCGGGAACGTGCCGACATTACGACGATCGGAAAATCCTCGGCCTAAACCGAGATGGATTTGGGGAGGGTAGACAGCTTTCTGTACAGTAGGGAAAAAAGGGAAAAGCGCTACTCGGCGTACACCAGCACGAGCGAAACTATCGCGAGGAAACACACCTCTCAATGAGGAAAAGGGCGAGAAATCACAACAACCCTTCAGAGTGCCGATGGACTCACCCCTCGATCTCACCGAAAGGTGTGGGCTCTCTCTCTGTATCTCAGGGGAAGAAATGAAAGTGGAAAAAAATAAAAATAGAGATAGCAACAAAGCGAGGAATGCAATGGAGGCGGGGAGGGGGTGAGGGGAACGAGTGAGGGGAGTGGGGGAACGGGCGGAGGAAGGGAAGAAAAACAAAACGAAAAACAAAAATGAAAACAAAATGCCAAAGCGCACAGGATGGAAAAGGAGAGGGAGGAGGAAGGAGAGGGAGGAGGAGGGGGAGGGGGGGCAGGGGAGGGCGGCAGGGGAGGGCAGGAGGGGGGGCAGGGGAGGGCAGGAGGGGGGGGCAGGAGAGGGAGGAGGAGGGGGAGGGGCAGGGGAGGGCAGGAGAGGAGAAAAACACACAGAGGGCTCACCACAAAACAGAGCAGCTGCATACGGCGGCCATGACGCCACACCCAAATCGCAACAACCAGCAGGGGGCGAGAGACAGACAGAGGGAGGGAGAGAGAGATAGAGAGAGATAGAGATAGAGACAGAGAGTAGACAGAGACGAGAGGGAAAGGGCCGGTCCATGGGGACCGATCGGCACTCTGACTGTGACCGCGCTGCCCCCAACGAATCCAGGCAGCAGGGAAGAATGGGGAAGATTTGGCCCCTGGCTTGCATTGGGGGGTACAACCACCATGAAGAGGCATCCCCGATAGTTGTCTCTGCTTGATGTTGATAGCAATGTCATGCTTCGGGTGGTGGACAGCCGCAACGAGGTTGTGGCCATGAATAAGTTCGCAGGTGGCGTCTAACCCACCTATAGTTTCTTGCATTGCAGGGACGTGATGCGACTGTATTGAAAGGTTTTGGAGGGGTAGTGTAACTTTACACGTGCCAAGCTTAACCTATTGTGTTCATTGTTGTTGTTGATGTTGTCTTTCTTTCTTCTTTAGAGAAATGGAGCAAAGCATGGAGCGGGTATATATATGTCCCCGCTTTATAATATGGCCTGCAGTTACTCCAGTGAGTCATTGTGTTAAAATTAAATCAAGACATGACAAATATCCACTCATGCTCACACATCACAAACATTTATATTCTAAGTAAAGTACTAAGTTGTTGTTGTCTTATTGTTGTTGTTGTTGTTGTCTGTTGTTGTCCTAAGAAGACTTATCTTCTAAGTTGAAAACTCATCAAGAAATGAAGAAACATCATCTGCAGAAATTTGCAGAATTCATCTGCAGAAATGAAGTTTTATTTCTTCATCATTCCAATAGAAATCTGTTAATATTCATCAATATTCTTATTTGCCGTTTCCCTTGCAAAACGACATCAGTTGTGCTTCTTTTATTCAAATGTTGTGTTTCTTCTTTGTGCAGATATCAATGTCATCCAGAACATTAACACCGGACCCTTCCAGGTAATGTTGAGGAATTTTAGAATGGAAAGTTTTAATTTCATTCCAAAGTAAGCCGGTATCGTTGCGACTAACGTTCCACAATGTTTTCCTTTCACTCCAGTATCAAAGCGAGGAATTGTGTATGTCCACCCGCACCATGAAATGCATTGCTTTATGTGAAGGTAAGCTACTTTTATTCTCATTTGAATTCCTTATTACCTCCGCCACCAAAGGTGGATGGAGGTTATGTTTTCACCCCTAGATTCCAGCAAGTATGTTGGTCGGTTGGTTTGTCTGTCTGTCTGTCTGTCTGTCTGTTTGTGCGCAGTACTACGTCTACATCGTTGCACATAGCATCGCCATACTTTACACACATATTTGCCTTGCCCTGGAATAGACTGTGCCCAATTTTTAACGCTCTAGGCCCAAGGTCAAGCTCAAGGTCACCCAAAACATGAAATCAGGAGGGTCGAGTTTTCATTTAAAATATATTTCAAACCACTATAACTCTAAAAGTACAAGAACTTTGCATACACTTACTGTTACTGACATATAGGAAGTCACATACAACATTTCATTTGGCACCATGACCTTTGACCTTGAGTGACCTTGAAAGGTCAAACTCAAGGTCAAAAATTGTTTTTTTTTTTACTAATAACTGTCAAACATTATCCGGTTCCCTTCTAACCAACACCCTTGAAAAAAAAGTACATTCCGGCAAGTCCTCTGTCTCTGACCGATTTTATGTTTGTCCATTTGTTTGTTTGTGAACAAAATATCTAAAACAGTTGTGGACGGATTCGGACGAAATTTGGCGCAGATGTAGCGTATGTGACAAGGACGAAATGATTAGATTTTGGTGACGATCCGGATTCGGATCCGGCAACTAGATTTTTAAAGTGATTCTTCACCATTGGGAGATAGGGCCAAAACGATACATAGCAAGATATCTAAAAAAAGTTATGGATGGATTTGAACAACACTTGGTGGACAGGTTGTGTGTGTGACAAGGACAAATAGATTAGATTTTGGTGAAGACCTCAATGTGGATTCGGATACGACAATTATTTAATTTTTTTTTAATGATTCTGCACCATTGAGTGATATGGCCAACCAGGCGGAGGTATGCTCTCTACTGAATGCCGTTCTTGTTATCCATGTTGTTATGTGTACCTTAACCTGTATGTGAATTATTCATTGAAGCATTCCCTCTCCATCAGTGATCAAGTCAGATTACTTGAAGAAACATTACGACGTCTGGCATATTTCACATCCTGAGCACATCTGCATCCGCTTTCTATTTGTGTAAGTACTGATCCATGAAATAGTGATTCCAGGTATACAAAGCTGATCCCAAATTCCCTGAGGCCACCCAAAGTCGATTTTTTTTTCCCATTTCGACTTTTAAAAAACATTTATACTTGACATCAGATCAACGGCAGCTTCCAGGAACGTCAAAGGAGATGCCACTCTCGGTCTCACATGACCTCAGTGTGATCCCCCTTGGTCTCACTCACATGTTGTGGTTGAATTTACCTAATCTGTGTGTGACGTTCCTTCGTCACTTGTGGGTGTAGTTTTGCTATTTTCTTCAAGAAGTCGTTTGATTCTGTCAACGGTCATACAGGGCTCCAAAATACATATTTTTTGTGGGGAATCATATTGGTGAGTTAAATCCAGGAATATCTGTTGGTGAAATATTTTTGAAGTGCTTGGAAAGGGAGGGCTGGAACAAACTATTTAATTTTTCTTGTGGAATTCCTGCAGCCTCTGTTTAACCCTTCAACATTACTATTGCTCCCTGAAATACACTTCCTTTCATTTCTTATGCAGCCTCTGGCTGCTTGTTGCATCATTGCTGGGTGCTACTGATGCAGTGCCCTTTGCAAATTATGGCAAGAATACATAATTTAATCAGGGCAGGCGATAGCTCACCTACTCTTCACGAAGGGCACCGTGGCATCTTTAACGTCCACCAACTAATGCTATCAGATGGGTCGCACAGTTTAACGTCCATCCAAGGGACGGCACAGACATTGACGTATCTCCCTCCCTGTAAGACCGTTTATAACTGGGCAAAGATTCCAACCCAGGCTAGATGGCTCAGAGGCGAGTGTGCATACCTCTAGGCCATCCTGCCAGCCTTCTGCAATACGATATTGTATGATTAATTGCAATGGTGAAGCATTTGGTCCGATAAATGGCCGTCCCTCATGGGGAATCTTGCGCTAACGTAATGTCATTACCTGGTTGCACAGTGATTGCTGGTGGGAAGTTAAATATTTTGGGCCAATCTACAAACTTACTGCATTTAATTGCTTATTCATAGGAAATGCATTTGCAGTTATCACTAAAATATCATTTTCTCCGCCATGGAAGGTGAATGTAGGTTATTATGTTTTCACCCCTATTTATTTGGCTGTTTGTCTGACTTTAGGCAGGATATCTCAAAAGGTTAAGGACAGATTTGGATGAAACCTGGTAGACAGGTTGGCCGTGTGACGAGGACGAATTGATTCCATTTTGGTGAAGATCCGGATCCGGATATTAGAGTTTTCAATTTTTTTCAAGTGATTCTTCATCATTGAGAGATAGGGTCAAACACAATACACTCTAACCCCGACATTCACGGTTCCAACATTTGTGGACCCCACGTATTCACGGTTGATAAATTGCGACCGGCTTCTACATCCGCGGCCTTGTGTCCGGTGAATTCGCGGTGTTTTGTCGGCACAAAAACAAAAAATTCCCACGAGCCGCAAGCATGACCTGCATCGATATTTCTGGCCTTGCGCTTCACGTTTTCATGGCTTTTAATGGCCACATAACAATATTTTAGCTGTGCTATAAGCAAGCTTTGCATGATATCCGACCATTCACATGGTAAACATTGCTTCGCAGGACATCCTGCCATTCACATGGTAAACATTGCTTCACAGGACATCCCACCATTCACATGGTAAACATTGCTTCGCAGGATATCCCACCATTCACATGGTAAACATTGCTTTGCAGGACATCCCGCCATTCACATGGTAAACATTGCTTCGCAGGATATTCCGCCATTCACATGGTAAACATTGCTTCGCAGGACATCCCGCCATTCACACGGTAAACATTGCTTCGCAGGATATTCCACCATTCACATGGTAAACATTGCTTCGCAGGATATCCCGCCATTCACATGGTAAACATTGCTTCGCAGGATATTCCGCCATTCACATGGTAAACATTGCTTTGCAGGACATCCCGCCATTCACACGGTAAACATTGCTTCGCAGGACATCCCGCCATTCACATGGTAAACATTGCTTCCCAGGACATCCCGCCATTCACATGGTAAACATTGCTTCGCAGGACATCCCGCCATTCACATGGTAAACATTGCTTCGCAGGATATCCCACCATTCACATGGTAAACATTGCTTCGCAGGACATCCCGCCATTCACATGGTAAACATTGCTTCCCAGGACATCCCGCCATTCACATGGTAAACATTGCTTCGCAGGACATCCCGCCATTCACATGGTAAACATTGCTTCGCAGGACATCCCGCCATTCACACGGTAAACATTGCTTCGCAGGATATTCTGCCATTCACATGGTAAACATTGCTTCACAGGACAACCCGCCATTCACATGGTAAACATTGCTTCGCAGGACATCCCGCCATTCACACGGTAAACATTGCTTCGCAGGATATTCCGCCATTCACATGGTAAACATTGCTTCGCAGGATATTCCGCCATTCACATGGTAAACATTGCTTCACAGGACATCCCGCCATTCACATGGTAAACATTGCTTCGCAGGACATTCCGCCATTCACACGGTAAACATTGCTTCACAGGATATTCCACCATTCACATGGTAAACATTGCTTCGCAGGATATTCCGCCATTCACATGGTAAACATTGCTTCGCAGGACATCCCGCCATTCACATGGTAAACATTGCTTCGCAGGACATCCCGCCATTCACACGGTAAACATTGCTTCGCAGGATATTCTGCCATTCACATGGTAAACATTGCTTCGCAGGATATCCTGCCATTCACATGGTAAACATTGCTTCGCAGGATATTCTGCCATTGACATGGTAAACATTGCTTCGCAGGACATCCCGCCATTCACACGGTAAACATTGCTTCGCAGGATATTCCGCCATTCACATGGTAAACATTGCTTCACAGGACATACCGCCATTCACATGGTAAACATTGCTTCGCAGGACATCCCGCCATTCACATGGTAAACATTGCTTCGCAGGATATTCCGCCATTCACATGGTAAACATTGCTTTGCAGGACATCCTGCCATTCACATGGTAAACATTGCTTTGCAGGACATCCTGACATTCACATGGTAAACATTGCTTTGCAGGACATCCTGCCATTCACATGGTAAACATTGCTTTGCAGGACATCCTGCCATTCACATGGTAAACATTGCTTCGCACGATATTCCACCAGCTGCATAACATGTCATCCCCTAAGTGTTACTGCACAGAATGAAAACACTCTACGCATCTATTAGTGCAATTAGTTGTCCCCCTTATCCACACTGAAACAATGTCCCAAGATTCGCAAGATTTTCGTTGACATTCGCGGATTTTCATCAACATTCGCGGATTTTGAAATGCCCGGAACCTATCTCTCCTTTTATCATTGAATTTTTACAATGCCCCCACATTCGCTGTTCCAACTTCCACGTCATTTTCCTGGAGCGTATCCCCCGCGAATGTCGGGGTCCGAGTCCATATAGCATATGATATCTCAAAGGGTTATGGACGGATTCTGACAAACCTTGGTGGATGAGTTGGGTAGGTGACAAGAACAAGCTGATTCGATGTTAGTTAAGGTTCGGATGCAGATCTGGCCTATTCTTTGGATGCAAAACATAAAATGTTCAGCCTGGCAGAGGTATGCACTCTGCCGAGTGCCGGTCTTGTCTTATGAGATGTTATTTCGTTTTTTAAATTTAAGGCCCCCACCTGGTAGCCCTCACCTCGAGTGGCCTTATGGCTTTGTGGCGAGCAATATCCCATAAAAACTAATAATAATAAGGGGAAGGAATATTCTGAGCTTTGAAGGGCATATACATTCCCTTCTCTCACAAAGCAAATTTGTGTTGCTCCTTCCATGCATGCACTTCTTAGCTAATATTATGGCATCTTTGGTGGCTTAATGGTTAAAATGCCCACTCTGACTCTGGGAGGTCGACAGTTGGAACCCCAGCTGACTCCCACCAGAGAGTTTAAAAAATGGTACGTGCTGCTTCCTTGCTTGACGCTCATCTATCTATAATGCCAGTAATCTCTGTGTGTCTGTCTGTGACCGCTGTTTCTCGACAACCACGGGTCCGATATACTTGAAACTTGCCAGGTATATTGCTGGGGACCCGAGGATGTGCCTTTTCAAGGTTTCATATTAATCGGACAAGTAGTTAGCGAGCTATGTCCAAAAAACGATTCAACCAATCAGAGAGCAGCGAGCTATCACGTGTGCCGAACGTGGCGAACAGACTCTGCCTCGGACGGCACATTTGAGAGCGTATTCATTTATTTCACGTTGGCAAACTATGTTGGCGTTAAACTATGTTTTACAACTAATTAAAACTAATTTGCGATTCATTCGCTTTCCTGCGCGTTTGTGCACGCTATGGCGATTTCTTTACCAAACTCCGCAAGCCGTTCGCTTTGGACCAAACCATTTCATGTAAATAGAGGGGGGGGGGGGGATTGTCACCGTACTCGCAAGCCGTTCGCTTTGGACCAAACCATTTCATGTAAATAGAGGGGGGGGGGGGGGATTGTCACCGTACTCGCAAGCCGTTCGCTTTGGACCAAACCATTTCATGTAAATAGAGGGGGGGGATTGTCACCGTACTCGCAAGCCGTTCGCTTTGGCTTTGCGAATGGACCAAACCATTTCATGTAAATAGAGGGGGGGGGGATATAATTTTAGATATATATATAGTACGGGCATGCCCTAGTCGTTTAAAAGGACAGACGACTGACAAAAAAACAGAGGTTGGCAAAATAGCTCAGGCCTTGATGGGCCTAATGGCGTCCTCCTGTGTCAAGATTCCTCAGGTAGGGAACTTGTATATTATTATTATTATTATGTTATCCTCATGTGCATTTTATACAAGAGGAAAAGCTGCAGACCTTCAGATGCAAAAAGTTTAATTGAGGTGGAGCACGTGCTGAAGACCCTCTGCTGCAACATACATTCCATCATTCCCTAAAAAAAATAATAAACGTCTCCACAAGGGGGGCAAAGTGTTTTTAATAGGTATTAATTATTGTGGGGAAGGTGTCATGTATCATTGGGCAGTTATAATCTTATCAACCATAATTTTCTGGCATGCCTTCCACTGCACGCAATGTTTATTGATTTGACAAGATACAGCCAATCGGTCCATGAGGCCTGTGCCACTTGCACATCATCGAATCCTTACCAATCACGCAATATAAAGCCTCACTCACCTTCCCACCTAATTCCCACTCGAGCCACAATGTAGCCCAACGAAGCATCAAATCAAATGGAAGTGGGAGAGTCAACAGCAGGCTCAGAGCACCGGAAAAGAGGTACATTGTAGAAAAGACATCAATCACATCTGAGACTTTTTTGAAATTATATTTGGCACTGACACTTTGTTCCCACACCTCCACTGGAACCCCCCCCCCCCCCCCCACCTCCCACACTGTTGTCTGCTGGCACGCACCATCTTTCCCACAGCCCTTCCAAAACACTTCCTGTCCAGTCTTGCTGTACTGCTGCCTTCCTTCACCCATTCAAAACCACTCATCACATCACATCACCTCAAACCAATGTCTGTCCACAACACCTCAAACCAATGTCTGTCCACAACACCTCAAACCAATGTCTGTCCACAACACCTCAAACCAATGTCTGTCCACAACACCTCAAACCAATGTCTGTCCACAACACCTCAAACCAATGTCTGTCCACAACACCTCAAACCAATGTCTGTCCACAACACCTCAAACCAATGTCTGGCCACAACACCTCAAACCAATGTCTGTCCACAACACCTCAAACCAATGTCTGTCCACAACACCTCAAACCAATGTCTGTCCACACCACCTCAAACCAATGCCTGCCCACACCACCTCAAACCAATGCCTGTCCACACCACCTCAAACCAATGCCTGCCCACACCACCTCAAACCAATGCCTGCCCACACCACCTCAAACCAATGCCTGCTCACACCACCTCAAACCAATGCCAGCCCATGTCCCCTGGAAGTCCATCTTGCGCCGCATCCACACCTATCGACAATTGAAATACAAACTTAATGCAAAGCGATTAGTGATGGAGCTACAAAACGGAAGGTCGTCGTTTTGCTATTCTCCAATGCTTGAAGGTGTCTCATGTGATGCCTGTTTTACCAAGACAAGTAGATGTGTTCCGTGTTAATTCTCGGTGTCCTCAGAAAATAACCTTAATTCCACTAAATTCAGTATTGGTTAAAATACATGAACACAAGAGCAAGGGGGAGGAGGGGAGGGAAGAGTAAAATCCTCACTTGTTATTTGTTATGTTAAGTTAACCCATTGCCTGACTCCCATGTCTCCACTCTTTTGCAGGTATGAAGATAATGACACTGCATTTGATGTCAATACACAGAATAGCCAGACAGAAAAAGCAATTCGAAAGATCATGAACACATATATCCCTTGGCATTAGCTTGCGTTATTATGGGTTCTGAAACAACAACAACAAACAACAACATGCATTTTAAGGCCATTTTCCCTGCCAGCGCGGGGGTTAGCCTTGCGGTCCCCATGACAATCTTCTCCATTTTGCCCTATTTTCTGCATCTCTCCTTGTTAACCCCCTTGCCCGCATTTCTTCTTCCACCATCTTTAGCCAAGTCTTTCTCGGTCTTCCCCGTCCTCTACTTCCTTCTACATTCATTTCCATCACTCTTCTCAACCAGTCACTTTCATCCTTCCTCAACACATGACCAAACCATCTCAACCTGTTCCTCTTCACAGCATCAATCACAGGCTCTATTCCCATCATCTTTCGCAATTCATCATTTGTCTTCCTCTCTCTCAACGATACTCCGCACATCCACCGAACCATTCGCGTTTCCACCCTTTCCAGCCTTCGTTGCTGCTCTACGTTCATTACCCATGGCTCGCTCCCATAAATCATAACACTTCTCACACATGCAGCATACACCTTTCCCTTCAGCTTCAACGACACTCCCCTCCTCATCAGCACGCCACTCAGTTCCCCAAAACTTCTTCCATGCACATCTCACTCCAGCAACCGTTGCCGAGTCTGATCCACCTTCTCCATTCAGCATGTCTCCGAGGTAGCAAAATGTTTTCACGCCTTCCAGCTTCACGCCGTCTCCAAGATCCAACTCAACATTTCCTCCATCTGCATCTGCATTTCATCTCCATTTCCTCCAACTCAGCATCCATCATATGGGTTCTCAAAGGGTAACACAAAACGTAACAACCTGTTGTTGGTGTTTTAGTTTCACGGTGCGGTGTGGTGAAGCTGGTTAAGCACTTTCAGTAAATTGTAAGCGCATAACTTCAATAAATTGGAAATGGTACCTGGTGTTGTCGTTTTTTTTATTTGTACGCATATTTTATGAAACTGTAATCATGTGCATTTGCAGTGAAAAACATTTTAAAGTTTAAAAATTTTGCTCTATGAATCAGGATCCGCCAGGAACCTATAACCTATCCTCCTTTTCCCCGTTGAAGCAATGGCACGGCATACATTCGCCAGACTTGCCTCAACAATCGTGAATTTTGCCTCAACAATCGTGAATTTTGTCGAGCCATTCACGGATTTTGCCTCGACAATCATGAATTTTGCCTCGCCATTCACGGATTTTGCTTCGCCATTCACGGATTTTGCCTCGCCATTCACGGATTTTGCCTCGCCATTCACGGATTTTGCCTCGCCATTCACGGATTTTGCCTCTCCATTCACGGATTTTGCCTCTCCATTCACGGATTTTGCCTCTCCATTCACGGATTTTGCCTCGACATTCACGGATTTTGCCTCACCATTCACGGATTTTGCCTCGCCATTCACGGATTTTGCCTCGCCATTCACGGACAAATTACCTTCAAAACACAACTTATTTAGACAAAAAACATTTAGTTTAGACAAAATAAACAACAACATTTTAAATACCTTCATATATGTGTGCCTGTCGAACCACGGGTTGCTTGTATTATTTGGAAGGTCTATTAGATGTGTGTTTGTATTTTCAGAGGTCCCTCGAGGTATTCTGAATTGCGCCATAAGGTCGTGCGATAGTATGTGAGGCTGAGTTGACGTTTTCAAAAATGAAATTGCGGTTTTACAATTCACGGATCAGGTCTGTCAAATCAGGCCTGCGACCAGGGACCGAGACAAGTTGAACTGCCTCACCATTAGGTCATGTGACAGCATCTGAGGATGAGTGTAGGTTTTCCAAAATGAAATCCGTGAAGAATGTGCGGCCTGTGACGATGACGAAGACAAGTTGAACTGCCGTGCCACCGTGTAATAGCACAGTGTGTGAGGCTGAGCGTAGCTTTTCAAAAATTAAATTAGTTAAGAAAGTGCGGCGTGAGACCAGGGACCAAGGCAAGTTGAACTGCTTCGCCATTAGGTCATGCGATAGTGTGTGAGGCGAAGCATAGCTTTTCAAAAATGAATGTAGTATAAAATTGTGGATCCAGTTGTATGCAGTATAGTGAGTGTTGTGTTTGACTAAGATGGGGGCATCTTGTTTGATGAGTGACCCTGAGGGCAGCGCTCACAGGGCGTGAACTTCACCAGAATAAAGGCCTTGAGCACGAAGCTGTACGGAGTTTGTGTATGGTTATTGTACCGGTTCAAATACAATATATTTGGCGACGAGGATGGCCGGTTTACAGTTACCAGCTCCACCTCCCTTCTTGGCTTCTCTGGGTGACCGGTTTATTCCATGGCCTCGATGGATTGCAGCTTTTCAAACCTACTTGGAAGCCTAGATGGTACAGATGTCGCCGACACTCGTAAGCGGGCGATCTTTATTCACTGCTTGGGCACCGAGAGCGAGCGTGTGTTCGCTCAGCTAACAGCCGATACTTCCACGTTCAAAAATGTGGTGAGCACTGGAGAGCTACTTTGGGCCGAAAAAGAGTACCATGATTGAACGGTATAAATTCCATCAGCGCTACCAGAGAAATGGTGAACCTGTCCAACAACATGTTGCTTCACTTTCTGAACCGGCTGCTACCTGTAATTTTGGGTTTTAACAGATGAACTCATCAGATATCAGCTCATAGAAAAGTCTTCCATTCCTCTTATTCGGGAACGGTTGCTGATGGAGGATGATGGACTGGCATCAGAGATGGCTGCAGCCCTAGCTATGCAGATAGAATCAGACATGATGGATTCTAAGCTGGTTCAAACATCTCCAGCAACCTCAGCACCAGGAATTCACCAGGCACCCCGGTTACAGACAGCTCAGACACAAGGGCTTCGGACCAACTGCAGCTCCATCCATGCCCTGCCCACGTACCTTGAACAAAGCCGTGGCAAGCTTGTGGTCAACATGGCGTCAAAGCACTATGTCCGGCACGTGGAAAACAATGTAATGCTTGCTATAAAGTGAACCATTTTGCACAGGTATGCAGGTCATTGAAGAAGGTTCTTGGAGAATTATTAACAATTACTGGTGTTATGTTAGTAAAACTTCAAGAGACTCGGTTTAGCAAAATCAATGGTTTATTCACTTTAGAGAATTTGTTGTATACTAAGCCGAGATCTTTAATGAGTCTGTTCCAGAGTTTGTTGAAGCTTGTTTGGTAGGTCTTTTGAAGCTCGTTCAGTAGGTCTTTTGAAGCTCGTTCAGTTGTTGACAATCTCCAGTTGGTTGATCAGTTCAACTGGTCTTCAGTTTTCACTCCTCTTCAGTTCACTCTCCCAGTCCACTCTGCTCTTCCAATGCAACTTTCTCTTGGTTTTAAAGGCCCAGACTGCTTCATCCAAAAGCCTTTATTTGGCTCTTTTGGCCACCCCTCTATTTTGGGAGACTGAGAGCACCACTTTATTTCTGTTCAAGAGGTCAAATACTCTGACCTGCTGAAGCTGTTTGCAGCCTGTGTTCCATCTATGGAACACAGGCTAAATATTGAAAGACACAGATGGCAGTCCACGAGCATTACACATTCTGTTTCCTTAAATTAACTCTCTCTCTGACCACATGTTAATTCTAGTTCTATGCTCTTTTGCTCATTCGTAAAGTAAAACATAATTCCACTTTAAACAAGATTACATTGATATATATTCTAGCAATATTGTCAATATGAATATTTATTCCCTGACAATCCCCAGTTTTTCTTTTATGTTTATATTAACCATTAATCTAAACATTACCACATTAAATATTCATACCACTAATCTGGTAATTCAATTTCCTAAGGCATACACCGTCATTCTGGAAGAATTTTGATCACAATACATTTCCTTGTTCATTGACTCTTTCTATGTTGATAATTCAATTCAACTCATTTGCATAAAGATCACAAAACATTTCACCTTTACCAAAACGCAATAATTTCAGTTCATCAAAATAATAAAGCATCTGCAACATTTGGCAAAGTATTTGCCTTTAATCAAATATTGACTTTCTTTGTTTGAAAAAGGGGCGGATCACTTGTGTTTGGAATTTCAGCATAAAACATTTTCTCCTGTTGTCTTCATCACACCTTCACTATTTGCATAGGATTTTCTGCTGTTGTGATAGCTGGGCAGAGTCAAAGACTGACCCTGCTCTCCATGCAGCATCCTTGCCACTCTTGCTGTGAGCCATAGTAGATTTGAACAAGGCCTCCATCCAGTTGTAGTTGACTTGCCTCCTCACTAATCGTGAGCATGGAGCAAGTATTGATGTGATGTTGATTTGTCAACAAGATGTGGAGCAGGGATGCCGGATGCATCCGCAATGATGATGTTGGGACCATGGTACTCAGTTGTCCATGGTCCATACCAGGAGCACACAGCAGAATCGTGCACAGCTGTTGTGAAGGAAAAGGCAGTCGTTCGCTTGCAGCTCCATGCTGGCTCCCCGGAAGTTGGTGAAGTAATGACACACGTCACCGTATCCCGTAAACGTTGCAGGTAAAATATCGTCGTCCTGCAATTGCTGATGTGATGACTGTTCGAGGTATTTGAACACAAGTAAGTGATCGCCCTTTTCCATATGTTGCAGTGTGACCCAGACAAATGGTCACATAATTTTCCCTTGGTGAAGGTAAACATCCATCTTCCAAAGGAGCATTTCTTCATCATTCTTTGAGAAAGAGGGTGTATGCCAAGATTAACTTCATTTTCACAAATTTTCCTTTTTCAAACTTCTTCCCAGATGTCGTTATCACTCCATTTGGGATGTGGTCTTGTCTTTCCTTTACTTAGCCACATTTATATCTGCTCTCCGCACAGATTGAATCAGATGGGGTACATTGTAACATGAAATCACTATATTTTATAACAACTTCACACGAATAATATTCAAATCAGACATGTGTTTTACACTACTAAAACTAAGAATAGCATCCACAATTGCTTTCAGGTTCATATAATTCAAAAAATTAAACACATGCAGGTGTTGTAACTCAACTCAAAGAAAATAAATGCATTAATAATGATTATATATGATTTAAATCACAAACAGGAATATCTAATTCCCAACAATTCTTGCAAACAAGCAAACTATGCCTAATATGTTATTAGCATAGTCCTCCCCGCTTTTTTATTTTTCTTTAACAGTGTTACTTGTGGTGATATGAGTTCATCGATCGTGTAAAATGGACATAGTGCACAACAAGTTGTTATGCCCTCATTTATGTCAATGACATTCAACATTATATACCAAACTAACAAACTTCTTAAAATGTGACTAAAGAAAAATCCCTTAATATGTAACATAAATCTGATTATTTGCCTTATTCTGATGCCCCTATCTCCCGGGGTCCATATTTATTTCTATTGTTATCAACTTCCTATGATCTGTGAATTCGTTCCAAAATACCACAACCATAGGTTTTAACAAAGCTCTACCAAACTATTTCCAATGTGAACTCAAAATACTAGTAAAACAATCAATTTCAAAGAATTAACTTCAAAGGGTCAGCAAATTCATTCTATAACCAGATCTAATTTTCCCATCCAATAGTTTGCCTTGACACATGTCATATTATAACATTTTAATAAACCTTCAGAAATGTTGCCCATCGCAACAACTTCCCTTTTACAAATAGCCATGTGTAAATTACGTATTGAACGACAATTTTTCTCTCAATGTGTTTGGCCTAAATGGCCGCAAAAGTGGCTGCCAACATGCAGTACCTTTTTTATCTACCAAGTAAGTGCGCGTCGACATAAGACCTCTACCAAATGTTGTTTGTAAAAACAAATCTGGGATTTCTAATTACATGGATGCACACTCTCAGGACATTGCAGGCTGCTGTTATCAATCCATTACGATAAAATAATTTCTTTACCCACAATCAAATAAGTAACACAAATTGAGGATATTATCCCTATCACATTCATTTATAGATTCATTTGGTTCTAATTCACTCTTTTCCCACTGCTATAAGGAAGAACAATAGCTCTTATAAGTCTTTGTAATATCTCATTAAATTTACCCAGCATTGAAGAATTTATTTACTATCCATTTCCCTTCTGTTTACCAGTAACTTTGTTTAAACTGCATAACTTAATTTGATAAATCCCATGTGTACAGCTCCCACTTATTGAAACCCCTACTTTTGTAGAAAATATCCAAATACGTGGTTGTATACTCCCTTAAAGGTTGTTCCTCCATTTTCTATGCAACTTAGTGAAGACTACTGACACCAGTATGCCAATATAGGTGTGGCAGATTAACAAAATATGTTGCAGGTACACGTAACATCGTGTTCTGAATGTAAAAAAAATATAAAAACAAAAAAAACATCTGAGTGTAAAAAACATAACAGCACGTTCACGTCTGCCCCTTGGTTTTAAGATTCACAATGCATTTCGTTATAAAACTCACAATAGTTCAATTCAACAAAATTTTCTTTACTATCTGCCCATATCATCTATGCCTAAGACACATCCATACATACAGCACAATTTATATGCTGATAAAAGTCAAGTTTATATTTGTCAAAAATCTGTGAGCAGAGTACTTTGGGAAGTCAGTGTAAGACCTCTTCCAAATTTGACTAATTTTGTACTCTCTCATTTTTTTATGAAGCTCATATCCATAAATAGCTGTTATTCTCATATGAATTCTATCAAAAATGGAATCCCAAGATTACTCACAATTTTACTATTAATTAATGGCTGCTCATAACCCAGGACATCAAATCCGTATATTCCATCGCCCTTGACAAAAGAGATAATGTTCATAATCAAATTATATTCCTATTTTATTTTACGAATTTTCTGGATATTCTTGTAAGATTGACACACAAAACAAAACATTGAAACACAAACACACCCAAGCATTATGTATATTTGTTTGCATTTGAACCATCATTAACAGATCAAGATGGGTGTCAATTTTCATTTCAATTTCGTAAAATTTATCCTTTAATGTTAGAAACGCTAATACACAAATAGACAAAAGGTTTATTTTTAGAAAACCCCTAATGTCACATTGAGATTACCCTTTTTTTTTTTTTCCTACAATAATGTATCCAAATTGTACAAATTTACAAATTGTACAAATTTTACAACACCTCTATTTACATGTCAGTCGACCACTGACCTATCAGCATGCAAAAAAAATAGTCCAAAATGCCCCCCTGCTGATCATGTGACGCTTGTCACTTGGTTTTCCAAAAAATTTTGCAAAGCAATGTTCCACACTTTGGTAATTGTTTTGTTGTAAAAAATTGTTTCGCCCAAAATACTCCCTAAAACCACATGTATAATTGGCAAATATGAGGCTTCCAGAATGAACTCTAATTCTGGATCTTTTAATTCATGTTCCAAAAAAATCCAATTTTGGCATTTAATCAATTAATTAATTATTAATTCGCTAATAAGCAAAAGTAAAATTCATTCTTGCTCCGAAAAAAAATTTTGAGACAAGAAGCAGGAACAATTATTCATGTTGGTCTTATGATTTAATCTGTTGGGGCCTGTCGTCATTTGGGATCGGCAGCAATGAAAGCCTAATCGTTATCTGAGGTACCAGTAAGCACTGATCCTGGTTTGTCCTATGAACTAGTCTTCCTATTTGAATATGGACAACGTCGTTTCCAGTGTCCCATATTTCCACACTTGTAACATCGGTTTCTGTCATTTCCTGATCTGCCCACCTGCTCACTTGTATTTCTAGGCTGTATCTCCAGATCCCTGAGTTGCCACTGCAATCTCTGGTTCTCTCCTGAAACACGAAAAAATTCTCTGTACCGTCCTTTTTGGGGAGACAAATGGGAATCAGATGGGACAACTGTCACTTTTATTCCTATGTTCGAGGGCAGTTGTGCATTTATGTCCTCCAATGTATCCTGCATCGTTTTTATTTTAAGTTCTAGGTCCAATATACGTCCTTGCTGTGCCCTATTCCTGGATTCCATATCCCAATAATGGAATGCAAGCCAGTCTACTGTTAAATTATGTCGCTTCCTGGCTTTCAATTCTTGTCCTAATCTCTCCAATCGACTTCGCTCAAATGTACCATCTCTTGGAAACTCCTTATCATGTCTCTTTGTCCACAAATACCAATTTTCAACCTCACTAATAGCCTCTTCACCATATCGGTCGTACATATAATATGCACAAGTACCTTTTTTTGGAATATCTGGTTGTCCTTGTGTATTCTTACAAGCTGCATTCCCCATTCTGCCTGTATATGAATAACACTCAGTATTTACTCAATGTAACAGATAACTACCAAGACTACACTTCGGACTACACCTGTACCCACTAACAACTGTGTGTACTGCAAAAATCTCAGAAGTTTGTTCCACCTTATACAAAGTAGCGTTGAATGCGTTGTTGTCTAGCTTATTCCTATAAGCTCCACTCTGTGGTCTTCCAGGAAGTATCTCTCCACCTGTCCACTTGATGACTTCAGGTGATTTCCAGAGAGTCCCCCTGCCCTGTGGCTTTTCCCACACCCCAATCTCGCTGATCAGCGTTGCAGATGAGTCTGGATCAGTAAGTCCTGTTAAGGGGGGGTCAAACAAAAATAACCACATAATATAACAAATAACCACTAGACTCACCACCTCGCTCATCATCCCAGGTTGTCTGCACCTTGATGTTTTGCAAATGTCTCAAAGCTTCTTTCCTGAGACCGCACTTTTTATTCATCCATCAATTGACTTGTTTAAATTAAATTTAAATAAAATCAGATCAGATTAAATCAATCAGATCAGCATCAGAATGAATTCAATTATGCAATTTCAATCAATTTATCAATATTCATCAATAAAATTCTAATAATAATATATAATAAAATATCATAAATGATAATATCAAAATTCAAATATCAAATCATCATTGAAATTATCATTGAAAATATCAAATATCAAAATAGCAAAATTCACATTTATCAGTCTGATAACCCTATATCTAAGCCTTTTCCCAATGTTGCCAAAACAGTTCCATCTACTGACGGGGAATATGAGCATCGGTCGTCACCGTTTGACCCATATCTGCCATCAGTTGACAAATCACCGTTCTGCCTCTGGATCATATCTGACATATTTGTTCAATCCTGTGTGGTCATTATATCACAAATTAAAGTTGAACAACCACTGAAGGCAACTCAACCCTTCATTTGTGAGACAATCAGCGAAAATTGCTCCGACAGATATGAGCCAGTCCATTTGGGCAATGTCTCACATGTCACCCATGTCACATGTCACGTGTCACATGTCACACGTCATGTGATGTCACATGTCATGTCATGTGTCACCCACCATGTCTCACTTTGAAAGACACTCAAAGTTCTTGACAATTAAAATGGTGTAATATTCCTGAAATGTGTACCAATGAATGGCAATTAATTCATAATATTTATCAATGGAATCCAATCATACCGAAATTTCGACACTCCAAATAAACTTTGTAACTTGTAATACATCATTAATCCTGCAGGGCTATAAAGCTATCCTTAAAGTCCATGCAATCGATTTACATCAAAACCCAATGATGACATGCCTGACAATCATAGCAATTTTCATGATTGTAAAATCATGACCATTGTAACTCATTGTAATTATAAATTGTAAATGTAAATTTACCATAATTGTAAATTGGCAATTATAAATTATAATTGTAAAAAAATTGTAAATTGTTACCATTATCAGAGTCATACCATAATCATCCATTGCAGAAGACAAACATTTCCTGTATCAACACATCCACGTGGTTTAATCAACAATGAAACAGTTATCATTAACAAAATTTGAGAATGAACATCAATAATCAAAATATGACAAACATGAATCTCATCAACAATGAGAGAAAACAATGAGAATGAGAAACATGAAATGAGAAAAACAATGAGAACTATGAAAGGTGAAAACAGGTAAAAGAAGAAGCAAAAGAGGAGTAAAAAAATGGGCCAAGGGAGTGTGAGGAGGGGCAAGATACACTGAAAGAGGAGAAAGCAAACAAGGGAGGAATGAGGCTGGGGGGGGGGTGGGGGTGGGGGACTCGCTTAGGGGCATTAAAACTATGCGAAATACGACACTCATTGTATTTTTCTAAAGATAGCTGTGTATCATTGGCCGCACTCATGACTCCCTTACAAGGCTGTGAGAGATTATATGGTGAATACTGTCTCCCTCTCAAACTTCTGTGTGAGCCATTACACTCATCTGTGTATTATTTTAACGATGTAAACTGTGTCGTATCATGGCACTCATCACTTTAACACTATGGGGCCATATTCTTTAGGGAGAGGGAGAAATTTTTTTTAAAATGAGAATGAAAAACACATACCCACACACACAAAAACACATAAAGCCACATAATGAGGTGATATGCTAAATCAACATGGGATCCAATGGGATATGGGATCAACAATCCTTTACATGCCTCATACAATCAGTAATATAACATGATTTGGAGGGGATGGATAATGGTAGAATGAAGTTAGGGTTAAGATTGGGTTGGGGTCAACAAATTCATGTACATGTAAATTCATTCATGTATAAACAGATCACAATATATTTCATCATTGGTTTCCCTCCATTTAATTGCCTTGTCAAATGTCATAGGATCTTATATCAATAAATTCCCTTTTTAAAATCTTAAAAGACAGATGAAATATAAAATGATCAAAGGTACATTTGATGGTTCTATTTTTTAGAGATTACGGATCACAGTAGCATGGGATTGGCTCTCATTAAATTTCATCTTGATTGAAGGATTTTTAGCTGTGGTCCAAGATGGCCGCCGCCATAAAAAATCCTAAAAATATATATATTTTTTTTCTAATCAGGATGTAAAGAGGTTACATTTAAAAAATCGCTTCTGATTCCATAGATAAGTGGACACAACACCAGACGGTTACCATGGGCAACCTGCCTGCACGCATTCCAGTGGCAGGGTCAGTGTGTGCAAATCTTACGGGACCCAGGACACAGAAAACTTTTTTTTTTTAAATTACATTGCATTACAAACATTACATTACATTAGAAATTAACAGTTATCATTACTGTCCTACATGGGAAAAATGAATTGATGGTGCACTTCATCAAGTCATCCCTGTCAGAACATCATAATTCATAAGATTACAATTTCTTGTGTTCATGAGAGCACATTTGGCCAATCACACACATAAATGTGCATAAAATGCAGACGTGCGTCCAAACCGCTTCGAATTAACTCTTATGAAGGTACAAAAACCCATATTTGTGCCACAATGGAATTTTTTATGACTTAAAATCGAGCCAGTCGATTTTACCATTATTTGGCTTACTGTACAGACGCTGTATAAAATCGCTTTTTACAAAACCCGCTAATATGATTATAAATCAAATAGTGTCCATTCTGCAATCTGCTCGTGTGTGTGGTCACAACCAAGCAGGATCTCAACCATTATTTTAACGGGAAAATCGACACACTTATAAGTCGTTTGATCACGAAAACGAGCAGAGATTTGAATGCAGACCATTGCTGGAAATCATTTTAAAGATATTTACAAAATTGACGTTCTATTTCATGAATTCATGACGTTCCTGAAATGAACAAGAAATATACAAAATCCATATTTCAGTTGTACATGACAAGACGAATGCAGCACCTGTTGGCTAACGCCCGGGGTTCGTTAGTGGCTCTTTGCACTCGTCTCATTAAACTCGTAAAATGTACCGAAAAAAAAATTCAAATTACAGAAAAAACAAAAAAATAATTGATTATTAATTTTTTAAAAATTTTTTTATCGTCATGACTTCTGAAATTTTAAAACAAATCCTTCATGAAAGCACAGCACCTTTTCTAAAGACACAAGGCTTTAGTGGATATTTGTGACAGTTCATGGCACCATCCCTCAAAAATGCGTATACATAAATTTTGGAAGAAAAAGAGAAAAAAAATCGTCATGATTTCTGAAACCTGTTAAAAGGCCTCGTGATTTTTTTTTCCCTTCCACATATCAACAAACACACAAAACTCAAACACTGAGCTATTTTCACAGATTAACATCAGACTACACAGATAACAAACAAAAGCTTACCTTGTTTACCTGGGCAGTTGAGTCCCTACGGGCCACCAATTCTTGGAGAATTATTAACAATTACTGGTGTTATGTTAGTAAAACTTCAAGAGACTCGGTTTAGCAAAATCAATGGTTTATTCACTTTAGAGAATTTGTTGTATACTAAGCCGAGATCTTTAATGAGTCTGTTCCAGAGTTTGTTGAAGCTTGTTTGGTAGGTCTTTTGAAGCTCGTTCAGTAGGTCTTTTGAAGCTCGTTCAGTTGTTGACAATCTCCAGTTGGTTGATCAGTTCAACTGGTCTTCAGTTTTCACTCCTCTTCAGTTCACTCTCCCAGTCCACTCTGCTCTTCCAATGCAACTTTCTCTTGGTTTTAAAGGCCCAGACTGCTTCATCCAAAAGCCTTTATTTGGCTCTTTTGGCCACCCCTCTATTTTGGGAGACTGAGAGCACCACTTTATTTCTGTTCAAGAGGTCAAATACTCTGACCTGCTGAAGCTGTTTGCAGCCTGTGTTCCATCTATGGAACACAGGCTAAATATTGAAAGACACAGATGGCAGTCCACGAGCATTACACATTCTGTTTCCTTAAATTAACTCTCTCTCTGACCACATGTTAATTCTAGTTCTATGCTCTTTTGCTCATTCGTAAAGTAAAACATAATTCCACTTTAAACAAGATTACATTGATATATATTCTAGCAATATTGTCAATATGAATATTTATTCCCTGACAAGGTTGATCAACCAAGTGCTTCTGATAATGAAATACAACACACAGTGTACGCCATCGCAGACAAAATGCCTTTCCGTCCTCAGCAAGGGGGCAACTTCAATGATTGTGAATTGAGATCACGGGGATTTCGGTATTACTAGTCATTGATGTTGGGGCAAAAGCCTCCACTGTGAATGACAAGCTCTACCACGAGTACTTTTCGTTTTATCCACTCAACTCAGCACAATCTACACTTCAAGCCTATGATGACTCCATAATCCAGGTTTTGGGAATGATAACTGTTCCTGTGAACGATAAGGGTATCAGGCTCGACAATTTCACTTTTTTTTTCTTCTTTTTTTTTGTATACTGAATCGAGGCTCGTGAAAGAGCTAACATTTACTTCACAAACAAATCAACCAGACAAACAAAATATATAAAAAGAGGGAGCGGAAGACAAGATGGGGAGAAAAGGGGAAGCACACAAACACAACATTTGAGAGCAGGGAGATGTGTGGGAGGGGGGGGGCTTGGGGGGAGGAGGCGTGGGAAGGGGGGGGGGTGGGAGAAGTATAAAACACAAGGACACCAAGGACTTCCAGGACAGAAGTTGGTATTTCAAAAAAGTGGAATTGGGGTGAAATTAGCGGGGGTAGAAAAGATCAAGGTTTTGGATGGGGAAGATAAGTTGCAAAATAAGTTGCAAAAGATAAGTTGCAAAAGATAAGTTGAAGATAAGAAGATAAGTTGCAAAAGGCAAGAGCCTAATGGGTGTTAATCTCTTCGATAAGCTTGGGTTCAAACTTTTAGACACAACTGGCACACACATCCACATGGTTGCAGACAAAGACAATGCGTACAAACACCTGTATACTTCCCTGTTTATTGGGTTTGGGGAGTGGAATAGTTACCGTCATGCTCCTCGAGCGGACCTTGCAGTTCCACCAGTGTCTCAAGGTTTGAGACGCGACCTTTTGCTGTTCGATAAATACCCGCTTCCACTATCTGCTTCATTCCATGGTTCAATTGTGTTCACAAAGCTAGACTTGAGAAGAAGCTACCTACCTGCAGAGGTATCTTAGCAAAGCAGACATTTGACTGTATTCGTGACTCCTGAAGGCGTGTTCCAGGATTGTAGAATGCAACAAGGCCTCAGTTCTGCACCAAGTGCATTTCAGAAGATGGTCTCTTCGGTTTGTCTGGTATTAAGGGGACCTTCAACCTCCTCTGACGTCGTCCTCTACGGGAAAGACAAAGCAGAACACGACCAACGGCTTGATGAAGTGTTGCCACAACTCGTGAAGTATAACTTGACACTGAATGAGGAAAAGTGCACCGTTGCAGCATCAGAGATTGACTTCTTCGGATATCATGTGACAGCCAACGGACTGTACCAGACGCAGGACAACATTGAAGCTGTTCAGACTGTTCCTACTCTGTCAAATGCAATAGAGCTTGCATCATTCCTCGGGACTACAAACTTATATCTCAAGTTTGTACCCAACTACGCAGATCGCTGAACCTCCTCTTAAGCTACTGCGCAAGGATGTGCCCTGGGAATGGACTAGTATATCGCAGTATGCATTTGTCATGCTGAAGAATAAGGCCACATCTCCAGTCCTTGCATATTTTGATCCTAATGCAAAGACTACCATCACGACAGATGCATCAGGTACAGCAGTGAGAGCAGTACTTTCGCAATGGATCACAGGTGGTGAACGGCTCGCACACTTTCAGAGACAGAACGCATGTACTCCACAGCATGTATTTATGCATGTGAACACTGGCACGTCCATCTGTATGGGAGAAAGTTCACCCTCTGCACAGACCATCAAGCACTGACAACACTACTCACTACATCAGGATCTGGACATCCACGTCTTAAAATGTACAGGTGGTCAGGCCGTTTCTACCAGTATGACTTTTGTTATGACATAATATACCATTCCAAATGAAAATGTGGATTTAAGTGAAGCAGGCACAAGTTTGGGCAATTGTACTGTGGTAAAAGGTGGTTTTAAAAATGAATGGTAATTGTTCAGTATAGTCCAGCATGTCAAGGGTGGTCTGGTGAAGCTGAGCTCTTATGGAGGATCTCAAGGCCACAGCCTCTGTGCTTGCTGGCTGAAACTATATGCTGATATTAGAAAAAGGCGGGGGCTGAGGGCCGCTTAGGTCACATAGACTGGGACAGAGATTTGTTATGGAGAAAGTGGAACCGGAACAAGGATCTACCATTCATTGAGACAACAGAATGCAGACTTTAGACGCCAGGCCTCTTGGATGATGTGTGAAACATATAAAACATCACGAGATATTGCATCGGATTCAGGAGAGGAGATGGGTAGTGTGTACAACCCCAGCTAGACAAGATCATTTGAATGTGTGGAGTGCCGACATAACCATCGGTAACCTGCTGAAGTCTTACGTATTACGAAGCGGTTACTGGAAATAAGTTAAACATGAAAGTTTGCCAGTATTTGGCTCTATTCATTGTTCCCTCTGTCCTCACAAGTTTCACTGTCCCTGCCGCTGAAAAGCATCCCCATAGTATGATGCTACGACTCCAAGCTTCACGGTAGGAATGGTGTTAGATGTGTCATGGAATGTGCTTGGTTTCTGCTAGACGTAGCGTTTTGCATTCAGGTCAAAGAGTTCCATTTTCGTCTCATCAGACCACAAAATCTTTTGCCTCATGCTCTGTCTTTCACATGCTTTTTTGCAAACTCCAGTTATGCTGTCATGTGTCCTTTTTCTTAGGAGCGGCTTCCGTCTCACCACTCTCCCATAAAGCCTAGATTTGTGAAGTGCTGCAGAAACTGTTGTCCTTCTGGCAGGTTGTCTCATCTCAGCCAAGGAACTCTGTAGTTACCTTGCACTCGCGAAGCGAAAACGGGGTTAAGCAATCGGTTGTAAACATGTGCCGTATCTGCATTTAAAAAAATCATTTTCTCGGCAACCGTTGGTCCGATTAACATGAAATTTTCACCATAGGAGCGCCTCCTCCTGCAGAATATTTTGGTCATTATTATGACGTCATAGGTCACATAGTACAGGCGCCATCTTGGAAAAACTTTGCACCTCTATCTCTGAAACCATTCCATGGAAAAAATTGAGACCTGGCTCATTGTCAAGCACTCTTATAGGGAAATAAGATATGTTCATGTTATGTCATCACTACCATAATAATGACGTCATAATTCGGCAATTACAACATATCCGATCATTTTTTTTTTTTTCCAGCAACTGTTGGTCTCATGGACACTAAATTTTCACCATCGGAGCACCTCCTCCTTTCAAATATTTTAATGATAATTATGTCGTCTTAGGTCATGTGGTGCAGGCGCCATCTTGAAAAAAAACGAAAAATGTTGCACCTCTATATCTCCAAAACCGCTGCATGGAAAAAAATTGAAACATGGCTCATTGTAAAAAAAACTCCATATGGGGAATAGGTGTTGTTAACGATGACGTCATTGGTGCCATAATTATGACGTCATAATTCGACAGGGACAACGCTTAGTCTGATCAGTTTGAAATGTATTGAGCGTGATCTATGGAACAATTATATTAGAGAATATAAATTTATGATGTCATTGCTCACGTGGTCTGACAACCATATTGGATCAAAGAAAAAAAAAATGTTCAAAAACAGAAGAGTTGGCTCGCAATAAGTTGACTGCGCTGGTAAGTATTCGATGAATACCAGCTAGTTCTGTCAGAGTGGTCATTGGGTTCTGGGTCACCTCCATGACCATGGTTCTTCTTGCCCGGTTGCTCAGTTTGGTGGGATGGCCAGCGATCGGAAGAGTCTGGGTAATTCCATATTATTTCCATTTCCTAATGATGGAGCTCATTGTGCTCTTCGGAACTTTCAACACTTGAAATTGTTTTATTCCCTTCCCCAGATCTATGCCTCCTCACAATTCCATCTCGGAGTTCTACAGACAGTTTCCTGGACTTCATGGTTGAGTTTCTGCTCTGACATGAACTGTCAACTGTGGGATCTAATATACTGTATAAAGGTGTGTTTCTTTCTAAATCATGTCCAATCAATTTAATTGGCCACAGGTAAACTCCAATCAAGTTGTGGAAACATCTCAAGAATGATCAAAGGTAATTGGATGCACCTGAGCTCAATTTAGAGTGGCAGAGAAAAGGGGATGAATACTTATTGACTCGATACATCTCTACTTTTAATTTTTAATTAATTTGTAAAAATGTCGAAAAAAATCGCATTTTGACATTATGGGGTATTTTGTGTTGATCGGTGACAAAAAACTAAATTTAATCACGTTCAATTCAGGCTGTAACAACGAAATGTGAAAAAGTCAAGGGGTGTGAATACTTTCTGAAGGCACTGCACAAATTTTAGTGTTGGGGGTTCAAAAGAACCTGATCCTGACACCCAAATGTTACGTTACCCAGCCATGTCGGACCAATGGAAGAAAGGACGAGAGCGAAGCAGATGGAAAATGCACAACGATTAATTTATTTACAAAGTGCTGGTGAAAAGCACACTATTTAGAGGTCTTCAGTCATCGAAGCAAAATCAAAGGCAAAAGGGCATGTATTTACGGCCAAAAACAAGCAAAGTAAAAAGGTACAAAAGAGCAGACTTATCCACAGCGAGTATTCTTACATAGTGGGGTCACCCGTGGGAATCCCACGGGCATGGACGTGTGTGACATTTCGACATATTGAGTTAGATGCTGCACCTGCACATTCAGTTTCACAAAATGGTTACTGGCAATTTATCGGATGCACAAATGATGTAATCTACACAATGTATTTACTTCTGATAACATGTGAATGCATGTGTGTGCACACCCACACACACACATACACACACACACACACACACATACACATGTACACCCACACCCACACACATACACACATATACACATACACACAAACACATCTCGTTTTTTCATTTCTGTTCCTCACAATTCTGTCTCTCTCTTATTCACAAACACACACACACACACACATACACATACATCCACACATACATCCACACACACACACATATATATATATATGCTGTTACATGCTCCTCCCCAAATCCCAGTCACGGTGTACCTCCGAGCCCCGAAAGGAGTCACGGCAGAAAGATGTGCTATTATGTGTGTGTCCCAATGACCAATGGTAGAACCACACCAAGCAATTGATACAAAACCAATGATTGTATTCAAACGCACACAATAATAACACAACGCAAGTACAAAGAAACTCTCACTTGCACAGCAAACACCATACAATTCCTGTGATGGTACCACCAATATATTCCTGAATCAATAACTCACAGTACTCCAACGTGAGCGAACTGTAACATTCCCCAAAGTCACTGTGTCACGACACCAGGCCAAAGTCGATCCCCGCTCCGGTGATCACAAGAAAAGGTCGTACTGAAACCTGAACCCAGGACGGCTGACAGTCGACGCTGCAGAAGAGCCGCTTGGTGAGAGGTCGGGCCGACGTCGGTCTGGTAAATAGTTCACCCAAAAGGTGATTGGGAATTAACACCTTCCGTTCACCAGACAATGAAGCTGACATGAACGATCAGCGGTTCCCAAGCTGACATCGCTCCGGGGAAAATCCACGACACACACGGGGAACCAAGCGAATGGCTGGAGCGAGGTGAAATGGCGGACTGGCCGGTAATGCAGGCATACCTGCTCTCCAGCGATGATTCACTTTCGGAACTAAAACCCGTCACGCAGGTTTATTTGCCACAGCAATAACGACACTGTCACGGGAATCCCTTTCCCAGAGAAAACAATATTCGCTCGCCACCAATGTCCAAAAGGTCTGCTCGACACCACGAAGCAGATAGGCCTTTCTTCCCCGATGTCACTCGATCCTCTCGCCCGCCTCTTCTTCTTCCGGTTTTTTCCCTCACCCATTTCGTTTTTCTTCTGAGACGCTATTTTTACCTTTGAAGACAGTTATCTCCATTTCACACTGAAACTGTAACAATAATAGTACATGAAACTACAGACTTGGCATTTAATATGGAATATTTTTTTGTGGGGGTGAACTTACTTTTCAAGATGTCTTAGAACCAAAAGTTCATTGGAATTATGTTGAAATTATTCTAGATTTTGTTAATGTGACCTTTAAAAGAAACAAAAACCACATTTGACATTTCGAAACAAATAAATTGATCCTTGAAAGTGATGTAAACTGATATCGAACTCAATTCATGGACAGTACTGTGTTAAACTTCTGTGCGTTTTCCAGAAGTATCTCTTTATTTTGCGCATTAGCCAATTTTTTTTTTTAAAAACAAAACTTAAATTACGACTGGGATTACGGATAGTAAAATTACAGTTCAGTACTTCGTGTAACCCCCACGAGCATTCAGGAGAGCACGTACACGTTGAGGCATGCTGTTCACGAAATTTGCCAAGGTTTGGACAGGAATCGCTTGCCATGCAGTGACAATAGCCTGCTGCAATTCACGCACAGAGGTCGGCTGCTGGTCCAAGTGGTCGATTTGACGCATTAATTCTGCCCACAAGTTCTCTATCGGATTCATATCCGGGGACATGGCAGGCCACTCCATATGCTCTACACCACGGTCAGCAAGAAAGTGTTGGATCATGTGAGCACGATGAGGCCGTGCATTGTCATCTTGGAAGACAATGTTTCTTCGAAAGGCTGCACGAGCAAATGGAAGCAATGTTTCTTCCAGAATGGCCCTGTACTTGAACTGGTTCAGGTTTCCATTCAGAACAACCAGGCCAGTTTTGCTCCCTGCATGAAAAGCAGCCCAAAACGGTCACCCCACCACCTCCAGCTTGGACTCTTGGCACAATACAATCTTTGTTGTAGGCTTCATGCACTTGTCTGCGCACTCGGACGTGGCCATCTTAACGATAGACCGGAAATCTAGACTCGTCACTGAAGATCACGTGATTCCAGTGTCCTGGCTGCCATTGACGGTGCTCTCTGGCCCACTGCAATCGGAGCTGGCGGTGTTGTCTGGTCAGGCGTGGCTTTCTCAGGGGACGCCTGGCACGATAGCCTGCTTGAACCAGTCGCTGGTTGACTGGCCTTCTGGATACAGGCACATTTGTCAGTTGCTGTCACTCAGACCTAAGCCGATTAGCTGACTTGGTACGGCCATTTCGGACTAACCGGTGCAGCTGGCGATCATCCCTCCTTGTGGTTATGCGGGGACGTCCTGGCCTCGGTATTGGAGTAGGGACACCCCTCTGAGCATTTCTTTTCAGGATCTTTGACACCTGACCTTGAGTGATGCCATACTGCCGAGCAATAGCATGCTGTTTCATGCCGTAATTTCATAAAGCCACCACTCCATGACAAACAGCATTGTCGGGTTGACGGACCATCTCCAGAGGAAGCAGCAATAACTTTTGGAGACGTGAAGCAGTTGTTTTCCACTAATACAGAACGCAACAACCCTTGTATACCCGACTGTGAAGCCAATCATCAAATGCACCTGTCCGTACATTTTGCCACGCCACCTGTGATATAATCCTGTTGTTGACTTCTTGCTGCGACAGACAATCAGTGACATGGTTCTTTTAACAAATAAATCACCAAAGTGTAAAATAAACTCACCAGATTTATATACTGAGTTAAGAAAGTAAACCCAAGTCAAGAAAAAAAAAATATTCCATATTAAATGCCAAGTCTGTAAAAATGCTTCAAGTCAATGAAAACCACAAAGACGGAAGTGACGAATCCGTAACAGTCACTGAATTTGTTCGCCAATCAAAAGCTGCAGGCCAATTATTTGTTTAGATCAGAATATTGTTATGAATTTTGGGGTGGAGTGATGTATGTATGGATCAGGTAGATCTGTGTCGGTATAATGCTCTGACTGTCGTGAAGAAGAAGAACCACCTCAATGTACATAAGCAGGGACCTGTCTCGCCTGGATGTCGGATTAAGTGTATCTTTGTGATCATACAAGGATGATCCTTGTGCTAACTAGAAGTAGGGATTATGCTAATTCCCATGTTCATGAGACCTGTGATCTATCCATTGTCCCGTATGGCAACGCACATAGACACTAGGCAGGCCCATTAGTTACACCACACACATTACTTAAAATCCCCACAATAAAACTCACCAGAAGCCAGTTCGGGATTCCCTCGGATTGGTTGAAGGAAGGGAGCAACAAACGACATACTGATTGGCCACCGACCGATGGCATGAGAGAGAAGTGACGTGGCCATTGGTGAAAAGTGCCGGTGACGTCACGAGACGAGCGATAAAAGGACTCGCTAGCCGGCATTTTGACTTCTCGTTTTGGAACTTCTTCTCGTTTTGGACCTTCTTCTCATTTTGGACCTTCTTCTCATTTTGACCTTCTTCTCGTTTTGGACCTTCTCGTTTTGGACCTTCTTCTCGTTTGGACCTTCTTCTCGTTTGGACCATCTCCTCTCGTTTGGACCTTCTTATCGTTTGGGACCTTCTTCTCGTTTTGGACCTTCTTCTCGTTTGGACCTTCTTCTCGTTTGGACCTTCTTCTCGTTTGGACCTTCTTATCGTTTAGGACCTTCTTCTCGTTTTGGACCTTCTTCTCGTTTGGACCTTCTTCTCGTTTTGGACCTGCTTCTCGTTTTGGACCTTCTTCTCGTTTGGACCTTCTTCTCGTTTGGACCTTCTTCTCGTCTTGGATTGCTGCTTGCCCTGGACTTCCCTTGTGTTATTGACCCTATACCCTTGCTTGTTGGGCGACGATGGACGGTGGAGCGCTGACGATTCTCCTCCCCTGCGTTCACGTGCGAGCGATGAGCGTTCAAGCGAGGCTTGCTGCTGCAGCGTACGCTGGCCTAGCAGTGCGGAACGAGCGATTCGCGCCAACGGCCGGGCGGCCTTCTTCCCGCCGAGAGCGGAGCCGCGTCCGGACTGCGTTTGGGGCCTGACGATCCCTGACACTGCAGCCATTGGAGATAAGCCCACACACACACACACACGTACGGCCCCTTTATTTTCATATATCCTCCCTTGTGTGTTTTCGACGTCTGGTGTGGGAGCGCTCCACTTTAGAACATTTATTTACTGGCGCGTTTTCTTGTTCCCGGCATTCCGTTGAAAATAAACCCTTATATTATTTTCCCCTGTATATTCTAAACCTGTCCTCGGTTTGAGTTAATTTGCAGGGTGAAGATGCCTGCGCGGGGCCCGTACAGGTGAGTCGATATTCAAATTCCTTCTCGCGTATCATCCGCCATCAATTTGAGTTGAACGCCTCCATAACGCTCGTTTCCATCCGTGGCTCATTCTCGGTCTTAACTGAGAGCAATCACATGACAATATCAAAGGTCAAGGTTGCATAAAATCGTCAATTTTCGTCCAAGTGAGCTGAAATTTTAAGAATTTGCATGTTGGGTGACCGGGTTGTTTCACCAATCAAAAGCTAGAAGCTGATTATTTTTAGATCTAAAGCTCAAAGGTCAAGGCTGGATAAAATCATCAATTTTCATTTTGTATTTTTTTATTACGGTTTTTGTTATTTTGAGCATACGGTAGAAGAAGAAGAAGAAGTCTAGCTACAAAATGACAGGCTTTGCATTTTCAGATGCTTGCTAGTTCCTCATTTGTTTTTGTGTGAATAATTGATCAACTCTTGATCTTCCTGGGCGAAATCCAGCTGGATATACTATTCCTGTTTTATGTGTCTCCTTCTCGAGGCGCTTCATCAAGTATTTCTACCAATGTTTTTTATCATTCTTCTTTGGATAATAGTTAAGATTTTCCCTGCATGACTCAGCAAGCTGATACCTCTGTAGATCTCATAATGTTAGTTATCCTTCTTTTTGTACATGGGGGTAATGATGGCTTTTACCCCAGTGAGGAAATTTTAAAAGGACAATCCGTGGCCTTTCATAAACTTTATTGAAATTTCATAAAAACAAATAAAATTAATCTGCAGAATTGTCTCTTGGCCTCCATCACATCAAAAGCCAGATGTTCTGGCTCGATATTAAAGCATAACATGGGGGATAATTATTCAGACCAACAAAAGCATTTGAACAAAATATTTGCAAAGCACATACATCACAGAAGATGGTTTCACCATCTGCTTAGCCTCATGACAACCTGCTCAGACTAGGCCCCAGGTTTGGGACTTTTAATTAATGTTCACAAGTAAATATAATGGAACAAACGCATTGATTACAATGACAACACAATGATTTGGGCGTTTTAACCGATCAATACAGTGAAGTGATCGAACACAAATTGCATTTCACTCCTGCACTGTGGAATGTGCTTTTGAAGCATTATTGTAAACTAGCAGGTACCCATGGAAATTCAGTGTAATGTAAAATATAACTTCAACAATTTATATATTTATTTGTATACAAGATCGAGGCTCGTGAAAGAGCTAACATAAATCACACAAAAAGTCAAACCGACACACAAAACGCAAAATAAGGGGAGCGGTAGACAAGGTGGGGAGAGAGGGGGAAGGACGGACACAAGTACAACATTTGAGAGCAGGGACATCGAGAGAACTGTGGGAGGGAGAGGGCTTGGGGGGAGGTGGGAGAGGTATAAAACATATGGACACTAAACAATTACATTAATATGTAACAATTACAAGTCCTCAGCTCCACCCCCCTCTCCAAGTCCTCAACTCCCCTCACAACCTCAAGTCCTTCCCGCTCCCTCACAAATCAAAGTCCTCAACTCCCCCTCACAACAACAAGTCCTCAACTCCCCTCACAACCCCAAGTCCTCAACTCCCCCTCACAACCCCAAGTCCTGAACTCCCCCTCACAACCCCAAGTCCTGAACTCCCCCTCACAACCCCAAGTCCTCAACTTCCCCTCACAACCTAAAGTCTTCAACTCCCCTCACAACCCCAAGTCCTCAACTCCCCCTCACAACCCCAAGTCCTCAACTTCCCCTCACAACCTAAAGTCTTCAACTCCCCTCACAACCCCAAGTCCTCAACTCCCCCTCACAACCCCAAGTCCTCAACTCCTCCTCACAACCCCAAGTCCTCAACTCCCCCTCACAACCCCAAGTCCTCAACTCCCTTTCACAACCCCAAGTCCTCAACTCCCCTTCACAACCCCAAGTCCAAGTCCTCAACTCCCCCAAGTCCTCAACTCCCCCAAGTCCTCAACTCGCCTCACAACCCCAAGTCCTCAACTCCCCCTCACAACCCCAAGTCCTCAACTCCCACTCACAACTCCAAGTCCTCAACTCCCCCTCACAACCCCAAGTCCTCAACTTCCCCTCACAACCTAAAGTCTTCAACTCCCCTCACAACCCCAAGTCCTCAACTCCCCCTCACAACCCCAAGTCCTCAACTTTCCCTCACAACCTAAAGTCTTCAACTCCCCTCACAACCCCAAGTCCTCAACTCCCCCTCACAACCCCAAGTCCTCAACTCCTCCTCACAACCCCAAGTCCTCAACTCCCTTTCACAACCCCAAGTCCTCAACTCCCCTTCACAACCCCAAGTCCAAGTCCTCAACTCCCCCAAGTCCTCAACTCCCCCAAGTCCTCAACTCACCTCACAACCCCAAGTCCTCAACTCCCCCTCACAACCCAAGGTCCTCAACTCCCCCTCACAACTCCAAGTCCTCAACTCCCCCTCACAACCCCAAGACCAAGTCCTCAATTCCCCCAAGTTCTCAACTCCTCCTCACAACCCCAAGTCCTCAACTACCCTCCCCTACAACCAAGTCCTCAACATCCTCCCACCCCATCCAAAGTCCTCAGCCCTTCCCCACACAGCCCCAAGCCTTCAACTCCCCGCCCCCACACCCAAGTCCTCAATGCCCCCCATGCCAAGTCCTCAGCCACTCCCCCTCAACTTCCCACATCAACTCGATGCACTCATACCAGAAAAAAAGGACAAAAAAACAACCAGAATACACCACAAGCCGTTGCACACTAGTAATGCACGTGCAGATTGCGAAACTTTATCAGAATATTCTCTGCTGTAAACTGTCGTAAAGTTTGCTGTAGATTGCAAAGTAAATAGGCATAAATAAAAAGGAGTAAACACTGTTTAGCTAAATACATGTAGCTGTTGAGATATGATATTTAAGCCTCCTCTATCAGGATGAGAACCTTCCAGAGCGAGAGACATCTGCTCAGACTGGTTATAGTATGAGTTATAGTTATAGTTATAGTAAACTTTGACTCAAGAGAAAGACATTCGGCCCAACAAATCCTGCCCTATTACCAACCTATGACTGTTTGGCCGTGCTTTATGATATTTAAACACCGAGTGTCGAGCAAGAAAGCAGCGCGTAACATTGTAAAAGTCTTTGGTATGACTAGGCCCTTTAATATCTAACCTGTCTATCCCAGGTGTCAATCCTGACCCAGCAATAAACTGTGATCCCGGTGTTTCACATTCATCAATGTGTGGGCCGTCCCTCGGGTATGGGCGTCAAACTGACTTTCCGCCTGCTGGCATCGGTTTGTGGGCGTTAAAGACCCCATGATGTCCTTGGCAAAGAGTAGGCGAGCTATCACCGGCACCCTGAACAAATTCCAAATTCCTGCCCGAACTACTGTTGGGAAGGTTACGGCAAACCACCCAGTATAATCCTTTAAAATAAAATGCTTCAGGAGCACTAACACTCTGTAACAGAGAATGGCACATCAGAATCAAAATGACAATAACTCGGCTGGGGAAACCAGGCCTCCGGCCTCCAAACCATGAGAAAAAAAGAAACGTATGTCGGGATGGAATCCTCCAAAAAACATCCAAACAAGGTAGGAATGACACCGGAGTCCTTTTACTGATTGACATCAGACATCTTTTGACATTTTTCATCTCAATCCCACAACAGATATTACACCACCATCTCTTATCTTCCCCCCCATCCAAAACCTTGATCTTTCCTACCCCCGTTAATTTTTCTACCCCCGTTAATAATTTATACCCATCCAAAACCTTGATCTTTTCTTTCCTAAACCTTGATCTTTTATTTCCAAAACCTTGATCTTTTCTACCCCCGTTAATTCACCCCAGATCCCCTTTTTTGAAATCCCGACTTCTTTCTTTCCTGGAAGTCTCAGCAGTGTCCATGTGTTTTATACCTCTCCCACCCCCCCCCCCCCTTCCCATGCCTCCTCCCCCCAAGCCCTCTCCCTCCCACAGATCTCCCGTTGTCCCTGTTCTCTGCTGTTGTACTTGTGTGCTTTCCTCTCTCTCCCCATCTTGTCTCCCGCTCCCTTTATTGTATGTTTTGTGTCAGTTTTTTTTTGTGATTGATGTTATCTCTTACACGAGCCTCGATCTTGTATACAAATATATATATATTGTTAAGGTTTTCGCGCGACCTTCGTTCTCTTACCAAGGGGAGATTAAGCCCCTTGTTATTTTTGGGTTGTCGCAACCGCGAGACTTGAGTCGCCACTTCCGGTCGGACGCAAGACAGGGTTTCGGGACAATTCTCGCACGTACCTAAGTACCTACGCCGCCGCGGAAGCAGGGATCAAGTCTCGCCCGAACCACGCATAATTTGAGTGCATCCGAGTGGATGGCGTACCACGTTGTCCGTGCAGTTACCTTATTATTGGAACCCGAATAGAGCGATATAATTAATACCACGCTTAGTCAATAGATGGAAATGATGGGAACGATCAAATAGAAGGAAGAACACAGGTTTATTTACAGCTACACAAGGTGAAGAGACACAGAGCAGGCACTTAAGCAGTCGTAGCTGAAATACCCAGACAATGGGCCCGTTCACACTCACAGAGGGAATGAAGGAAGGATGGTTCATGCGCTGAATGCGCCGCCTTTGTTGTTCAGGAACAGCTCGCCCAGCGTGGCCCTCTGCGGTCACAGCACGTCCCTCGACGAAGGCAGGCAGGCAGGCGGGAGGGATCCTCACAGCGCGTATCTCGAACAAAGGCAGGCAGGCGAATATGTGCGTCTCTCGCCCGGCACGGCGGTCCCTCACAGCGCGATTTATATAACGGCGCGCTTTCACCCTCGTAACTCAACAGAGGATCTGCCTCAAGCTCAATCGAGCATTTAACTTGTAACTCAATTCAACACAGTGCATCGAACTGATAACTCAAGCTCATCACTCAGCGCAGGTCCTCCTCAAAAACTCTCACTTGTTCAGCGCACCTCTCCTCAGAACTGAGAACTCTTCAAGCGCCTCTCCCCATAACTGAGGTGGGGGCTTTTGGGCACAGGGTTATATTGCCACGCCCTGGCCTGCCTCGAATTTTCCAAACCACGCCTTTTGACGCAATGCTAAGCCACTCCCCTCGAGCCCTGATTGGCGGCTCGTGCTTACCGGTCACTCCCCACTCCTCCTGTTCCGCCTTCCTTCGGCTTGCCTCGACTTGTCAGGCCGGCCTCGTGGTAATTTGCGCCAAAACTCAAAGCATCGAGGCGGCATAAAGCATTGGAAGGGGACCTAACTCTCATTATTCTACTCAACGCAAAACTAACACAGGAAAAGGACTATGGTTACATTTACTATGAAATAACTGAACTATCGCGAGGCTACGTGTTGTAGTGTGACTAACTATGAGGGGGAAAATTAACCTTTATTGCAAAAACACAGAACTGCAACAATATAATACAAATTAGAGAGTTGATTTAACACCTTACCCCACGTAATCTTGAGAAAAGTACATGGGAAGGGTCTTTTGAACCCGTGCTTTGCTTTTTTGAGCACAATCTATGTTTCCTACTCGCTGCAATTTTTTTTCTGAATTGCGATATCCCCCCAAGGATGAGTGCGTAAGCAGAAAATTTGATTAGTTGAGATGGCTTAAAATTTTGTCAATACCTGCGAACACAAAGTGACCGCGAAGGATCCAAGCGTCCCCCGGGCTGCGATCCAATGATGGTCATATTTTTTGGACCATCATATGATTTTGACCTTTAACATTTAGGGATAAGGTATAAATAATTACTTTGCAATACAGGTGCGCTGCCGATGTGATATTTTCCAATTCCAAAAAGGGCAAAACTGAAAAATTAATTAAACTTTTCTTCGGGGAATTTCAGCACAATTTTGAATTTACCTGAGGGAAGCATGCAGTATATGAGGGAAAAGGTGGTCAAAATGACAGGTGCACAAAACTCAACACAACACAGAGGATTAACAGACACACAAAGCTATGGGTTATGTCCGATGAATTATTTGCAATATGTAATAGTCAAAGAAATTTGACTTTCCCTGTGGAGGATTAGTGGTGAGCGAAGCAATAATTTTTGTCAACGACACACACACACACACACACACACACACACACACACACACACACACACACACACACACACACACACACACACACACACACACACACACACACACACACACACACACACACACCAGGGGCGAGGAGCGTGTTGGTGCTCATATGCTTGGTCAGGGTCGCCCAGGTACAGTTCTCCAGACGACCTGGGTTTGATTCCTGGTCTGGGCATGTAATTTTGCCCACATACAGTCGTGGCCAAAAATATTGACACCCTCGCATTTTTTCAAATAATGCACCATTTCCTCCAGAAAAAAATTGAAATAAAAAATCTTTTGGTATCCACACATGTATTTATTTGGTTTGCAGTGAAACAAATCAGAAAAAGCTGAAAACATTACTAAAGCTTATTCCACACAGAAATCCTAAAATGGCCGGGACAATATTATGGCACCTTTAAAAGTTATTAGAAATAATTAGATTTCAAACAGGTGATTCTCCTTTACTTTGGAATGGAACTCGCCTGTCGTGAGTTGCAGGTGCCTGAAATATAAAAATCACTCATTAAACCAGTTTGAATAGAGAAAAAGAGTTATTCTTCTGTTTAGTGTCACTGTGTACCACAATGAGCATGGAAAAAAGAATGAAAACCAGAGAATTGTCTGAGGAGGTCAGATACAAGAACATTGTAGTCAAGCATGGACAATCTCAAGGTTACAAGTCCATCTACAGAGACCTTGATGTTCTTGTGTCCACCATATGCAATGTCATCAGGAAGTTTAAGGCCCATGGCGCTGTAGCCAACCTCCATGGATGTGGCCACAAGAGAAAACTTGATCGAAGATTGCAGCGAAGGATTGTTTGAATGGTGGAGAAAGCACCTCGATCAAC
This sequence comes from Myxine glutinosa, assembly GCF_964187855.1. NCBI lineage: Eukaryota > Metazoa > Chordata > Myxini > Myxiniformes > Myxinidae > Myxine > Myxine glutinosa. The sequence goes on along the minus strand of NC_136263.1, from coordinate 28,664,075 downwards.
TGCCAAACAGATTCAGGCCGACCTTCAAACACAAGATACGACAGTTTCAACTCGCACCATCCGTCGCCAACTCAATGAAAGGGGGTTCTATGGTAGGAAACCCAGGAGGACCCCACTGCTGAGAAAACCCGACTTGAGTTTTCCAAAACACAACTGAACAAGCCAAAAACCTTCGAGAATGTCCTGTGGAGAGATGAGACCAAAATAGAGCTATTTGGTAAAGCACATCATCTCTATGTTTACAGAAAACAAAATGAAGCCTTCAAAGAAAAGAACACATTCCCTACAGTCAAACATGGAGGAGGTTCAGTGATGTTTTGGGGGTTGCTGTGCTGCCTCTGGCACCGGGTGCCTTGAATGTGTGCATGGCATCATGAAATCAGGAAATTATCAAGGCATTTTGGAAGACAATGTTCAACCCAGTGTCAGAAAGCCATGTCTCCGTCGAAGGTCATGGGTCTTGCAGCAGGACAATGACCCCAAACACACTTCAAAAAGCACCCAGGAATGGTTCAAGACAAAACGCCAGACTGTTCTGAAGTGGCCAGCAATGAGTCCAGATCTAAATCCCATTGAACATCTGTGGGGAGATCTGAAAACAGCAGTTGGGAGAAGGCACCCTTCAAATCTGGAACTGGAGCAGTTTGCACAAGAAGAGTGGGCCAAACTGCCAGTTGAGAGGTGTAGGAAGCTCATTCATGGCTATAGGAAGTGCTTGACTGCAGTTATTTTGTCCAAAGTCTGTGCTACCAAACATTAAGTCTCGGGTGTCAATAATTTTGTCAATGCCATTTATTTTTATTTCCAGATTTAAAAGTATATATTAAGTTCTGAATCAAAAACAAAGGTTCTGTAATATTAACAGTGAAATAGAGAATTTTGGAGACCAAATATTTTTGTCAATTTCAACTTATTAGCTCACCTGGAACGAAGTTTAGGGGAGCTTATGCGATGGCGCGTCGTCTGTCCGTCCGTAAACACTTGACACTTCTTCTCCGAAACCGCTGATGGGATTGTGACCAAATTTGGCACAAATGCTATTTGTTATGTTGTGACTAAAGTTTGCTCACGGAATTAAAAAAAATCGAGGTCCAAGGGGGTTTACCGAGGGTTAAAGTGGGTCCAGGTTTGACCCCCCAAAATAAAAATTTGCTTTTTCCTCTGAAACTACACACTATGTCGATGAAACTTTACCACGACCTTCATCACCTGTGATGTACCAAAGTTTGTTCACGGCATGAAAAAAAATCTGCCCCTTTCGTGGTCTTTGGGGGGTCAAAGTGGATCCAGGTTTGACCCCCCAAAAAAGGTATTTGCTTTCTTCTCAGAAACTACACATGCAATTCCGATTAAACTTGACCACAACCTTAATCATCCGTGTTTGTTTGTTCCTGGCATTTAAAAAATCGGGGTCTAAGGTGGTCTGGGTGGTGGGGCTTTGCCCCCAAAATAGGTATTTTTTTTGTTTTGTTTAAAGTCTTATGATTTATATGTTAGTATGATTCTACATGCTGTCCTGTCTTCTAGCAACCATTGAAATTGGTTTAAAATACCCTTATTCAGTGCAGTATACTGTTTATTCTACCAGGTGAGCACAAGGGGTATTGTCGCTATGTTTTAAAGAGAAAATTGTGAGTTATTTGAAAAAGGTGCAAGGGTGCCAATAATTTTGGCAACGACTGTATGTCAAGTAATTATTTATAAACCTGTTCATTGAAAGAACTCTAATAGATTTGTTAGACAAGACCTAACTTTGGTAAATCCATGCTGATTACCTTTAATTAGTTTATATTTATTTAAATCTCGCGAGATCTCGCGAGATCTTGGAGACGGCGGCAGGGATTTTCGAAGCTCCACACGGTCTCCACGTTTTTCGAAGTTAAGTCTGTTCACAATTGTATTTTGTCGAAACTGTATTTATCTTTCGGTGTGTGAAGTTATTGTGTGCAACTTTGGTTGTTTCTCGGTGTTTATCTTTCATAAATTGATCGTCTGTTTGCCGTGTCGCGAGCAAGGCCTTGTACAGTGTGCACTGTACAACCTTGAGGCTTTGTTTTTCTCTCAGTGGTCCGTCGTTTGTGATCCAATAACTTTCGTTCTCTGTATTCCCAGGCTTTTCACCCATAGCCTACTTCCTTGTGTAAATCTCAAAAAAAAAAAAAAAAAAAAAAAAAATTTCCTTCTCTGTTCTCATTCGTTTATTCATTCTTATTCGTTCGTTCGTTCTTCGACCACGTGTTTCTCCCCCATTTCCCCAGATAGTTTTCACTCATTAACCTTCAATGTTTACACTTTCCCCTCAAGTTATGTATTCCGTCATATTTTATAACACCTTTTTCTTCTTCTTCTTTAAAAGGCTGCTTTCGACTTGCTCACCAAATCAATTCATCCCAAAAAAAATATCCATCTCCTATAGTGCCTTTGTTCTACATTCCCTAAACTCTCCTGCACTCCATCCTCCATCCAGCGTCCTTAAACGTATTTTTAACTCGAAGGTCACAAGAAACTCATTTTGCAATAAATGTTCGTTTCCCATAAATCGTACACTTTCAAAAATCCAATCTCACCCCTCCCCTCCAAATCTTCCCCATAACCCCTCCCCTCCAAATCTTCCCCATCACCCCTCCCCTCCAAATCTTCCCCATCACCCATCCCTTTCAAATCTCCCCCCTTGCCCCCTCCCTCCTAAACTACCCCCTCACCCCTCCCCGCCAAGACGCCCCCTCGCCCCTCCCCTCCTAGAATCCTGCCTCACCCCTCCCCTCCAAATCTCCCCCATATCCCATCCCTTTCAAATCCCTCCCCTTGTCCCTTCCCTCCCAAACTCCCCCCTCACCCCTCCCCTTCAAATCTCCCCACCCTCATTGCTTCTCAATTTCCCCCCGCTCACTCCCCCTCCTCAAAGCGTCCTCCCCGCTTCTTCCCCCTTCAAACTCTCACCTCCATCTCCCCCAACCTTCTGCCTCGCTCTTCCCCCTCCTCAAATAACACCTCATTGTGGCTCACCCAATCACCATCAAACCTTTTGTCCGCCCCATCCTTCCCTTTCTCCGAGCTATTCTGAAATCTCTGACACACCTTCAACAGCTCTCCCTACCTCTTCCACCTCTTCCACATCTTACCCTACCCCTCCTCCCCCCTGTTCTGTATCTGATGCTCCCCCTTCCTCTTCATTAACGGTATGGACCTCAAACATCCGGGGCCTTCGTTCAAACTTAACCGATCTCTCCATACAGGTTGCTTCTGTCAAACCAGACGTGATCTGCTTAACAGAAACTTTCCTCCTTTATGATGTCTCTGATTCCATAGTATCTCTCCCGGGCTACTCCCTCCTCCGGTATGATAGACCTGAGCCTCGTCCTGGAGGCGGGGTTGCTATCTTTATCAAAAACTCTCTTCCTCACTCGCCCTGCACTGCACTCTCTCCACCTCACCCCCAGGAATACCTCTGGCTACGGCTTCCCCTTCGCTCCCACCTCTTGTTCATATGTGTGTTGTACCGTCCACCAAACAGTGATGACTCCATCTACATCTCGCTGTCTGATGATATGGACCAACTTCTATCTACTCATCCCAACTCTCTCTTCCTCATATGTGGTGATTTCAACTGTCATCATGCCAGTTGGCTGGGTGTGGGTACCTCTCTCACCAGCCATGGCTCCTCAGCAAAGGACTTCTGCGACTCACTGGGACTGACACAATCTGTCAATTTCCCGACCCGGATCTCAGTCAACGGAACATCTTCTCTTCTGGACTTGGTTATGACTAACTTCCCTGAAAATGTCTGCTGCTCTTCTTCTGCTCCGATCGGAACATCTGATCATGTCCTTGTTAAAGTGGACATCTCTCTGACCATCCTCAGGGAGCCTGCTCAGCGTCGACGAGTCTGGCATTTCACTCAGGCCAACTGGCACGGTCTTCAAGCAGCCATCAATCATCTGGACTGGTCTCCCATCTCTACCACCTCTGACATCAACTCATCCTGGGAATTCTTCCAAAGTAAATTGCTCTCTCTCATGCACAGATTTATCCCATCTCGTCTTCAGTTGTCATACCCTTCCTCCCGTCCATGGTACACGGAATCTTGTGGTGAGGCTGTTGCCCAGAAACAACTTGCCTTCGTCTCCTGGAAAGCAAATCCAACGGAAGGAAATCTCATTTCCTTTCACAAAGCCCGAAACAAGTGTGTGTCCACCCTCAGGAGAGCCAGGAAACAATATCTCTCCGTTCTCAAGACCGAACTCTCTTATCTGTCTCCCTCTTCCAAATCCTGGTGGCGTCTGGTCAAATCCGTTTCTGGTGTTTGTTCCCCCTCCATCCCCTCCCTTACCTCAAACGGCTACACAGCTGACTCCGCACGTGAAAAAGCTGAATGCCTCAACTCTGTGTTTGCCTCTAAATCTTGTGTCCCAAACCCATCCCTCTCTGTACCCACCATACCCAGTCGTACCCTGCTGCTCCTGGACTCCGTGTCCTTTCCTCCTGACAAGGTGGAAAAGTTTCTGTCAACCCTCGACTCTGATTCTGCAACTGGACCCGACGGCATCAGCCCACGGGTCCTAAAATCCTGCTCTGCTGCTCTATCTCACCCTCTCTCTGTTCTCTTCACCCTCTCTTTTGCTCAAGGTCAACTGCCATCTGCTTGGAAATCAGCCAACATCACCGCTTTGCACAAAAAAGGTGCAAAAACAGATCCTAGCAACTACAGACCAATCAGCCTTCTCCCAATTATCAGCAAAGTCATGGAATCCATCATTGCTTCTGATATGAAATCTTTCCTCTTCTCCAATGGCTTGATCTCTGATCATCAATTTGGTTTCAGACCAGGTCACTCTACTCTGGACATGCTGCTTCTGCTGTCTCAACAATGGATGGAGGTCCTCAATGCCAAACAGGAAATTAGAGCTGTCTCCCTCGACATATCACGTGCCTTCGACACGGTCTGGCACCCCGCTCTGCTCACCAAACTCTCCTCTTTTGGTATCCATGGAAATCTCCACGCATGGCTGGCGGACTTCCTCTCTAGTCGTCGTCAACGTGTGGCCCTGAATGGGTTTCTCTCATCTCCTCTTCCTGTTCAGGCTGGAGTTCCCCAAGGCAGTGTTCTGGGCCCCGTGCTTTTTCTGGTCTTCATCAATGATCTCTCTGACTCTCTCGAAAATCCTCTCTATCTCTTTGCTGATGACTCCACTCTCTGCCGCTCCATTCCTCTTCCCTCAGATCGGCAGTCTGCTGCCTCCTCACTCTCTGAAGACCTGGACAAAATCACAGACTGGTCAAACAAGTGGAACATGTCTTTCAATCCTGACAAATCTCACACTCTTACTATGTCTCTCCGAAAAGATCGACTGGACAACCCTCCCATCTACTTTCTCAACAATCCTCTCCAAGAAGTTCTGTCGCTCAAGATTTTGGGTCTCACTATCTGCCATGATCTTTCTTGGGAAAACCACATTTCCAAGCTGGCCTCCAAAGCCAGTCGCCGACTGGGCATCCTCCGTCGTGCGAAGTCCTTCCTCGGCACACCTGAGCTCCTCACCACATACAAGGCTTTCATCCGCAGCTCAATGGAATACTGTTCTCCCCTATGGGCCGGTGCTCCTGCCTCACACCTAGCTCGGCTTCACGCTGTTGAAACCAAAGCTTTCAGAATTATTGGAATCTCCCGCGATGAAGCTATCTCTGAGGGCCTTTCACTCACTCACCGCAGGCAGGTAGGTGGTCTTTCTGTCTTCTACCGACTCCTCTCCGGCCTTGCACCCCCAGCTCTCTCTGTGCTCTGTCCCCCAAATATTCCTACAGGTCGCACAAGATCTGCCAGCAACCCTCTGATGGTTAAACTGCCGAAATCTCGGCTCTCCGCTCACCTTCACTCTTTCATTCCTCTTTTCTCCCGCCTCTGGAACAAACTCCCTCACTCCCTTCAATCCCACTCCTCCCTCCAGGTCTTTAAAACAGCTGTTCACCACCATCTCTTATCTTCCCCCATCCAAAACCTTGATCTTTTCTACCCCCGCTAATTCACCCCAGATCCACCTTGTTTGAAATTCCAACTTCTTTCCTGGAAGTCCTGGCAGTGTCCATATGTTTTATACCTCTCCCACTGCCCCCTTCCCACGCGCCCCCCCCCCCAAAGCCCTCGCCCTCTCTCAGATCTCTCGATGTCTCCATGTCTCTCGGTCCCTGCTCTCAAATGTTGTGTTTGTGTCCTTCCCCCTCTCTCCCCATCTTGTCTACCGCTCCCTATGTTATATGTTTTATGTGTCGGTTTGTCTTTCTGTGTGATTAATGTTCGCTCTTTCACGAGCCTCGATATTGTATACAAAAAAAAAAAAAAAAAAAAAAAAAAAAAAAAAAAAAAAAAAAAAAAAAAAAAAAAAAAAAAAAAAAAAAAAAAAAAAAAAAGTTTCCTCATCTAGTCCCTAATTAACGACTCCACCAACTTCCCCACAACTGAAACAACAGGTGTATATTTCCCCAATCCTTCTCCAGATCCTTTATTAAATAACGATATTACATTTGCTACTCTCCAATCCTCCTGTACCTGTCCCGACTCCAGCGAGATATTATCCGTTAACATCTCGCTTAGCTGCTCAGTCACCTCCTCAAGATTTTCTCAGGTGTATATGATCTGCCTCGGAGTTTCATCTACTCTCAGATTTCCTAGTTGTTGTCGCAACTAATGTTTTCGAAATATAGTAAACTCTCAATAACCCAAATCCTTGAATATGAAAAGGTCGAATGTAGACCATTCTCACCAATTTAATTGGTTCACGAGTTATCAAGTGACCACTATATTCGTCATGTGTGTGTGTCTGTCTGTCCGCAGCATAACTACCCGATGATGTCATCCAATCTTGATGAAACTTGGGTGGGAGGTTGATATCATGATCCAGTTGTGTTCTGCCTAGAGTGGGCGCGTTGCGCCCATTGTGGGCGGAGCCACGCCCGAAAAAGATGTCTTTTTAGGGGGTACTGGAGTTCAAGCTACATCTTCTCCCAGGGGTTTGGTGGAATCTGACAGGGGTTTCGATATTTGGTTAGGCCAATGTCACGTGTCTAGTCCCATGGAGCTCGAGTTTTCATTTTTTTTTCATTTTTTCACCGAATTTTCGGTATTGTGTAGCTAACTAACCTCATAACTGATTGGACATTATTTTCTATCTCATTTTAAGGTCAGTAACCTTCGTTTTGACATTTCCAGGCCTGGCCTGTCCGGGCCTGTTTCGGTTATAGTCCGTCTTTTGTCATTGAATACCGCTCGCTCGTGAACCATCGTCGCCTCCTGACTTGTTGCAACTACTTTCAAATAGATCCTTTTTAAAGTTGAACCTATCGCCAATTACGTTGTGCAGTAAAGTCATACTACACGTTGATTGGGTAATTTGGACCTCGTGATACAAACAGGTGCAAGCAGTAAGAAAATAATTAAATATTTCCATTTCAAATCGGTCGTATTGCAAATTACATGATTTGTGAAGTCACTGAAAGCCTGGTGTTGGTTTAACGGTTTACCTGGTGTTTAAACCTGGTTTACCTGGTGGTTGTTGGCTGGCTTGAGATCTCAGGGGTCCTGATTTCAAGCCAGTCATTCCGTTTAATTACCACCACGTGGGTTGACTCATTCTGTCATCCTTCCGAGTTCGGCAAAATGAGCACCAGCTTAATGGGATGAATGAGCCATTTGAGTGTCCTGCGTCGGAGTGGAAACACCCTGCAACCCATGCCTGTGGAAAACTGATTACCCTGCGCTCGCGAAGCGAAAAGCAGGGTTAAGCATTCAGTTACGTACGTGTGCCGCACCTGCATTTTAAAAATTCATTTTCTCGGCAACCGTTGCTCCGATTGACATGAAATTTTCACCAAAGGAGGGCCTCCTCCTGCAGAATATTTTATTGATTATTATGACGTCATAGATCACGTGGTACAGGCGCCATCTTGGAAAAACTTCGCACCTCCATATCTCTGAAACCACTCCATGGAAAAAATTGAGACCTGGCTCATTGTCAAGTACTCCCCATGGGGAATAAGATATGTTAATGATGATGTCATTGGTGCCTTCGTTATGATGTAATAATTCGTTAAGCCAGCACCCTATCCGCTAAGCCAACACCAGGCTTGACCTTTAACCTATTGACCGCATAATTTAATCAGTTCATCTTTACCTCATTATACATCCTTGTACCAAGTTTGACTGAGATCCCTTCAGCCATTCTTAAGTTATTGTGGTAACGAAAATGTGTCACGGACGGATGGACAACCTGAAAAAAAATGCCTCCGTCAACTTCATCAGTGGAGGCCTAATGATAATAAATAAAAAAATGGAAAAGGCAGGAATCCCAAATCAATTTCGGGCTATTTTCAATGAATTCCTGGGAAACAATTTACCGGGAAGAAACACGAGCTTGGGCTCTATTTGTTTGAAAGCATTTCTCGGATCAACTTTGAGAAAATTAGGCTTCTACCATCTCCACTCTCCATCATATGTGGCGTCGGCGGTGTGGCACAATCGTCGGCGGTGTGGCACAATTGACAACACAGATTGTGAGAACTAAAATATTATCCTGAACTTTCAGTAGATAGTCCTTCATCTCATTCGCACAATGGCCTCGGCCGACGTTGCACAAAATAGTCAAGGATGGTTGTGGACACCATCGATAATGTCAGATCAAATAACCATTTCGGATTCCTTCCGAATATCGCAGCGATTTTGTTCCACTTCCAACGACCTGTGCTCCATGACAGAACCTGTGCTCAAAGGTGGGATAAGCAAATCATTTGCAAACATCCACAACAAATGCAAACGATGGATCTTTACAAGTCCACATCAAATTACAGTAAAGTAGAAATGCGTTTGATGGTTGAAGATTATGTTCTCAGCACTTCATCGGCACAGAGTACAATTGTAAACCAAGGTTCAACCTACTCTGCCATTTTGGCCCATCATTTGGTCAAAAACAAAATTAGCCTGGTGTTGGCTTAGCGGTTAGGGTGCCGGCTTGGGATCCGAGGATCCTGGGTTCGAATCCCGGTCGATCGCTGAATTAACACCAGGGGGGTTGACTCAGCCTGTCATCCTTCCGAGATCGGCAAATTGAGTACCAGCTTTCTGGGATGAATGATCCCGGTGTGTACCCCCGTTTAGAATAGGTACACCGTATCCCTGCGCATCGAAGAGGCGACCAAGGGTTGGCGCCAGGAAGGGCATCCGGCCATAAAAACATTGCCTCAAACAGGGAACCATGAGGTCATGGGGCCCGCAAGGCTAACCCCCGCTCTCGTGGGTAAAATGGCCTTAAAACGATCATTCATTCATTCATTTGGTCAAAAGCCTGGGCTCAAGTCCCAACGCAGCTATAAACTCTCATGGATCCGGTGTTTCCTCAATGTGTCGATGATAATGAGATGTGCTCAAAATGCAGAAAAAGCCAAATCTGGGTCAATGGACAGGAAGTAAGGTAAGTTTGCTTTGGAGACTTCAATCCTCAAAAATTCTTTATGAAGATGTTTCTCCATTTCCATTCTCTATTATTGGCCGACATCCCTCCTCGTAGTCCATCCATTGCGGGTGCTTTGCTTTATTTTTACCTGTGACACCAAAGGTGGAAGGAGGTTATGTTTTCACCCCTGTCTGTCTGTGAACAAGATATCTCAAAAAGTTGTGGACGGATTCGGATGAAATTTGGCAGAGAGGTAGCGTATGGGACAAGGACGAAATGATCACATTTTGGTGAAGATCGGATTCGGATCCGGCTGGTAGAACTTGTGATTCTTCAACATTGAGTGATAGTGCAAAAACCGACATATAGCACATCTCAAAAAGTTATGGACATATTTGGATGAACCTTGGTGGAGAGATTGGATGTGTGACAAGGACTAATCGATTCAATTTTGGTGAAGATCTGAATATGGATTTGGATACGACATTTATTTAATTTTTAAGTGATTCTTCACCATTGAGCGATAGGGCCAAAACCGACATATAGCACGATATCTCAAAAATGTATGGACAGATTTGGCCGAACCTTGGTGGAGAGATTGGATGTGTGACAAGGACTAATCGATTCAATTTTGGTGAAGATCTGAATATGGATTTGGATACATTTATTTAATTTTTAAGTGATTCTTCACCATTGAGTGATAGGGCCAAAACCGACATATAGCACGATATCTCAAAAATGTATGGACAGATTTGGCCGAACCTTGGTGGAGAGATTGGATGTGTGACAAGGACTAATCGATTCAATTTTGGTGAAGATCTGAATATGGATTTGGATACATTTATTTAATTTTTAAGTGATTCTTCACCATTGAGTGATAGGGCCAAAACCGAACCATAGCACAATATTTCAAAAACTTATGGACAGATTTGGACGAACCTTGGTGGAGAGATTGAATGTGTGACAAGGACTAATCGATTCAATTTTGGTGAAGATCTGAATATGGATTTGGATACATTTATTTAATTTTTAAGTGATTCTTCACCATTGAGTGATAGGGCCAAAACCGAACCATAGCACAATATTTCAAAAACTTATGGACAGATTTGGACGAACCTTGGTGGAGAGATTGAATGTGTGACAAGGACTATTCGATTCAATTTTGGTGAAGATCTGAATATGGATTTGGATATGACATTTATTTAATTTTTAAGTGATTCTTCACCATTGGGAGATAGGGCCAAAAACGATACATAGCACGATATTTCAAAAACCTATGGACAGATTTGGACGAACCTTGGTGGAGAGATTGAATGTGTGACAAGGACTAATCGATTCAATTTTGGTGAAGATCTGAATATGGATTTGGATATGACATTTATTTAATTTTTAAGTGATTCTTCACCATTGAGAGATAGGGCCAAAAACGATACATAGCACGATATTTCAAAAACTTATGGACAGATTTGGACGAACCTTGGTGGAGAGATTGGATGTGTGACAAGGACTAATCGATTCAATTTTGGTGAAGATCTGAATATGGATTTGGATACGACGTTTATTTAATTTTTTAGTGATTCTTCACCATTGAGTGATAGGGCCAAAACCGAACCATAGCACAATATTTCAAAAACTTATGGACAGATTTGGACGAACCTTGGTGGAGAGATTGAATGTGTGACAAGGACTATTCGATTCAATTTTGGTGAAGATCTGAATATGGATTTGGATATGACATTTATTTAATTTTTAAGTGATTCTTCACCATTGGGAGATAGGGCCAAAAACGATACATAGCACGATATTTCAAAAACCTATGGACAGATTTGGACGAACCTTGGTGGAGAGATTGAATGTGTGACAAGGACTATTCGATTCAATTTTGGTGAAGATCTGAATATGGATTTGGATATGACATTTATTTAATTTTTAAGTGATTCTTCACCATTGGGAGATAGGGCCAAAAACGATACATAGCACGATATTTCAAAAACCTATGGACAGATTTGGACGAACCTTGGTGGAGAGATTGAATGTGTGACAAGGACTAATCGATTCAATTTTGGTGAAGATCTGAATATGGATTTGGATATGACATTTATTTAATTTTTAAGTGATTCTTCACCATTGAGAGATAGGGCCAAAAACGATACATAGCACGATATTTCAAAAACTTATGGACAGATTTGGACGAACCTTGGTGGAGAGATTGGATGTGTGACAAGGACTAATCGATTCAATTTTGGTGAAGATCTGAATATGGATTTGGATACGACGTTTATTTAATTTTTTAGTGATTCTTCACCATTGAGTGATCGGGCTAAAACCCACATATAGCACGATATCTCAAAAAGTTATGTACGAGTTATGACTAAACTTGGTCGATGAGTTGGTTAGGTGACAAGAACAAGCCGATTAGATTTTGGTTCAGGTCCGAATCCAGATCCGGCCTATTAGTGGGATACAAAACAAACTGTTCAGCCTGGCTCTACCTGGCTCTACCGAGTGCCGTTCTAGTTTGGTTTTCTTTTGCAGGTAAACCAATCTTTCATTGGAATGTGCTAATATATGTAACAGCTGTTGGCAAAACAGTCGACTTTCACCTTTTAAGATATACAGCAAAGTGTCTGAGAAGAATGATCCCCATGTCAAAATGAATCAGTATTTTAATATCGCAATGTGAAAGACAATCACAAAATCACAAGTAAACAAAATAACACAAAATAACAAAAGAAACAGTAAAATAAACATCTTTGTTCCATTCTACGATGCAAATCTATCAGTGCGAGTTCCTCGAAGCTGCAACCAAAACCAAATTTACACGAGAGATACAGAAGCGAAAGCAGCAAACAGGTTTCATTTGACACCCTTGTAATAGAAGCGATGACTCCAACAAAAACAACAACAACAAAATAAGCAAACAAATGAATCTCATCAAGGGAAGGAAGGGTGTGAAACAAGCTGATGTTACCTCAATTTTCCATGTAGAATAGTGGTTTCTTTTACTTTTTGTAGTGGACTTCAACACAGGTGTGTGCATGTCACCTGTGCCTTGAACCATGACAATTTATGGTTTGCTCTTTTTACCACTACTGACTAAACAATCACTGAGGACAATGTCCTTCATACATACACACATTGAGGACATTATCCTTCATACGGACACACAGCGAGGACATTGTCTTTCATACATACACACATTGAGGACATTATCCTTCATGTGGACACACAGTGAGGACATTTTCCTTCATACGGGCACACAGTGAGGACATTGTCCTTCATACAGCTAAACACAAGCCAACAAAGAAGAGACCAAAATGGCAGTTGCCCTTACATGGATCAAGCCGTCACCAATGGTCTATAAAGGAAAATTACACTCAGACTTATCACAAATCCAAAATTTAAAAAGGAAACCAAGTGGATAAAGGCCTAGGATGGTTGCAAACGCACAAATCAACGGTTGGATACTTTCGCCTGGAAGAAACATTTTACGAGGTCTTTGGGATCTTCCTTTTTCGGCATATCAATGACGTCGACAAGCTGCAGGACACGCATACGACATTCGGGTGAGGGTCGTCACAAACTTGGGTAGGACCATCACTGCTCAATCGACAACATGGTTTTGGAAGTAATAAAATGCATCAACGCAACAAAGGCACGGAAAATGAGCAAGTGGAAAATCAAGGTGCAGGCGACACATTTGGAAGGAAAATAAATTGTCAAAAATTCAATTCAACAATTCAATTAAAAAACAATTCAACAATTCAATTCAACAATTCAATTCAAAAATTCAATTCAACAAGTCAATTCAACAATTCAATTCAAAAATTCAATTCAAAAATTCAATTCAACAAGTCAATTGAACAATTCAATTCAAAAATGCAATAAAAAAACAATTCAATTCAACAATTCAATTCAACAATTCAATTCAAAAATTCAACAATTCAATTAAAAAACAAGTCAATTCAACAATTCAATTCTACAATTAAATTCAAAAATTAAATTCAACAATTAAATTCAACAATTAAATTCAACATTCAACAATGGCAGAAGGATAGCAATTAATCACCGGCCCTATAGCTGGTTTGTTCACTTAGTGCAGAAATGACATTCTAAAGGGAAAGGTCCCACTCGTAGGTGTCATGTAATTGCAGAGTTACGGCATCACTGGAGGATACGGCCCAAGCCGGCATCGATTGTGACTACGACTGGCATTCTAAATCCGACAGGAATTACGACATCATACAACCAAATGTAGAAACTCTCACCACCGACGCAAATCCATCAACCAATTCCCCGGATCAGAAAGCATACCACGAGAAACCTGTAATAGGTGTACACGTTTTTCCTACCCAAGGCCTCGTTCGAGGTTGATCTCACACTTACATTGCTGTTGAATTGCATTGGCTTTGAGATGTCGGCCGTGTGCAGCTTCCTCCGAGTCCTGCGTTGAGGTTTCTGGGCGGCCGGCTCCTCAGAAGATGCGATCGATTCAACAACCTTTTTCGCTGCAAAAACAAACGGAGACCAGCGTGCTGTGGGTAGGTCGATAGTGGCTCCTGCGGCTCCACAACGCGACATCGGTGTATTCTCCCAACAAGCACGAAGAGGCACTTGCACCTTGACCAAAATTTTGATGAAGAGACAAAAATGTCTCATCGAGTCACCATTCTACCAGATACATGAGAATGGGACATTGGGACATCAACCGTAGTTGCCATTTGTTTGTGAAATGTGGAGAAGGCCCTACAATTCGTCTCTATCCATTTAATATTGAATCTACAACTATTATTAAATCCCAATACTTGTTAACACAGGTGACCTGGATAACTGTAAACATTTCTGAACATTTAACAAACACCTTCAACAAAACTAAGAAAAATAATCTTCTTAAGCTTCAATCACTTTAAAATAAATAAATACGTACCCTCGTCAAGTACTATTATCAAGTTATGTCAAGTCAATTAGTTATGTCACTTAGTAAAGTCCACCATATTCTACCATATAAAAGCTGTAAACTTAAAGAGCATGAAAATGAGTTAGGAAAGATTAGTTATCAGTTGGAAAAGAACAGATCCAATATTGGTGGAGATTCGAAGGGGAGAGACAGAGATAGATAGGAAAGAATATGGTGGATTTATCGCCAATGGAAAAGATAAAAGACTACTTGTACTTGACATAAAGTAAAGTAAAGTCCACTTAGTATGTCAATTAGTAAAGTCAAGTTATGTCACTAATTATACTAATTAAACAAGCAATTAATTAATATTAATTAATTAATTAATTAATTACTTTATGCTGCACAAGTACATTATATATTTCAGTGTATTTATGTCACTAATCTCCTAACTCCCAACTCACACCCCGAAGACCCAAAACACCCCGAAGACCCAAAACACCCCGAGGACCCAAAACACCCCGAGGACCCAAAATATATATATATATATATATATGTTAAGGCAAAACTCCCAACGAGAGGGCATCACAAAGTCATTTCCTAAATCAACATCAGATTTGTATAGGGCTGGCAGGATTACATCGAGGTACACACACTTGTCTGGGTTTGAATCCCGACCGAGCTAAAAACTGTCATCCTGGTGTTTCACGTGCAGGGAGATTCACAAATGTGTGTGCCGTCGCCCGGATGGGATGGATGTTAAACTGGTGTCCCGTCTGTCGGCATTAGTTGGTGGATGTCAAAGACCCCACGGTGTCCTTCGTGAAGTCAGGCCTGGACAGCCGGTTCGTGAACGACTTTGGCTAAGCTTCCCCTGGCCAACCCCGAAAGAACGTGGGAATATATGTGGCCATTCATGATGATGATGAAGAAGAATAATAAGAAGAGGAAGATTATGAATCTTATTATAATAGAGCAAACATATATGGTTATGTTTGTTTGTTTGTTTATTTGTTTAAATGCGACCAACACGTCGTCTTCTTCTTCAAATAAAAGTAACACCCAAAACACAGTCCGTGAACTCTAAATTACATTTAGACTGCTGAGACCCCTCAGATCTTTGACGACCCTTTAAATCCCCCAAGACCCTTAAGACCACCAAGACCCCTGAATACCCAAAAGCTCCTGAAGATCCAAAAGACCCCAAAGACCCTGATGATCCAAAAGACCCAAATGGCCCCGAAGAGCCAAAATACCCCGAAGACCCAGAATACCCCGAAGACCGAAAAGACCCCGAAGACCGAAAGCATCCCGAAGACCCGAAATATTCTAAAAGATTCAGAGGAATCAAACGCCACTTAAGACCCAAAAGCCCATGAAGACCCAAAATACCCCGAAGAGCCAGAGGATCCAAATGGCCCCGAAGACCTAAAACACCCCCCCGAAGACCCAAAACACCCCGAAGACCCAAAACACCCCGAAGACCCAAAACACCCCAAAGACCCAAAACACCCCAAAGACCCAAAACACCCCGAAGACCCAAAACACCCCGAGGACCCAAAACACCTCGAAGACCCAAAACACCCCGAAGACCCAAAACACCCAAAAGACACCAACACCCAAAAGACACCAACACCCAAAAGACACCAACACCCAAAAGACACCAACACCCAAAACACCCCAAATACCCAAAACACCCCAAATACCCTGAACACCCCAAAGATCCTTAAAGACCCTTTATACCCAAAAAACCCCACAAACCGACCGACCCACGTCGAACCACCGACCGACCCAAAACACCCCACGAACCGACCCAAAACACCCCGAAGACCCAAAATACCCCAAATAACCAAATACCCTTAAAGACCCAGAGGAAATAAAAGACCCTTAAGACCCAAAAGCCCCTGATGACACCGAAGACTCAAAAGACCCCAAAGACCCAAAACACCATGAAGACACAAAAGACCCAAAATATACCAAAATGGTGAAAGATGCCTATCCCTCTGAAATGACGTGTGGTGAGGCAATGTGTGGTGAGGCGACGTGTGGTGAGGTGACGTGTGGTGAGGTGCGCGTAGCGCGCCGAGTCAAGGTAGTTTGTATAATTAACATGAGGGAGAATTGTTTTGCAACACATGTCCCCTACCAAGTTTCAGTTCAATATGCTAAAGTTCAATATAATATCAATATTATGTTCAATATTATGTTCAACAATATGTTCAACATATTGTTCAACATATGTATGTTCAACAATATTATGTTCAATATAATATCAATATGCTAAAGCCTGGTGTTGGGCTAGCAGCTAGGGTGCCAGCTTAGGATCCTAGGATCCTGGGTTCGAATCCCGGTCGATCGCTGAATTAACGCCAGGGGGGTTGACTCAGCCTGTCATCCTTCCGAGGTCGGCTAATTGAGTACCAGTTCACTGGTAATTCCCTGTTTGTTGTAAAAGGCGACAAAAAGGGTTGGCGGCAGGAAGGGCATCCGGCGGCTGTAAAACATTGCTTCAAAAAGGGGACCAACAAAAACAACAACCACGGTGCCCGAAAAAGGCCAACCCCCGCTTTGCGGGGAAAAATGGCCTCTAAAGGCGTTTATTTATTTATTTATTTTTATGCTAAATGGTAAGGGGGGAGGAGTTTGGAAAATTTCGCACCAGTAAACACATCCCTTTATTTGGGCGGTGTATAATGCGTTAGATGCCGAAAATATTAAAAATAACCTGATGTACATACATTAAGCAAAAACATGCATACACCTTATATGAATATATGTGTAAATACATCGTGGGATCATTCCAATTGCACCTGTTGTATACAATTGCCTGAGGCCTGCTGATCTGTGCTGCTTCATTTGGGGTGGAGTCAGGCAAGCTGTCCAGCCATTGGGTGTAAACGTGGGGCGGAGTCAGGGCAGCTGAAACTGACCCATGTATAATATGTGATTTTTCTAAGTTCAAAAAAGGGCATAACTCTGGAAAAATTGACCAAACGCCCCAAAACTCAAACTTGTTCTGTAAGTTATCATAATAAAGCCATGCACCAGGTTTCAGTTGAATATGTTAAAAGGTATGGGGAAAGGAAGTGCTGAAAACCACAGGAGGGACGACAGACAGATGGACAAACAGCAAACTAATAGTCCCCTCTGGGTAGGGGACTAATAAATGAGTAGGTAAGCAAGCAAAACTAACCATTCAATGTACCATTCAATGTACCATCCCATCTATCATTTTGAAGATTAATGAAAAGGGTAGCAGACATAGACCCTTTTGTTAAAATATGAAGAGTTATTGTGGTTCTTCATCGCTCAAATCTTCAACACTGTGCTCACCTTTGCTTCGCAGTTTTATCGGAGAATTTTGCAGGAATTCTCCTAAACGGTGCAGGGCCCCATCCGTGTGACTGCCCACCTTGTGGTGGCTGGTGCGGGTGGGGCGTTTTCTCCCTGCCATGTCACTGTCCACCATAGACTGCACACCAAAGTACCATTCCAAAGGATGTAGCCTCAGCCGTACATGATGCGTTGAAACCCAGAACAGGGATAATGCAATGAACATGTCACTATGTCATTAAACCAGAAGCCATTTGATCGCAGGTGATTCATTCGGTGTAAACAATGAAGCACCAGCAGGACCATTGCATTCTGCATACATAGCACAACTCACAACTAAAATTATAGACTTCCAAACCAAGTTGTATGTTCATACAAGGTACCAAAACAAGTTAAGGTGAATCAGGGTAATTAAATGAAGACAGTTTAAACAAGCAAAACAAGCTCCATTTTTTAATAATGTGAAGTTGGTTCTGTTTTGCCATCCAAAACCTGCTCTTCCAGCAGAATCTCCTGTTTACGAGATGGAACCTTTGCAGAGAAACTTGAGATGTTAGCTCTTTCACGAGCCTCAATCTTGTATACAAAAAAAAATTCCCCCATCCAAAACCTTGACCTCTTCGACTCCCGTTAATTCACCCCAGATCCACTTAACTTAATTTTCGACCCCCGTTAATTTTTTTTTAAAAATCCCGACTTCTTTCTTTCCTGGAAGTTCTAGCAGTGTCCATGTGTTTTTATACCTTTCCCACCCCATCCCCCGCCTTCCCGTGCATCCTCCCCCCAAGCCCTCTCCCTCCCACGGATCTTCCGTTGTCCCTGTTCTCTGCTGTTGTACTTGTGTGCTTCCCTCTCTCCCCATCTTGTCTCCCGCTCCCTTTATTGTATGTTTTGTGTGTCCGTTTGTCCTTTTTAGTGATTGATGTTAGCTCTTTCACGAGCATCGATCTTGTATACAATATTATATATATATATCTATATATATATATATATCTATCTATTTTTATATATATATATATATATATATATATATACAATATATATATATATTATATATATATATATATATATATATATATATATATATATATAATATATATATATATATATATATATATATATATATATATATATATATATATATATATACAGTAGTGACCCCTAATTCCGAACGCCCCTCATCTCGAACTACTCTAATTCCGAAGCGTAAATTCGAGAAAATTTTGTCCCTAATTCCGAATGTATTTCTATAACCGAACCGCCAACATAGCGTTCGCGTGTTTTTTTCCAGTGCTGAAATTAAAGAACTGTGCTTCCATTGGTCTAAAACACAGGCCATTGTTGAAAAGTGGCACCCTAATAAAGCAGTGGTTAACAGGAGCATTAACTTGTTCAGTGACAATGTGATTGACCACTTCAGAAAAATTAAGAAAAGTCGCCAACACCAGGCAACTTTGGAGAGGTGGTTCTCTAAAGAAAGCAAGCCTAGTGAGCCCCAACCCTCTACAAGTGGTGTTAAGAGACAAAGAGAGCAAACACCAGAAGCACAGTCATCTGATGTTAGCTTGGAAGGTGCCTCACCTTCCAAGCAATAAAACCCTCTCCCTCCTTCCTCCTCTCCAGCTTCCACATGCACCATCAGAACTCTCCACGAAGGTAAATGCAGTTATTTTCATGTTAGTACATTTATTTCTTGTTTTTATTATTATTATTATTTGATATTTAGGGCATTTACTCATCTTATTTTACCTTGAATCATGTGTATTTGCAGTTAACAGTGTCTTGATAATGGGTTTTTGGGGTCCAGGAACGGATTAATTCACTTTCCATTATTTCTTATGAGGAAAATAGTTTCTAATTCCGAACTTTTCCCAATCCGAACTGCCCGCTGGAACGAATTAAATTCGGATTTAGAAGGTCCCACTGTATATATATACATATATATATATATATATATATATATATATATTATATATATATATATATATTATATATATAATATATATATATATATATATATATATAATCAACGAACATAACAGCGTGACGAGCGCTGTCCCGATCTCCTGTGGACCGAAGTCCTAGACACGATGGTCTGTGTGGCAGACAGGCTGTTGGTTCCTTGCGGGTTATGCGGTATTTACCGTGTGAGACATAATTCGTGGCTGGTGCTCACCATTAAAGCTAGGAGGTGCCTTGATCATCTTAATAGACGATTTTGGTCCTCATTGGTTAGATTTTTCGCAGTGTGCCGCCCTGGGCGGTAAATAAAACTGCATGCAAATCGGACCTGGCAGGAGTAATTCCCTGCCGGTGGATTAAGGGGGTCTCACTCCTATTAAGAGGAGTGGTCCCAACTGTATGACCATGCATTGTGGCCCTTTGGGGGGCATGATGCATGCGTTTGAATGACCATGCGTTTCCCCCTCGGGGTTGAGGCGCATGTGTATTGTTATGGGGACAGCCTTGTTGACGATGTGCCTTGACCATGGGGTCAAGGTGCACGTCCAAGGCTGTTCAAATGTTTGACTTTTTACCTTTTTTCTTGTAAAAAAGGCAGGGCTTCCCTGTGGCCCCCAATACAGGTAAATAAAACTGCATGCAAATCGGACCTGGCAGGAGTAATTCCCTGCCGGTGGATTAAGGGGTCTCACTCCTATTAAGAGGAGTGGTCCCAACTGTATGACCATGCATTGTGGCCCTTTGGGGGGCATGATGCATGCGTTTGAATGACCATGCGTTTCCCCCTCGGGGTTGAGGCGCATGTGTATTGTTATGGGGACAGCCTTGTTGACGATGTGCCTTGACCATGGGGTCAAGGTGCACGTCCAAGGCTGTTCAAATGTTTGACTTTTTACCTTTTTTCTTGTAAAATACAGGTAAATAAAACTGCATGCAAATCGGACCTGGCAGGAGTAATACCCTGCCGGTGGATTAAGGGGTCTCACTCCTATTAAGAGGAGTGGTCCCAACTGTATGACCATGCATTGTGGCCCTTCGGGGGGCATGATGCATGCGTTTGAATGACCATGCGTTTCCCCCTCGGGGTTGAGGCGCATGTGTATTGTTATTGGGACAGCCTTGTTGACGTTGTGCCTTGACCATGGGGTCAAGGTGCACGTCCAAGGCTGTTCAAATGTTTGACTTTTTACCTTTTTTCATAGTAAAAAAGGCAGGCTTCCCTGTGGCCCCCAATACAGGGTTAATAAGCCCGAAATCTGGATTGGCGGCTCTGCTTGATGTTTAGCCAATGGGGACCAATGAATAAATCTCTGTCTGTTGACAGAGTGGCCGGGCTGAGGCCTCCAGAAGACCCTTTGGGTCGGAGGTGACGCTTTGGTCTAGGACTTCGGTCCACAGGAGATCGGGACAGCGCTCGTCACGCTGTTATGTTCGTTGATTATTATCCCCGCCGATCGCACCGCACCCCCTGGTTTTGGTTTGCACTGGTGGGAACGATGGTCTGTGTGGCAGACAGGCTGTTGGTTCCTTGCGGGTTATGCGGTATTTACCGTGTGAGACATAATTCGTGGCTGGTGCTCACCATTAAAGCTAGGAGGTGCCTTGATCATATATATATATATATATATATATATATATATGTATATATATATATATGTATATGTATATATATATATATGTATATATATATATATGTATATATATATATATGTATATATATATATATGTATATATATATATATGTATATATATATATATGTATATATATATATATGTATATATATATATATATGTATATATATATATATATATATAAAACACAGTTTGTGTGTGTGTGTGTGTGTGTGTGTGTGTGTGTGTGTGTGTGTGTGTGTGTGTGTGTGTGTGTGTGTGTGTGTGTGTGTGTGTGTGTGTGTAATGTTACCGATAGACTCCTAAACTGAGAGGCTTCACGTGCTTGATATTTGACATAGACATGGCCATTGAGCCTGGACGAACATGGCTGAACTCAAAATATTTGACGATCCATATTTTTTATTCATATTTACCTCAGCGCATTTCAGCGAAGTACCCGCTAATCTCAGCCGGTTCCAGAGCAGCTCGCTGATTCGCTCAGAGCGATCACGTGATGTTCCATTCCCGCCGCCAGACTGATTCGCTCAGAGCGATCATGTGATGTTCCATCCCGTCACACGTCACACGTTTTTTCACCTTTTATGCAATCGTGTTTTGTATCGATTTTGTGCGATATTAATTAAATGTCTTTGAAACAGCTGTGAAACGTCTTTCCACAACCCTTCCGTAACCGATTGGAGCAGTTTATTGCCGCACAAAACGAGATCCGCGAAGCGAGTTGGTCGAGTCGTGCTGACCAAGATGGCGACACGGCGGCTTCACTTTTCACGGATTATGAGCGTTCTATATATTTTCAATTCAGTGCGCCCGTGATTTGTGGCATAGACATGACCATTGTGCCTTCACGGTGTAATTTGTGCGAGGCTTTTGTCCGAGTGAGCTTGAGTCGAGAGGGCGAATGTACGGGTTGGGAATGTACGGGTCTCCCTTCCCCCGCCCGGCAACGCCGGTACTGGAGGACGTCACAGGATCGGCGAGTCTCCAAAATCCGCTTCGTGCTGTTGCGAATATGCCGGACTATGTCCGATTGTTGTGCTGCTCTCCGACCATGAGAACTGCAACGTCTTGTTGACTGGCCATCCCCTTCCCTCCCCCTCCGTCCCCCCTTCCCTTCCCCCTCCACCCTACCCCTCCCCTTCTCCCCTCCCCCTCCCTTTTCCCCCTCCCCCTCCCTTTTCCCCCTCCCCCTCCCTTTTCCCCCTCCCCCCTCCCCCTCCCTTTTCCCCCTCCCCCTCCCTTTCCCCATCCCCCCCCTCCCCCTCCCTTTGCCCCTCCCCCTCCCTTTCCCCCTCCCCTTCTCCCCTCCCTCTTCCCCCTCCCTTTTCCCCCGCCCCCATCCCCCTCCCTTTTCCCCCTCCCCCTCCCTTTCCCCCTCCCCCCTCTCCCTCCCTTTCCTCCTTCCCCTTCCCCCCTCCCCCCTACCCCTCCTCCTCCCTTCCCCCTCCCCTCACCCCTCCCCTCCCCCTCCCATCCCTCCCCCTCCCCCCCTCTTCTCCCCTCTCCCCCTCCCCATCCCCCCTCTTCTCCCCCTCCCACTCTTCTCCCCTCCCCCCGTTCCCCTCCCCTCCCCCCCGTTCCCCTCCCTTCCCCTCCCCCACCCGGCAATGCCGGGTACTTCTGCTAGTATATATATATATATATATATATATATATATATACTAGCAGAAGTACCCGGCATTGCCGGGTTGGGGAAGGGAGGGGAGGAGAGGGTGGGGAGGGGAGAAGAGGGGGGGAGGGGAGAAGAGGGGAGAGGGGGAGGGGGAGGAGGAGAGGGGAGAAGAGGGGGGGATGGGGAGGGGGAGGGATGGGAGGGGGAGGGGGGGATGGGGAGGGGGAGGGATGGGCGGGGGAGGGGGAGGGGAGGGGTGAGGGGAGGGGCGAGGGGAGGGGGGAGGGGGGAGGGGGAGGGAGAGGGGGGAGGGATAGGGGGAGGGGAGAAGGGGAAGGGGTAGGGGTGAGGGGAGGGGGAGGGGTAGGGGGGAAGGGGTAGGGGGAGGGGAGGGGGAGGAGAGAAGGGGAGTGGGTAGGGTGGAGGGGTGAGGGGAGGGGTGAGGGGAGGGGGAGGGGGGGGAGGGGTGAGGGGAGGGGGAGGGGAGAAGGGGAGGGGGGATGGGAGGGGAAGGGGGGAGGGGGAAGGGGAAGGGGGAGGGGGAGGGGGGAGGGGAGAAGGGGAGGGGTCGGGTGGAGGGGGGAGGGGAGGGGGTGGGGGGAGGGGAGGGTGTGGGGGGAGGGGAGGGGAGGGGGAGGGGGGAGTCAAGTCGGAAGTCATTGTCATCAATTGAATAAAAATAAAAATAAAAAAATGTCGCATTTATTTTTTATTCCCTGTCAAATGGCATTGGTCCCGCATTCCGAACCCGGAAGTCGGAAGTCATTGTCGTCAAAGTTGAAAAATTAACGTTACGAAATACGCTGATGACGTCATAATTTTAAAACCCGAAGGTTTTTTAAACATTTAAGGTGTGCTGTAGTTTCTCTGGGACGTACTGATTCCGAATATGAAGTTGAAAAATTAACGTTCCGAAATACGCTGATGACGTCATAATTTTAAAACGCGAATTTTTTTTAAATTTTAAGGTGTGCTGTAGTTGCTCTGAGTCGTACTGATTCCGAATATGCCTTTGGTTTTTCTCTGCGATGAGTCGTTCTCGAGTTATAAGAGGACAAACAAACAAACATACTTTACTGCTTTATTTATATATATATACATATATATATATATATATATATATATATATATATATATGACTCCAGGTCTCCATATGATGGTCTCGGAGGTCGACTCCATATGATGAGTGGATACCAGAGATAACGTTACCGTGTGGCAGGCGGTGCTTATCGCTCCCAGCAAGGTGCAGCAGCAGCTGTATGGGACACCTTGCTGGCGGTTCTCCACTGATGATATGAAGGTCGCATAGTGACTGATATATATATATATATATATATACGCGAAATTATACATATATATATATATATATATATATATATATATATATATATATAATTATATATATATATACATATATACAGCCACGTGAAAAAGTAAGTACACCCCATGTAAAGTTTTGACCTTTTCAACATATTTCAACATACAGCTATTTGATCTTCATTTCAACAATATTGATCGATAAAGGTGATATAATATAACAAATATCATGAAACATTTACATTTTGTAGTCCATTGTATACTTTAAATAAACATAAATGCAAATTTCGCATGTGGAAAAAGTAAGTACACCCTTGGCTCGAATAGGTGGTATTGCCCCCTTTAACAGAAACAACCTCAAGTAGATGTTTCTTATAACTGTCTGCCAGTTTCTGACATCGACTGGGAGAAATTTTTGCCCACTCCTCCATGCAGAATTCTTTCAGCTGTGCGATGTTTGTGGGGTTTCTTGCATGCACAGCTCGTTTCAAATCCCCCCACAACATCTCGATGGGATTCAGATCCGGGCTTTGATTTGGCCATTCCAGAACCCTCCATTTCTTTCTTTTCAGCCATTCCTTGGTGGATTTACTGGTATGTTTAGGGTCATTGTCATGTTGCAAGGTCCAACTTCGGTTGAGCTTCAACTTTCCGACTGATGGCCTCACATTATCCTCAAGCACCCTCTGGTACAATGAAGAATTCATAGTGGATTATATGATGGTGAGCTGCCAAGGCCCTGATGCAGCAAAGCTGCCCCAAACCATAATATTTCCACCACCATGCTTTACAGTTGGTATCAGGTTCTTGTGGTCAAATGCTGTCTTTGGTTTTCGCCAAACATGTATTCTGGTACTGTGGCAAAATAGCTCTACCTTTGACTCATCTGTCCAGAGCATATTGTTCCAGAAGTGCTGGTCTTTGCCTAGGTGTTCATTGGCAAACTTTAGTCTTGCCCTGATGTTCTTTCTGGACAGCAAAGGTTTCCTCCTGGCACACCTCCCATGTATATCAAATTGGTGCAGCCTCTTTCTAATGGTAGACTCGTGCACTTTGACATGAACAGTGGCAAGAGCTACCTGTTGGTCCCGTGATGACATTCTGGGGTTCTTTAGAGACTTCTTTCAGCATCTTGCGGTCTGCTCTCGGGCTGAACTTGCTGGGGCAGCCTGGCCTGAACAAGTTGGCAGTTGTTTTGAATCTTCTCCACTTGTAGATGATCTTCCGGACAGTCGAATGATTGATTTCAAATTGTTTGCAGATCTTTTTAAACACCTTCCCAGACTCGTAGGCATCTATAACCTTCTTTCTGAAGGCCTCAGAGAGCTCTTGTGATCTAGGCATGGTGACGCCGCACACTTCAACAACAAAGAGCAAACCAAACTAAATGTCTGAGGTGTAAATAAGACAGGTTCCTCCAAGATCCTCTCTAACGATGTTCTAATCATTTGCACCTGAGCTGGTGCACCTGATTCAAATTTTAGGTATTTTAAGTCGTGATAAATGGAGGGGTGTACTTACTTTTTCCACATGCGAAATTTGCATTTATGTTTATTTAAATTATACAATGGACTACAAAATGTAAATGTTTCATGATATTTGTTATATTATATCACCTTTATCTTTCAATATTGTTGAAATGAAGATCAAATAGCTGTATGTTGAAATATGTTGAAAAAGTCAAAACTTTACATGGGGTGTACTTACTTTTTCACGTGACTGTATATATTGCACATTGCAGATAATTATCGGAGATGGTAGAGTTAAAGGCCTTACCGGGTGAACTGGAGTTTCTGGAAAACTCATGTCCAGTCCATCATCAGCCTGCCAGACACATCACACAAACATTTGAGTTTAAGGAACAAACAGGACTTGTTGTTCCATTAAATCAAAACGATTTAACACATACATCTGGAAGTACCACTGGATGCCAAAACATGGTTCAAATCCCATATAATACCGCATCTTACTACAATTCACCAAATATCCGTCCGTCTGTTCGAAGGTACCGCAAAAACGGCTGAACTGATCGCAACGATATTTTGGGTGGATATTCCTGGGACCCCTGGGAGTAAAATAAGCTGTATTGTTTTTCCAATTTTTCCAATTTTCCAGTTTTTCTAAACACGATGGAATAATATTTACCGATATGAACACTGATGTGGCTTTTGTTGAAATTCTACAAATACTGTTTATTTTACGTACCAGGAGAGAGTAAATCGACTCCTGACGAACTCTTCCGATATAAACGTGCGGTTCCAAAGTAACATGGCAGCGTGTGCAAAGCGACTGAGAAACAGGTGTAGCGGCCGCTTCCGTGTTACAGACTCGGCGCGCACTCTTCACACATAAATGTGCGACTGAGAAAGACGTGTAGCGGCCGCTTCCGTTTTGCAGAATTCAATCTTTTTTTCAAAATGGGCGCCATGTACTGTTTAGATTTTGATGATTTGCGTGTGATATGATTCAAAGGATGTTTATATGAATCGTTTAAAATAAAAAAGCCTTCAATTTCTGATATTTTGCCTTTTCATTTGGGCCTCCCAATTGAAGCCCCACCCATAGGGCGGGTACCGTTATTAGTTTCAAAAATTGCAGTCTCCCTAACGGGCAAAGGGATATTGCTGGAGATTAACTCTCAAGATGCTGAGTGGAGAGGCGTTACTTTAAATTACAAAGCGCCAAAATGGCAGATTGGGAAAACGTCATGATCTTCAATTTGCTCGCACATGCCGAGAACCTACCTCGTGCATGTCCGCTGGCAATATACTCACTCAGCGCCAAAGAGATCGAACCCAGCAACCAACAGCAACAATAAATAGTGCAGTTTAAAGAAAAATGTGCATAAAAGAAACCAGGGTAGGGAGCCAAGGAAAGAACAACTGTTGCAGATATATGAAGATGTCCCAATAAGGAAATAAAATACGCTTGGAACTAAAAAAAAAAAAATCGGACTAATTTGCTTAACCTAACCTTGATGAAAGGGAATATATTTCATGAAGGTGTTGTAGATACAGAGGGGGAAAGATGGTTAGAAGATACTGGAAGAACTAAAAAAAAAAAAACCCGTTGGTTCAGGCCTGGTAGAGCAGAGCGAGATGCCCTCGCCAAGAGTGGATGAGAGAAGCACACTGAAATTCACCCACACATGATGTACCTCTTGGTAGGGTCTCCGCCTGAGCTCTGCAAAGCGAAAAACTGTCATTCCAGTCCCATTGCTCCATATGTTGAAAGTATAGAGAAAACGTTTAATATTTGGATTGAGGACCGAACACAGAAAAAGTGCCTTTGAGTGGACCAGTGATAAGGCAGAAATCATTGAGCATGTACCAACGTTTCCACGAGGCACCCGGGGCCGAAGACTCCAGTTCAACCACCGATACCCATAACTTCCACGCCAGCAATGGCTGGTTTGAGAACTCTAAAAGAAAGATTCGGCCTCCATAATGTCAAATTAATCGGGGAAGCAGCATCTGTAGACCATGATGGAGAACTACCCACCAGAGCTCATTAAACTAATCAAGATTAAGGGATTTCTGCTGGAGCAGATTTGTAACGCTGACGAGATGGGATTATTTTGGAAGAGGATGCCATCTCGTACCTTTCTGTCCAAGCAGGAAAGATCTGCTCTGAGGTTCATTGTCGCTAAGGATCATCTTACCCTTCCCATATGTAGCAATGCAGCTCAATAATAATAATAATAATAATAATGCATTTATTTTATATAGCGCTTTTCAGGAAGCCCAAAGACGCTTTGACAGAGTGCAAAACATAACGCATAGCAAAACATAAAGACAATTGCAAAAAAAGAAGAATCAATAGGGAAATATTCAAAGCACAAAGGAGGGAGAAGGAGAGGAGATAGTCAGGGGTTAGATGCTGTGGGTTAAATGTTGAATGCAGTGTTGAACAGGTGGGTCTTGAGTGATGTTTTGAATGTGGTGAGTGAGGAGGAGTCTCTGATGGTGTGAGGTAGCGAGTTCCAGAGGGTGGGAGCAGCGATGGAGAAGGCCCTGTCCCCCCAGGATCTAAATTTGGTCCGGATGGGGGGGGTCAGGAGGTTGGTACCAGCAGAGCGGAGGTTGCGGGTGGGAGTGTGTCTGGAGAGGAGGTCAGCCAGGTAGGATGGGGCCAGGTTATGGAGGGCTTTGTAGGTCAAGAGGAGGATTTTGTACTGGATTCTCTGGGAGATGGGGAGCCAGTGAAGCTTGTAAAGGACGGGGGTGATGTGGTCACGGGTCCGGGAATGGGTGAGTAGACGGGCAGCGGAGTTCTGAATGTATTGGAGTTTATTGGTGATTGTTGAGGGTGAACCATAAAGGAGGCTATTGCAGTAGTCCAGACGGGAAGTGATGAAGGCGTGGATGAGGGTTTCTGCAGCCACAGAGGAGAGGGATGGACGGAGACGGGCGATGTTTTTCAGGTGGAAGAAGGCTGTCTTTGTGATCTGTTTAGTGTATTTGTCGAAGGAGAGGGTTTGGTCAAAGATGATGCCAAGATTCCGGATGTGAGGGGAGGTGGACACTGGGAAACCGTCGATGTTGAGGGCAAAGTTATGGGTGGACTTGGTGAGCGTTTTTGGGCCAATGATGATTATTTCAGATTTATCACAGTTAAGTTTGAGGAAGTTGATTTGAAGCCAGGATTTTATTTCAGTGATGCAGTTTGTCAGGATAGAGTGGGTGGCGGTGGAGATGGACTTGGTGGAGATGAAAAGCTGGATGTCATCGGCGAAGCAGTGGAATTGGAGACCATGACGGCGGATTAAGTGACCGAGGGGGGACAGGTAAAGGATAAAGAGGAGGGGGCCAAGAACTGAACCTTGGGGGACACCTTGGGGGAGGGGAGCAGTGGGGGATTTGCAGTTATTGATGGAGATGAACTGACGTCTGTCAGAGAGGTATGATTTAATCCAAGAGAGGGCAGTGCCGGTAATGTTAAAGGTGGTTTCAAGTCGGGTGAGGAGGATGGTGTGATCGATGGTGTCAAAGGCAGCGCTGAGGTCGAGGAGGATGAGAATGTTGAGGTTGCCAGCATCAGAGGAGAGGAGAAGGTCGTTGGTGATTTTGAGGAGAGCAGTTTCAGTACTGTGGTTGGACCGGAATCCGGATTGGAATGTTTCATACAGGTTATTGGCAGAGAGGTGATGCTTGAGTTGAGTGGCTACAGCGCGTTCCAAAACCTTTGACAGAAAGGGTAGGTTGGAGATGGGTCTGAAGTTATTTAGGGTGTCAGGGTTTAGTCCAGGTTTTTTCAGAATGGGGGTAACAGCAGCAATTTTGAGGGATGGTGGGACGATGCCTGTAGACAGGGAGGAGTTTATTGTTGCAATGATAAGTGGAGAAAGAGCAGGAAGGGAGGCCTTGACAAAGCTGGAGGGGATGGGGTCAAGAGTGCAGGTGGCAGTTTTCATTCCGATGAGGAGTTCAGAGAGGTCAGTAGGGGAGACTGGGGAGAATTGAGACAGGGGATGGCAGGATAAGGGGGGGCAGGTGGTTTGAGGGGGAGCGGGTGCGGCGGTGGTCAAGCTGTTGTAGATGTTTTCAATTTTGCGTTGGAAGAATGAAAGGAAGGAGATGCAGTTGTCTATTGTGAATGACTGGGTGGTGGTGTTCAGGGGGCTGAGGAGTTTGTTTATTGTAGAGAAGAGTGCTTTTGGGTTTCCGGAGCCAGAGTGGATAATTTGAGAGTAGTAGGCGGAGCGGGCGCGGGAGAGGGCATCTTTATAGTGTTGTATGTGGTCCTTGTAGGCCTGGGAGTGAACTGTGAGACCTGTTTTATTGCGGAGTCTTTCAAGTTGGCGAGCACGAGTTTTCATTAGGCGGAGCTCAGGGGTAAACCAGGGAGCAGAATGGGTGAAAGAAACTGTTTTGGTTTTTATAGGCGCAATTTGGTCAAGGCAGGAAGAGAGAGTGTGGTTGTAGTAGTCAGTGAGGTCAGAAGGGGTGTGGAGGTCAACGAAGGGAGAAGTGGACATTTTTTCAGAGAGGGTCGATGAGAATGAGGCAGGTGAAAAAGCGTTTAGCTTACGGAAGTTGATAGTGCGATAATGCCTTGGTGCTGGGGTGGGGATGTTGATGGTCAGAGTGATGGCTAGGTGGTCAGAGAGAGTGAGGTCGGAGCCAGAGAGATGGTGCAAAATTAGTCCAGTAGAGCAGACAAGGTCCAAAATGTGACCACGGTTATGGGTAGGAAAGTTGACATGTTGAGTGAGGTTAAAGCAGGTGAGTAAATCAGTGAAGTCAGTGGTTAGCGTGGAGTCAGTGGAGTCCATGTGGATATTGAAATCACCAAGGAGGAGGATTGAGGGGGAGAGGGAACATAGCTGGGTCAGAAAGTAGGAGAAGTCAGACAGGAATGATGGGTGTGGTTTGGGAGGGCGGTAGACAACAGCCATGACTGACTGTGTGTGACCAGAGAGTTTAAAAGCCAGGTGTTCAAATGATGGAGCAGATGAGATGGAGATGAGGTTGGTCTTGATGTCTTGTCGGTGAATAACGGCAATTCCACCACCTCGGCCCTCCGAGCGTGGTTTATTGATGTAAGAATATCCATTGGGTGTGGTGAGGTTGAGCGTGTAGTAGTCCAGTGGTTGTTGCCAGGTCTCAGTGAGACAGAGAAAGTCCAGTTTATTTTCCAGGATGTAGTCGTTCAGGATGAGGCATTTGTTGTTGAGGGACCGGGTATTGAACAGGGTGAGCTTGATGTTGTTTTGTACGGCGGGTATGAATCCAGGTGATTTGGCCAGGGTTCGCAGACAGGAGGTGCGATTTTGTGCGTTGTTGTGACCAGGTGTGTTGGGACGATGAGTGGGAGTGCGCTGAGCCGACCAGAGGATGGGGATGGAGTGACCTGATTGTAAATAAACAAACTTACGACCGGAGCCACGGTGAATGTACCTGGGTCGACGCAGGAGTCCATTCGATCTGATTGCAGAGATGCATGATGGGGTGGAGCGGGTTTTAAGCAGGAGAAGCCTTGCGGCAGAGTACCGCAGAGCCATGCCAGCAGGAGCGAAGGCAAAGCGAGCACGCGGCCAAGGGTGAGGAGGCGAAACAATCGACACAACCAACGGGAGTGGGCCCGAGGAAACAGCGATGGAGCCGAGCAGGTGAAGCCCGGAGCAGCAGAGCAGAGCCGGGACCGCGCAGAGGAAGACTCAATGGCCATAAATCCGCCACGACCACCAGGAAAGCAAGACACGGACAATGGTCCAGTCAGAGAAGCGGCGAGCAAACGACGCCAGCGTCCTCTCACGACCGGACCGGAAAACCTTTTTGAGTTGTATTTGTCGAATTATGGCGTCATAATGGAGGCACCTATGACAGTATGACATCATCATTAACATATCTTATTCCCCATTGGGTGTACTTCACAATGAGCCACGTTTCAATTTTCTCCATTAAGCGGTTTGGGAGATAGAGGTGTAACGTTTTCCAAGATGGCGTCCGTACCACGTGACCTATGATGTCATAATTATCAGCAAAAAAAATCTACAGTCAAAGGCGCTCCTACGGTAAAATTTCATGTCAATCGGACCAACGGTTGCCGAGAAAATTAATTTTTAAAATGTAGACATGGCATGCAGACATGGCATACGTACGGCACACATACGCACCGATTGCTTAACTCCGCTTTTCGCTTCGCGAGCGCAGGGTAACAAGACCAATCAGAGATTGCAGACCATCGCCAGGACTTGTTTTGTGTGGTGCATTTTGTGTGGCAAATAAATGGAAGGATGTACTAAATGAAAGGTCGTCAGTTACAAATTATAGGTCTAAATGGTCTAGTTGTAAAGGTCAAATTGTCTGAAGGTCCAAAGGTGAAAAGGTCGAAAGGTGTAAAAAGGTCAAAAGGGTCGAAATGGTCTAAAGTGTCTCAAAGGTCTTAAAAGGTCAAAGGGGTCTAATTCAAGGTCTAAAGGGTCTTAAAACATTGAAAAATGGTCGACAGGGTATTAAATCATCTGAAGGTCTAAAGGGTGGGAAAAAAATCTCAGTGCCTTCTGGGTTCTGTCTTGTTTAAGAGGATCTAAAGGGTGTATTGGGTTCTATAGGGTTTTAAAGGCTGTTGGGGTTATAAAGGATTTTAGGGTTCTAAAGGCTGTTAGGGTTCTAAAGGGTGTTAGGGTTCTAAAGGGTGTTAGGGTTCTAAAGGCTGTTATGGTTCCAAAGGGTGTTGTGGTTCCAAAGGGTGTTAGGGTTCCAAAGGGTCTTCGGGTTCCAAAGGGTCTTAGGGTTCCAAAGGGTCTTAGAGGACTGTAGGGGCTTAGGGAGCTCAAGGGTCTAAAGAGGGCTAAAGGGTCTTAGGGATCTGGGGGTCCAAAGAGTCTGAAGGGGTCTGTCCGCATAGAACGTGAGTATGTGTATTAATTATATTGGACTCTTTAGAAGCCTAACACCCTATAGAGAGAGGGAGAGGGAGAGGGAGAGGGAGAGGGAGAGGGAGAGGGAGAGAGAGAGAGAAAGAGATTTGACTTTGGGACCATTCTGGCTTGTGTGCACTATAGAATATTTTGTGAAAGTTAGCAAGACCGATTCATTAGAGCTAAGCTCTGCAATAGCAGAATACAAAACAACAAACATCAATGTTGGGATTTTAACCATGCTTCAATTCCATGATGTCTCTTTTCATTTGCATGCGCTTTGCTTTTGATTTACAACTCCAGTGCAATGTCACTCCACTGATGACTCTCGTGACTCGTGGGTTGGGAGGGTAGGGGGGTGGAGAGGGGGGGAGGGGGATAGAATGCTTACCGGGTGCGCAGTGGTGTTGCGTAAGGCGTAGCGGTGATTGGTTACACGTGAGTGCTTTTCATATTTCGCCGTGCCCTCGTACATGCTGCTCGGCTGCTGGTTCACCTGCAAAGTGAGGGCAGAAACCCATTAACACACAACATCATTTAGGAATGAACCACTTCCAATATGACCCAAAGTTCAGCTTTTTCAACTTAACAAAATGAAATCCCAAGCCTAACCAACAACATTTGCAGCAGTGATTTGGAGAGTTTATCTCAACATCAGAAGAAATTTAAAAAAAATGAAACCACTTGTACATATGTACGCGCACGTGCGTACAGTGCTGTGCAAAAAGCTTTGGACACATTCAGGAGACACAATATATGAATGTTATGAACATTGACGATTTGTCCAAAGCATCCACGAGTGTTTAGGTTATTTCTCCAAAATAAATTCAGAATGGTTCCAAGTGTCTGGTCGTACGTACGAAAGTTAACGTTTCACTAACACATCTTCTCACAAACTACCCAACCAATATGGACCAAATTTGGTTGAATGCATCAGCGCAGCAAGGTCTCATGGGGTTGTGTTCCCCATCCGGATCCACCCATTTAAAAGGGGGGTAAAAGAGCGTTGTTGCCCCAAATATTGGTATTTCATTTAAAAAATCTCCTCAGAAACTGACAACTGGATTTAGACCAAACTGATCGTGTGACATCATGACCATGCCCTAACCTCAAATTGTGCTCCCCATGGCCGAATCTCCCCCGGAAAAGGGGGAATGGGCTCCCCTCTTTGAATATTTTTTTCTCCACCAATTTATCCCTACATGATGCTGAAGAAATTTCATCTTGATCTGATGAAGTTTTGTACTTGTCGAATTATAATGTCATAATGGAGGCACATATGACATCATCATTAGCATATTTTATTCCCCATGGAGAGTTATTTACAATGAGCCATGTCTCAATTTTTTCCATGCGGCTCTCTCTGAGATATAGAGGTGCAAAGTTTTTCGATTTTTCTAAGATGGCGCCCATACCACGTGACCTATGACGTCATAATTATCATTAAAAAAATTATACAGGTGGAGTTGCACCTATGGTGGAAATTTCCTCTCAATCTGACCAACAGTTGCTGAGAAAATCATATTTATTCTGTGCGGACAAACAGACAAACAAACAGACAGACAGACAAACAAACAGACAAACGGACCCAAATGCAATACCCTCTCCTCCTGTGAGGGTAACTATACATGAGCAGCTAATGTGATGTCTTTTAGTCTTATGTGACCACTATCTCTGGCTAGTGGTGACTGAGTCAACCAATGGGCGTTCAGATTGCCAATTACGTCATGACTGATGAACCAATCGGTGTCGCTCTTACACAGACATGCATATGCACGGTCTTTCACTTCCTCGTTTCTCTTGCTGTGATTTACCTTGAGGAGTACAGCACGAAAAGCTTCCGTTATTCTTATTGTGCCGTGTTCGTTTTCTTGTATTTTAAAGTTCTGTAGTACCAAACATCTGTTCAAAAATAATTATATGCACATACGGTGCAAATCAAACTCGCGTACACGGTCATCATCACAATTTTGTATGCAGCCTGTGGCTGCTGGTTGCATCATTGCCGGGAGCAAAGCTGCGCCACTGAAACGGTGCCCCCCCCCCCCCCCCCCCGTTTCCAGTAAGCTCGTACTCGTTTTTGCCGATCACGGAAGGATGACAGGCTGAGTCAAGCCACCTGGTGTTCTTTAACGGCACGCATGGCATAAACTTGGGAGCACGCATTGCTTTCACTGGTGAATCTTTGGTCGTGCCAACTCACACGTCATCGGCAGAGTAATGGTATGAATGACTGAAATGGCAAAGAAAACTCATCTTTTCTTAAATTCCCTCATCAGTTTGATTTCCACACTGGTCGTTCCACCTTGCACATGTCTTTACGTCAATGGATGGACGTCTTTGAATCAAACAATAGGTTACCGCCGTCTCGTTCAACATCTCCAATGCATTTGATTTGAGGGGTAGGGGAGAGGGCGGGGGTTGGGCAGGAATGCAGACTGCCGCATTAAATAATGCTGACGTGTTCCTCCACTGATAGATGGCATGGGTGTCCAATGCATGGAGGATATTTACATGGATGATGTGCAGACTTTAACGAAGATTCTGTGGAAGTCATTTGAATGAGAATCTTCAGGATTGCTCAGTTCAGGTGAGGAGAATGGCAACACAGTACATGTTGCATGTCCAATTTCCCGATTAGGTTGGTTTCCTTAAGTGCCATGGTTTACATGCACATGAAAGCGTTTTCAATTTAGTTTACCCCACGTTTTAAAATTTGCTAATTTTTTTGTGTAAAATCGAAAAAAACAAGATCGGCACTCTTCAACGTTGCGACGTCGACAGATATTCCT
This sequence comes from Myxine glutinosa, assembly GCF_964187855.1. NCBI lineage: Eukaryota > Metazoa > Chordata > Myxini > Myxiniformes > Myxinidae > Myxine > Myxine glutinosa. Next base: position 28,628,725 of record NC_136263.1, on the reverse strand, counting down.
CCTGCTACATTGCATTATTATTCATAAAAACCACCTTTAGAGGCCATTTTTCCCCGCAAAGCGGGGGTTGGCCTTTTTCGGGGACCGTGGTTGTTGTTGTTTTTCGGTCCCCTTTTTGAAGCAATGTTTTACGGCCGGATGCCCTTCCTGACGCCAACCCTTTTGCCGCCTTTAACGACAAACAGGGAATTACCAGTGAACTGGTACTCAATTAGCCGACCTCGGAAGGATGACAGGCTGAGTCAACCCCCCTGGGGTTAATTCGGCAATCGACCGGGATTCGAACCCAGGATTCTAGGATCCTAAGCCGGCACCCTAGCCGCTAGCCCAACACCAGGGATTTACATTACATTATTATTCATACTTGTACCAAATTTGATTTTAATTCATTCAGCTGTTCTCAAGTATCAGAATTTTTTTTTTAACCTGGCATGACCTCTGACCTTTGATGCACAAATTGAATCAGTTCATCTTTTCATCATAACATATACTCATACCAAGTTTGGTCAAAATCCCATCACTGTTTCACAAGTTAGCACAGCAACAGAATTTTTACATTTAACATGACCTCTGGCCTTTGATCTCGTGACCCCAAAATCTAATCAGTTCATCTTTACCTCATTATACACTAGCAGAGGTACCCGGCTTTGCACGGGAGTGGGAGGAGGAGGGGAGGGGGAAGAGGAGGGGAGGGGAACGGGGGGGAGGGGGGAGGGGGAAGCGGGGGAGGAGGAGGGGAGGAGGAAGAGGAGGGGAGGGGAATGGGGGGGAGGGGGAAGGGGGGGAGGGGGGAGGGGAAGGGGGGAGGGAAGGGTGCGGGGGTGCCCAGGGGAAGAAGGGCCCCTCCCCTCCCCCTCCCCCCCCTTTCCCCTCCCCCCCATCCCCTCCCCCTTCCCCCCTCCCCCTCCCCCCTTCCCCCTCCCCCTCCCCCCCCCCTCCCATCCCCTTCCCCCTCGTTCCCCTCCCCTTCTCTCCCCCCTCCCCTCCTCCTCCCCCTTCACACCAGGGGGGTTGACTCAGCCTGTCATCCCACCGAGGTCGGAAGTCGGAACTCATTGTCGTCAAATAAATGTAGCCTGTATGTTTCACTCTTTGTCACATGCCGTTGGTCCCATGTCAATCGGATGAAGTTGAAAAATTAACGTTACGAAGGTTCTCTGGGACGTACTGATTCCGAATAATGAAGTTGAAAAATTAACGTTCCGAAATACGCTAATTACGCTAACAGAAGCGCTGGAGGGAGCACTGCGCTCCCTCCCTTAGATTCCCTCCCTCTTCTGCTAGCGCTAATTACGCGTAACACACTAATTTTAAAACCCGAAGTTTTTTTAATTTTAAGGTGTGCTGTAGTCAGAAGCGCTAGAAGCGCTGCGCTCCCTCCCTTCGAATCCCTCTCTCTTCTGCTAGTGCTAATAATACGCTAATTTTAAAACCCGAAATTTTTTAAATGTTTATGTCTCCGTGACATTCCTGGGACCATCCCGAGTCGAACAGTACTTTCCGCTCGCAAATCCGTCCACGGGTTCTCGAGATCTTAGAGATCATAGATAGATCAGGATACAGACACAGAGGCCAACTCTACTTTATATATATAGATACCTGCACCAACCTTGAGCCATTCTAAAGTTATCACAGTACCGAAAGCCTATCATGGACGGACGGACGGACAGCCGGATGGAAAACCCAAAAACATAATGGCTCCGGCGACTTTGTCGGCAGAGACATAAAAAAAACATCGAAACAACCTTATAGTAATAATGATGTGAAAGCAAGGAAAGAAAGGGACAGCATATTGTATACAACATCCAACTTGATAGGGAGTTTGAAAATGAATTGTAGCTTCACCCATACCTGTGATAATATGATTGATATTGAGCAATAACATTAAGTCCATGTTGATGTACAGTAAAAAAAAAAAAAAAGTAATAAAAAAAATATACATATATATATATACGTATATACTGTATATTAAAGGACCCACACAAACCTTGAGTACAGACATCTTGTGTGGCTTCAACGGAGAAAACTCAATGTGCAGCTGGGAAGTAGGGAAGCGTTTCACATGCGATCCGCTCTCTGTCGACCAATCTGAGGAGTCAAAAACAGAATCCGCAGACTCCGCCGTCTGCAATTGCACAAAATACAAACCACTGATCAGCACGCTCAGCCATAGATGAGTTTCTGAAAGAGTATGACAATTAAAAAGTTATTTCCCACTTTCTTGGGGCGCACCGGCTCACAACACACGGCTTGGCAGCCGGGATGTGGCAGCACGCGGCCGGCGCTGCGCCATGTGACACGAGATAATGTATTTGTTGATTGTGCTCTTGCATGCACAGACATGAAATGACAATACAGTAAATTCGATGGATGAGAACTTCAAGTACGTCGCGTGATGTTCGGTGATTTTGGGTTTTGTGTTCAGGTTCAGGTTTGTTCATGTTGAGAATAACGCCAACCAAGAAGAAATTTTGAAAAATTGCACGACCTGATCACATTGTGAAATAACAATGAAATGTCATTTCTCCATTTCAAAGAAAACCATGAACGTTTTGTTTTGTTCGTTGAATGCTCAAGTGTGCACAAAACTTGACGTTTACACTTAATGGTGTTGAAGAACTAAGATATTTGCACAGATGACTAAACAGCAGTTTAAACATTCCCTTCTGGTTATTTAACCTTTTTTTGCTGGGAAATGAAACCAACTTGGCACAAGATAATGTCGTGTATATTTGACTTTTTCTAAACACAATAAAAACGGAATCATAGTTTGCTGACTACTCTTCATGCTGAGTAAATATAAATATGTAAAACCTTGTGCATGATTACAGGTACGAGATACGTGTTGGATTTTTTAATTGCCTTAGAGACACAAGAGAAACACCACCTTTCCCCCAGCCACCCTCTCCTTTCCCCTCCCAACCACTAATCTGAACATTTAGAAATGTGCAGGCATTAGAAAAATCGTTTAAAACACGAACCCAGACTCAACAACTCAAAGGTGAGCGCACAACCTCTGCACCATCCTGTCGAAACGCCAACACTAGAGTTAAAACTGATCGGGTTTCACATTATCATTGCATTCACAATCCGCCTCATGACACAGATCAACGCCATTTTGCATTCATCAAGGCTCTTTGTAGAGGTAATGTCTGAGGGATGTATTTTGATTCGAGTTATTATAATCAGTGCCGATGTGAGCAAATGGTATTAGAAAGTAGAGTGTGGATTCAAGGAATCTTTGCACTCGCAAATGGCAGAAGGGGGCTGCCAATTACTGTCTTACATAATGTGCTGAACATATTAGCAAAGGAAGATAAATAAATAAAGAATACGTCATGCAGAGCACGATACTTGTAAAATCCACCCCTCTCCAAAATAATAAAGTTGCCATGGATACATTAAATTGTCCATTTCATTAAATTAAAATTGATGCTCTTGATCAAATCTCGGGTCAATTGGATTAAAATTAATGATTTTTCAGATGAAAATCGATATTAGAAGTTCGACCTTGAGTTGACCATTGACCTTTTGACCTCAAATTTTTTTGGTTTCCCAATTTAGTGATGCACTGTATAATTGCTGTTTACTTTTACAAGTTAATCGAATGGAAAGTGACAATTTTTCAGATGAAAACTGATTTCAGAAATTTGACCTTGAGTTGATATTTGACCTCAAAAATAGTTGGCTTTCCAATTTAGTGACTCAATATGCAAATGCTGTTCAATTTTCAAGTCAATCGGATGAAAAAATTACAATTCTAGAAATTTTAACTCAAGATGACCTTTGACCTCAAAATCAATAGGCTTCTTCCTTATGACGAACTCCACCATCTGGTGAAGTTTCGTGAAAATCAGTTTAAAATTGTGACCTGCAGGCGATTGACAGACAGACAGAATAACACACAAGACCAACCAATATACCCTCGTACCCCGCTATTCGCGGTGGATACGTTCCTGGAAAATCCGCAAAGAGTGAAACCCGCGAATAGCGGGGCATTGTTTCAATGGAAAAAGGGGGGGGGGATACTTTCCCAAGCCACGAAAATCCGTGAATAGAGATTACCAAACTGTGAATAGAGAGGCAAAATCCAGGAATGGCGAGGCAAATCGCATGAATGTCGACGATAATCCGCAAAGGTTTCATAAATACCGTATGTGAAGCTAAAGGCTCGTGAATTATTATTTTTTGTGCCCCTGAAAATCCGTGAATTTGAGGGACACTTTTCCGCGAATAGAGAAATATGTCGCATTTTATCACCTGCAAATACGCGGAAACCGCGAATACGCAGAACCCACGAATAGTGGGGTCCGACAGTACTTGAAAAATCTTTGATTTTGCAATTAAAAACTAATTAATAAATTAAATCAAAAGAGAAAAATCGAAGCATTTTCAGTCCACCGGGTACGTTACAAAATGTAATGCAAATAAAAACCATGAACCTGTCACTTCGGTACATCACAATGAACGCTTCTTCCTCATATTGCTCAGCCAATTCCCAATAACGGATTTAGAATCGAACATCGCGATCAAATACAACTCGTTTTGTGGTATGATTGGAAAAACAAATACAACAAAGGATTGTATTGGCAAAGTATGGAAATGGCATTAGAGCACGACTCAAAAGCCCCACTCCTGGAGCACAGGCCTCCGATTAAGCCTTGGACGAGGTTTACAGGTCACTGTTTGTCATGCACTTTGCGTTTTGTGGATATTGCAAACCCTTTATTAATGCAAGCATGATTACATATGGCAAGTGTTCACACAACTGTCCGATACATAAATGAAAAATCGGTCAGAGACCGAGGACTTGCCGGAATGTACTTTTTTTTTCTTTAAAAAAAAACTTATTTGCCAACCACTCCCCGCCATCATGGTCGTCTCTCCAATGCACAATCCCACGAGATATGCGGAAAGGACGACCCAAAACCAATTATCTTTTTAAGATTTGCTTTTGTTGAGGCTTTTGTGTAAAAACAAATATGGCGGCCGAACCACGTGACCGATGATGTCATCATTATTTGTTTTCTAAACTAATTTATTCCTAGATTATGCTGAAGAAATTTCATCTTGATCGGATGAAGTTTTGTACTTGTCGAATTATGACGTCATAATGTAGGCACCTCTGACATCATCATTAACATATTTTATTCCCCATGGAGAGTTCTTTACAATGAGCTATGTCTCCATTTTTTCTTTTCAGCACTTTTGGAGATATAGAGGTGCAAAGTTTTTGGTTTTTCCAAGATGGCGGCCGAACCACGTGACCAATGACGTCATTATTATTATTTTTCTCCTCCAGTTTATGTCGACATGGCGCTCAAGAAATTGCATCTTGATCGGATGAAGTTTTGTACTTGTCGAATTATGACGTCATAATGGAGGCCTTGGGCCGAGAGAGTTAAAAATTGGGCGCAGTCTATTCCAGGTCAAGACAAATATGTGTGTAAAGTATGGCGATTCTATGTGCAACAATGTAGACGTAGTACTGTGCACAAACAAGACAGACAGACAAACAGATGAAAAATCGGTCAGGGAACGAGGACTTGCCGAAATGTACTTTTTTATCGGCCATTTTGGACAAATATGGTGGCCGAACCACGTGGCCGATGACATCATCATTATTTGTTTTCTAAACTAATTTATTCCTTGATGATGCTCAAGAAATTTCATCTTAATCGGATGAAGTTTTGTACTTGTCGAATTATGACGTCATAATGGAGGCACCTATGACATCATCATTAACATATTTTATTCCCCATGGAGAGTTCTTTACAATGAGCCATGTCTCAATTTTTTCTATTCAGCACTTTCGGAGATATAGAGGTGCAAAGTTTTTCGGTTTTTCCAAGATGGCGGTCGAACCACGTGACCGATGACGTCATCAATTGGGCACAGTCTATACCAGGGCAAGACACATATGTGTGTAAAGTTTGGCGATTCTACGTGCAACGGTGTAGACGTTGTACTGCGAACAAACAGACAGACAAACAGACAGACAGACAGACAGACAGACAAACCAACCGATCAACATACTTGCCGGAATCTTTTCCGGCAAGTAATAAAGATCATGGGTCAAGATGGGGATGCCATGAGGTGACGGTGCAATGTCTGATTTAAACCCTGGAGGGAGAAGTGGGAAAATACGTCCTCTGGAAGACTTAACCTCTTCCAAAAGATGATCCAGGAAAAAGGTAGGTGGGTTTGTTTGACGATTCTTCCGGACAGAGAATGAGACCGAGATTTCCCATGATTGAAGGACAATGTGTTCCATTTATCAGACGAGCATCAAATCAATTCCTGACGAGTGGGGAGTGGACACGGCTAGGCGTTGCCTGGCAGTCGAAAGGGGCGATGCATAACAACCTAGTGTCATTTACAACAAGAAAAGTACAAAGCAGAAACTAAATAAATACCTCCACCAGATTCCTGAGCTTGGTCTTTTGGCTACGAGTGCTGCATGCAGAAGAGCTGGCGATCTGCGGCTTTACAGCAGGTGTGACCAGAGGCTCGGCTTCAGTTTTCTCCTCGTTCTCTTTCTCTTCTTGCCTCTCATCTTTTACGCCTTTCGCCGAGTTTTCCTCTGTTCCTTCCTTCGGAACCTGCATTTGCAAATGGATCAAGTCCTTTATTCTTGTGACCGTCCCAATACATTCGACAGATTTAAATCTATTAAATATGCAGAAAGTGAAATATTGGGTAGAAAATATTTTCAAATCTGACACAAGACCACCCGCCCCACAAAAAAATAGAGATTTGAGCCCAGAGATTTGAACTGAACAAGGAATATCATTGAGGTTTTGCACGAATGCAGTTTCCTACCTCTTCTTGGCAGGCCTGTGTCGATATGAAACGTGAACGCAAAGAAAGGATCTCAGTATCCTTCTGCTCAAGTTGAGAACGAAGCGAAGACAACTGCCCTTCGAGTGCCTTCGCTAACTCGTCCCGTTCTTGCCGCCATGTTGCCAACTTTTCAGACTCACTCTGGTAAAGGCAGCCAAGTAGAAACACAGACAAACCAACCTGAGCTACCAAAGCTCTCACTCAAAATTGCATTCAAACGATAAACACGAGAACTCTCATGAGAAGACCAACATTTTCATGGCTAGGTCATATTGTTTCAAAATAGCAACATGCATGTTTTAAGGAAAGAAAACATTACGATACATTTGGAAGTGAAACGTAGAATGTATTTTCTGTTTTCTAGGCCAGGTGAACGTGTACATGATCCCTGTTGTCAGAACAAATGCTCTTAAACAAATTCTTCCCAGCCATATATGATGAAGCAACCCAGCACATGTTACCAGTTGCAAGCACCAGATTCAGATCTGGGAGGCCATTCAATTTGTCAAGAGTGCATTCCTCAACCAAAGTCACAGAGGCTCTGATTAGAGAGTTCCCGTACACAGCTTTCACACACAAAAAAGGATCTCCAGGATATGGCCAATATGTTCTCAGAAGCTTCTAGAATTTATGGTCTGTATAGATCAGCAATTCAAAGATTGAGATGATGTACCAACCAGCACCTAACATCCTGCTTGAAGCATCCAACATCACAGATGATGGCACGACTCTCAATAAGTTAATAATAATAATAATAAATCTTTATTGTCCCATTTTCAGGGAAATTATTCTTTGTAACCTACTTTGGCAGTTTGCTTTGCACTAATTCCATGACAGCAAAGCTTCATGCCTGCATAATGCCTTCGGCCTTCAACTGCGGAGGCAGAAAAACTATATTGACCATTTTGCCGCTGCTGTGATTTTATTTATTTATCTTATTACCTGCGTCACCAAAGGTGGACGAAGGTTATGTTTTAACCCCTGTCTCTTTCTGCAGGATATCTCAAAAAGCTATGGACAGATTCGGACAAAACTTGGTGGATGAAATTAGGCAGGTGACAAGGACAAGGCGATTCAATTCTCTTTCAGGTACGGATCGAGAACATCAGTCCCTCAGTGGGATACCAAACGTAAACGGTTCAGCCCGGCGGAGGTATGCGCTCCACCGAGTGCCATTCTATTTTTTATCCTGTGCTGTTTCTCCTTTACCTCCGCACTTATTAATTACTTCGGCTATTAGAAGTACACGGTAAGCTTCACGACATATTCATTTTTTGTTCTTCTGTTTGTCCATCGGTTGTTATTCTAAAAGTAGCTCAAGAACAAGCCTTTCTATTGCATCACTAAAAAATAAAAAAGTGTTTGATTGTGATATCCATCTTCCATTAGGGTTCCGCCCACCCCCCCCTATACCCTCCCCCCCCCCCCCCCGACTCGAGGAAACAAATCGATAAACATTTGCAGGAATAAATATATAAAGATTAACATGAAAATTAATTTGATGAAACAAATTTAAATGTCATTCTTAAAGACAACAAGGAGGGAATTATTAACCTTAGCATCAGTGAGTTTCTGTAGAAGGTTCTCCTTTTCTAGAAGTGCACGAGCACTCTCTAAAGACCATTGCTTCCGTTCCTCCCCCCATCGTTTCATCTCAGTGTTGCGCCGGTTCTCCGCATGCCGCGCTTGCTCGATCAGCACTCGCTGCTCATCCCTCCAGCGTGCTTGGGCCTCTGCCTCAATCAACTACACGCAAAAGTGTACACACACCTCACTTCAAAGCCTTCCAAAAATCATCCCCCAAAACAAAATCATGAACGACCAATGGAACCTAAAGGTGGTTTATTCAAGCACCATGACAGCAGGACACACACGAGAATTTTATTACCACAATGTGTCCTGGTTTATTTTCCGCTTTACTGGTCTGCTGCCTTGAGAGCTGCTCATCGAGCCTCTCACACTGCATCTTAGCATCACGCTCGGACACCTCCACCTCCTGTAGGCGCCGTTGCAAATCTCTGCATTGTGCTTGGCAGGACTCGAGCTCTTTGGAAAGCAGGGGATGGAGACATGAGGAACACTCAAACACTCTCAGGTAGGTGAAGTTGCATGAAAATAGGAAAGAGTGCATTACACATTTGCCATGAAGACTGGCACAAGGTAGAAAATACTGTTGCAGATATGAGGACTGTATTTTTTTTATTGTGTGCTTTATTATTATTATTGGTTATTCTGCGCCTCCTGCCTCCGGAGCTGTGTAAAGGTCAAAAGGGCGTCCCATAATTAGTCCACAAGCATACACGTCAGCCAATCATAGAATACCCCTGTTCGATAGTTATATCTTATTCTGTGTTTTAGGGTAAGGCTGTGTCTCCCATTAATAGAAGTACTCCATTGCACCAAGAGAAAGAGATAGATTCCCTTCATTCCCATTCCCAAAAAAAACCTCCATTCCCCCTTTCGTCGATTGGCAATTACCTCCCCTCCAATTGCCGCCATTGACCACGAGGCAGGGTCGGAGAAGAAAGGCGTGTCTCCACCTCGTCATAGAGGGGAGGAGTGAGCCAGCCCCACTCGACAAACCATGAGCCAGGGGTTTGGCAAGAGAGGGCGGAGGAAGAGCGATCGGGGAGGTTCGCAAAGGTTGAGGGGCGGGGCCTATATAACCCACGGCAGGGGCGTTCCCGAAGCAGTTGAGTCCAGGACACCAGCTTTGGCAGACGAGAGGGAGTCCAAGCCGTTGAGACAAGGAGGGAGAGACATGAGATGGGCTGAGAAAGGAGAGGAGCTTTTAAGAGAGTCGCAAAAAGGTCCAAGGCAGATGAGCTGAGAAGAGAGAGGGTCCAAGAAAGAGCTGAGTTGTGAGGTCCAACAAGCAGAGATCATCCAAGGAAGCACCAAGCCTGCTATTCGTCACCTTGCTCGCGAGCGGCAGCAACAACGCTCGCCAACCGTTTAGGGACCTGGACGGAAGTTCGGAGCAGGGCCGCGAAGGAACGGCGGCTGCCCAACGTGCGGATCGTGCTGCCGGACCCAGTGGACTTTCCTCTCCTTCCAGCCAATTCCTGTCATCATTCCCCGTGTGAGTCGTCTTGTTTGTTCTGTCCTGGGTAGGTAATTAAGTCTGTATAAGCTAAAGATTTCACTGTGTCACCTGCGTCTCATGTGCCTGTAAATAAATGTGACTGCTTTCTTTTTGCTTGTGTGTATAATAAATCCTGTTATTCCTCCGTACTCTGTCTTCTTCTCTCTTCCTCTTTACATTCGGTCGCCTTAGAGGTTTCCCGATTGAATACCTGTGGCGCGATTGGTCAACGTTGGGGGAGTCGGGCTAATCGGGGATCCTGTAACGGTCGCGGTTGACCATCCGCTCGGCCCAAAGTAACATCTTTAGCCGTGTCCGTAACATTTGGTGTCAGGAAGTGAGATTGGACCCGAAGTGCGCTTCACGCGCTCGAAATTATTAACTGTGAAATTTGTTTTGTTTTAAAATAAAAACCCGAATTTTGAAATCGCGCCATGGCTGGTCAAGGCGATCGGATGCCGGTGGGTGAGCAAGAGGAGGGGTTAGGAGTAACCCAGGATCAAATGGAGGGGAGCAATGAGGAGGCGGTTGAGGGGGTATCAGACGCACAAAATGGCGGCCTCGCGCACGAGGCTTCAGACGCACAAAATGGCGCTCTCGCGCACGTGGTTGAGGGGGCAGCTGCGGCCGCACCCTTTGTACTACCAACGGTGGCCCAAATACAAGACTTCATGGCGCAATTCGCCGAGATGCTGAGAATAAACGGGGAGAAATGGAGTAATAGAATGGAAGCCAAAATGGAACAATGGGGAAACCAAATTGAAGCAACAACGAACGGAATGAGGGCCGATAGGGAGGATAGGGAGGAAAGGGAGCAGAGGGACAGAGACCGCAAGTTGGGTGAAAGGGTCCCAGGGGTGCACGAGGAGGTAACGCGGGTCGAGAAGCGCTGGTTGAGCGAAGTGGAGGAAAGCACGGGTAACCGGACCGGGGTAGAAATCGCGACACGGGGTTTGGAAAAGCCGGCGACCGATGAGGTAGAGGGAATTTTATTAAAGCCAACGGTCGTCGAGGTGAGTAAAGAAAAAGTGGAAGTGGGCATTGAAATTGAAGAGACCGGGGACTTAGAAAACCACTCGCGGCGGGAGGAAAAGATGGAATATGTGCAAAGTCCCTGCTCACATCACGATGCTGTGCTTAACCCGAATGGAAGTTTGCAGGTGCGCGTGGAGAAAAGGATCCCCCAGGTGAGTCGTGCTGTATATTGTGCGGGTAGATTTTGTAAGAGGATGTTTAGCGACAAAATAATTTTCGCGCGCTTGGGATCGAGGAAGCATCCGGGCGTTGGTGAAGGGTCCCGTGTGAGTGGAAATGGCACGCGTGGGAGGAAAAAGTGTGCGTCGGCGAGTGGGTGTGTTATAAAGTGTGGGAGTGAAACCGAGTGCGAGCGAGAATGCACGTCGGGGTGTACGGAGTGTGACCCGAGGAGTGAGTTGGTGGTGGAGCGGGTGCGAGAATGCACGCTTGGAATGGTCGAGGGTGTGCGAGGAAGCACACCTGAGTTAGTGGTAGCGCGGGTGTGGGAGAGCCCATGTGAGCGCGTTAGTCGGTGGATGCAAGAGTGCACGCCCACGGAGGACGTAACGGAGGAGAGGTGTGGACCGAAGTGTGCGCAAGAGTGTGCGCGAGAGGTGTGGTGTGTACCAGGGAGAGCGTTGGTGGAATGTACGAACGGCGTTGGAACGCCGGGTTTTGTGAGGGTGAAAGGGGTAGCGTATGCGTGTGAGCATGCAAGTGAAGCATCGACGGTAACCGGGTTAGCGGTTAGGGCGACGGGTAGCCGATGCGAGCACTCGGGGCGCGGTGTGCTTTGTTGGGTGCGAGGCCCGGCGCGGATCGATGCTGCGTCGCTTCTCTTCGAAGCGTCGTTGCCGATTCGGGCTTGGCCCCGCCCTGCACGGTCGAGTCCGGGCCTTGGCGGGCGAGGCTACCGGTACGGTTCAAGGGCGAGTGGGAGGAAGCGGAACGGTGCCCCCTCGCGGGGACGGGGTTCCGACCGGGGGAGATTGAGCCATCGGGCCTGGGACCGCAAGGTGCCGCGCCGAGATGGTGCGTGGAACCTCGGCCCGACCAAATCACCTCCCTTGAACCGAAAGCCGGACGGATTCAACCTGCAGGCGACCAAACCACCCGAATTCATTGCTCGGCTTTACGAAGCCGAGTTTAATGATGTCATGACGCACCGAGGCTAGGACATAGTGGACGGTGATGATGATAATAGTGATAGTGGTTTTGATACGAAATTTAGAAAGTGAATAGAATTGGCAGTAAATAGAAAATTTTTGATTGGCTGAAATTTGGTGTGCCAAATTGATAGTAGGACCTCCCCGATGTGGTTGGATGGCAACTCTGTCCTCCCTTACAGAAAGGGGGGGCAAAGGAGCACTAGTTTATGGGGTTGATGGCAGTGAAAACTAGCCCGGGTGGGTTAGGATATTGTGTGTAGGGCCCTAGAAGATGACATTAGGTAACGTTAAGGTTAGTGAATGACACCTGTAGTGGGGACGCAGGTAGATTAGTGTGGATGATAATGACGTGGGAGCGCAATAGTTTAAAGGGGCGACTGGGAAGCGCAAGTTTCAGAGGGGAGTAGTTAGATGAGATGATGCCGTGTGTTTGAGGATTGAACAGGTGTGATTGCACAGGTGTGCAACTGAACAGGTGTGTGGAACAGTGTATGAGTGAGTGAAGGTGATTGCGTGTTGTGTTGACCAAATGGTCCAGGAAGAGGAGGAGGGTGCAGGTGGCACCAGGTGATTGCACAGGTGTGCAACAACAGGTGTATGTGGCTATGTGGAATAAATGGTCGTGTGGAATATCTGGAGGATTGGAATGGATGGTCGTGGAGTGAGTATGGTGGAAACTGTGGAGTGGAGTGGATGGTGCGGAGGTGTGAATGGGGGAAGAGTGGACCCCCATCACGAATACCCGGGGCGGGTAGTGTAAGTGTTAGGTAGTGGGTACAGGTAAATTGTGGTTGGATATTGGCATCTGTGGTGCGGTTGGAAGAATGATGTTTGGATGGGTGCATTAGTGTTGTGGAAATGGCTGGGCGTGTAGCCTGTTAGTGTGTGTAGTTGGTTTGGGCACTCCACCACTGTGAGGATGTCGGCCAGGTGAGGCCGCAGGTGGGCTCTGGGAGCCGGTAGTTGTGGATGGGGCCCGAGGATCCGGAGGACGGACCCGGGTAGCCCAGTGCCAGAGGGCACCAAGGGGTGACAGAGCCAGGAGGGGCCTTCCCCAGTTAGATAGGTTAGGGTGAGGAGCTAGGTAAGCTCGGGTGGCAACTGCAGTGGTGGAGGTGTGCAGGTGGGTAGACCTGCTGGGAGAGCTACACGTCGCAGCCCAGAAATTGTACGAGGGCACCGGGAGATGAATCGGGGGAGTGAGACCCCAAATTGAGAAGCACCACAGTTTGGTCAATGGGAATTGGTTTTTAGAACCCATAGTGTAAGTTGGCCAATGGATTGGCAGGGAAAGACCCCGGGTAGTGTAAAGTGTGTTAAAATCATTTAGAGGATAGTTAGGATGAAGGATCTCCTCGCACCATCTGCATCCACTCATCTGAGGTGACAGGTACTCCACACCATGCCATGTTTTGATTATTTTTTATGATGCAGATGTTTGGATTGTGAGACGCATCATGACGTGGGTGTGACATTGTGCTTTGTTGTTCCATCTCTTCCTCCTTATGAGGATTGGTGATGAATTGGGTGATGGCAAATTTTGGTTAGAGGGATTGTGGAGACGAATTTGGTGTAGAAGAAATATGGGGAAGACGAGACATTAGCGACGAATTTGTAAATGTGTCGATTTTTGTAAATATGGGGTAAGGGCAAGGGTAGTGTAGGTGACAGCGGGGGTGACGTACGGTAGGGACGAGCTTTCCCACTTCGCCCTCCGTACGCATTTCACCTTGCATTGCCTTGTTTGATGTGTACCATTGTGACCTTACCCCTCGCTCATTTGTCTCTTTTTGTCTCCCACATGACCTGTGCGCCATTGGGCGCCGAGGGGAGCGTGCGTGAGTCCTCCATTGTGCGCCCGGAATTCCCAGAACCAGCTGTCTGCATCGATGCACCACATTATGGACCACATGCCTGTGGCCGAGCACCACTGATGGACCCCATGGGTTGGGGCATGGCCCCTCTGCTGGAACCGGCCATGAGGGCCCGAAATCTTGCTGGCGGACCTTGGCCACAGGGCACCGATGCCCCACAGGTGAACCACACATAGTCGGCCCTGTGGGCCATAAATAAAGAAAATAAAATGGACACGTTGGGCACACTTTATTGCAAATAGGCCGCCAGTAAGAAAATGAAAGAATGACAACATCTGGAAGAAACCACCTTTAAATGACAACATCTGGAAGAACAAATAATAATAACCAGCAGAGGGAGCCGAAGAGCAAGAGATCACCTGCAGGGTTAGGGGTTGTTGGTTTTATTTTCTTGAACAATGGTGACTGCACCGATTGGTGCTTGGGTGTGTATTGGTGCGGTTTTGGGTGCTTTAATGGTGCATTGATGCAGAGCAGACTGTCTCCCCCCCAGAAAGAACAATTACAGGTCCTGGGTTAGTCTTGTAAATAAAAGCAGAGTCATTGTAAATAATGCTCCCCACCGTCAGTGTGTAGTTTGAAGACCATTCCGCAATTCGGTTAACTGTGGGCGTAAGTCTGTTAGGCAGGGTGCAATGGAGCAGCGGGACACATTTATTTATGTTTTAAAAAAACTGTCGCACTCAGGGTCAGGTTAAAAGTAGAGGGAACTACACCTACGTGTCACACTAAATAAAAGTTGTAGGCCCGGGACGTGCCTAAGAGGAGGAGGGTGCAGTGTTGCAGATATGAGGACTGTATTTTTTTTTATTGTGTGCTTTATTATTATTATTGGTTATTCTGCGCCTCCTGCCTCCGGAGCTGTGTAAAGGTCAAAAGGGCGTCTCATAATTAGTCCACAAGCATACACGTCAGCCAATCATAGAATACCCCTGTTCGATAGTTATATCTTATTCTGTGTTTTAGGGTAAGGCTGTGTCTCCCATTAATAGAAGTACTCCATTGCACCAAGTGAAAGAGATAGATTCCCTTCATTCCCATTCCCAAAAAAAACCTCCATTCCCCCTTTCGTCGATTGGCAATTACCTCCCCTCCAATTGCCGCCATTGACCACGAGGCAGGGTCGGAGAAGAAAGGCGTGTCTCCACCTCGTCATAGAGGGGAGGAGTGAGCCAGCGCCACTCGACCAACCATGAGCCAGGGGTTTGGCTAGAGAGGGCGGAGGAAGAGCGATCGGGGAGGTTCGCAAAGGTTGAGGGGCGGGGCCTATATAACCCACGGCAGGGGCGTTCCCGAAGCAGTTGAGTCCAGGACACCAGCTTTGGCAGACGAGAGGGAGTCCAAGCCGTTGAGACAAGGAGGGAGAGACATGAGATGGGCTGAGAAAGGAGAGGAGCTTTTAAGAGAGTCGCAAAAAGGTCCAAGGCAGATGAGCTGAGAAGAGAGAGGGTCCAAGAAAGAGCTGAGTTGTGAGGTCCAACAAGCAGAGATCATCCAAGGAAGCACCAAGACTGCTATTCGTCACCTTGCTCGCGAGCGGCAGCGTCTGCAGCCGCAGCAGCAACAACGCTCGCCAACCGTTTAGGGACCTGGACGGCAGTTCGGAGCAGGGCCGCGAAGTAACGGCGGCTGCCCAACGTGCGGATCGTGCTGCCGGACCCAGTGGACTTTCCTCTCCTTCCAGCCAATTCCTGTCATCATTCCCCGTGTGAGTCGTCTTGTTTGTTCTGTCCTGGGTAGGTAATTAAGTCTGTATAAGCTAAAGATTTCACTGTGTCACCTGCGTCTCATGTGCCTGTAAATAAACGTGACTGCTTTCTTTTTGCTTGTGTGTATAATAAATCCTGTTATTCCTCCGTACTCTGTCTTCTTCTCTCTTCCTCTTTACATTCGGTCGCCTTAGAGGTTTCCCGATTGAATACCTGTGGCGCGATTGGTCAACGTTGGGGGAGTCGGGCTAATCGGGGATCCTGTAACGGTCGCGGTTGACCATCCGCTCGGCCCAAAGTAACATCTTGTCCGCGACCCGTTACAATACTTTAGTTTCAAAAGGCTCACTTATCCTTATTACGTCCACCACCAAAGGCGGATGGGGGTTATGTTTTCACCCCTGTCTGTCTGTTTGCTTGCCTGTGAGCAGGACATCTCGCAACATTATGGACGCATTTGGCAAAACTTGGTGGATGTGTTGGTTTGGTGACAAGAACAAGCCGGTTAGATTTTGGTTCAGGTCCGGTTGCAGATCCAGCCTATCATTAGGAAAAAAAAGGTAAACTGTTCATCCTGGCGGTGGTGTGCGCTCTACCAAGTCCTGTTCTACTTCAAAGCTTTCATTATTCAATGAAAGCAACTCAATGGGACTTGAATCACAAGAGAGCGAGGTCAAAGAGTGCACTCATACTCATAACCTATGTTAAAGACAGCAAGCTTTAGATGAATAATTGAACTTTGATGCCGAGTATGCAATTACATTTGCATTCCACATCACGATAGCTCAAGGGCTGAAGTGCGCTCACCTTCGAGCGAATGACTATCGATGTTCATTTTACTTTGCTCATGACCCCCCCCATCCAGACCAAATTCAGATCCTGGGGGGACAGGGCCTTCTCCATCGCTGCTCCAACCCTCTGGAACTCACTACCTCACACCATCAGAGACTCCTCCTCACTCACCACATTCAAAACATCACTCAAGACTCACATGTTCAACACTGCATTCAACATTTAACCCACAGCATCTAACCCCTGACTATCTCCTCTCCTTCTCCCTCCTTTGTGCTTTGAATATTTCCCTATTGATTCTTCTTTTTTGCAATTGTTTTTATGTTTTGCTATGCATTATGTTTTGCACTCTGTCAAAGCGTCTTTAGGCTTCCTGAAAAGCGCTATATAAAATAAATGCATTATTATTATTATTATTATTTATCCATTCACTGATCATATTTCTCATGCAATGTTTGGACTTCAGCTACAAATTTCTCTCTGGAAATTATTTGCGATATTAAAATAATCCCGTTACCAAGTCCACAGAATAAAACAAGAGCGAAGTTTCCTACCTTTTCCTAGTTTGAGTCCACGATCGCTTTATATTGTATTTTCTCTCTACCACCTTCAGCCTTCAGTTTTCTCCTCAATCCCCTTCACCTCTCCTTCAATTCCCCCCAATTATAACCCCTGTTTATCGTCTTCAAAAAGTTTTTTTTTAAATTCGTTACCTTCAAACCTTAGACCACACGGACCACCCTACGTCCTGCTCTCTGCAATTTTTGCCGTTTTACAAGCTAATCAAACAAGTGGAACATGTCTTTCAATCCTGACAAATCTCACACTCCCACGATGTCTCTCCGAAAAGACTGTCTGGATAACCTCCCAATTACTTTCTCAACAATTCTCTCGAAGAAGTTCTGTCACTCAAGCTTTTGGGTCTCACTATCTGCCATGATCTTTCCTGGGAAAACCACATTTCAAATCTGGCCTCCAAAGCCAGTCGCCGACTGGGCATCCTCCGTCGTGCGAAGTCCTTTCTTGGCACACCTGAGCTCCTCACCACATACAAAGCTTCCATCCGCAGCTTGATGGAGTATTGCTCTCCCCTCTGGGCTGGGGCACCTGTCTCACACCTAGCTCGGTTTCACGCTGTAGAAACCAAGGCTTTCAGAATCGCCGATTCTGAGGGTCTTTCACTCTCTCACCGCAGGCAGGTTGGTGGTCTTTCTGTCTTCTACCAACTCCTCTCCGGCCTTGCTCACTCTGCTCTGTCTGTGCTCTGTCCCCCAAATATTCCTGCAGGACGCACAAGGTCTGCCAGCAACCCTTTGCTGGTGAAACTGCCAAAATCAAGACTCTGCTCACATTCACTCTTTCATTCCTCTTTTCTCCCGCCTCTGGAACAAACTCCCACACTCTCTTCTATGCACACCTCCCTCCAGGTCTTCAAAACAGCCATTCAACACCATCTTATATCTTCCCCAATCCAAAACGTTGATCTTTTTTACGCCCGTTAATCCACTCCAAACCAACCTCCTTCAATTTCCCGTGTTTATTTCCTGAAAGTCCTAATAGTGTCCATTTGTTTATATCGTGTACCCCGTCCCAGACCTCTCCCTTCCACAGATCTCCCGATGTTCCTTTTCCCTACTGTTGTTGTGCTTCCATCTTTCTCCCCGCTTCCTTCATTATATGTTCTTTGTGTTAGCTCTGATAAGAGCCTCGAGTAAGCATCAAAAAAGTCGATGTTGCGCCATCGCGAATCCCCATGCTTCGCACCGAAAGCAAAGTTGAAAGATGGCAAATTGTTCCACCAGGAATGACCCAATATTAAATTTTGAGATCATTTTATTCCCATTTTGACCCATATGACTGCAAATCCCCAACCCCTGGTGCAGGAACCTGGGGTCAAATACAAATAAAAAATCATTACTTATTTCATGTGTCCCCCAATGTTGATTGCATATACAAAGTTTCATTAGAAAATGTTCAAGGATGTGCCAGTAATTACAATTTCTGGTACTTGACCCTTTGACCCCTCCCCAGAGGGTGGGACCAAAATGATACTGCTTTCCTATGTTCTTGCCACGAGGTGACAATTACCAAGTTTGGTGAATTTCTGCACAAAGGTTTCGGAGGAGATAACGCGACAGCCAGCCAGACAGACTGACCAGATTACAACTTCCCTATCTCCCTCCCCTCTCCCCCCACACTCTTTTTATTGTTTGAAAGTACGGGGTAAAAAAATCCCAAAGTCGTGTTCATATAGATAATCCTTAGAGATCGTCTGTATGGCAATTCCCAAAAATCTTGAGCTGTCCTCATGTTTTGTAATCACAAAAATACATGATACAGGTGAGATAGGTAGTAACTAGTTGGTGCCATGAGATGAGGTGGTAGTGGGATCACGTGAATGCTGTCAGAATTGCTACGGAAGATGCCCTCAGATAGAGAGTTACCTTCTGACATCGAGTAATGATCTACCAAGTACTTCAGCCATGTTCACACGGACTTCCGCTGCACAACCAATCCATACTTCTAGCTCATGGATTAACTAGTAGAATGCTCTGACGTACCGACTTGTGCAAGTGAGTACACGCATACACACACACAAATGGCTTAAAACTAAGGACTAACCTTTGTGAAAACATGATCTTTAAAAGATTGTTTAGGCCACACAAGTGGCTCTCTTTACCTTTTTGTTGCTGCTGCAATTCCTGTAATTTGTCATTGTGAGTGGGACTCTGTCAAGAGAGAAAAGGGTGGATGATTAAAAAAAAAAATCAATCTTAATTCAGTAAAAAGGTTAAGGTGTTACATTCAACATATTGACAAATATTAAACTAAACATTACCATGGCTGCTTTTAATATCCATTTAATTCCCCTTTGTAGTTGCTCCAATCAATGAATGCATCGAGTGGAAGGGAGTCAGGGCATATCCCATTAAAGGTTGTACAAATTAACTAGAACGGCACTCTTGGACATTGCGACGCCGACCGATTGCCTACGCCCACATTATTACATCATTATGCATACGTACTTATTCCAAGTTTGATTTAAATCACTTCTGCTGTTCTCAAGTATCACATTTTTACCCGACATAACATCTGACCTTTGAGGCCAATATCTAATCAGTTCATATTTGCATCATAATATATACTTACACCAAGTTTGGTCAAAATCGCATCACTGGTTCACAAGTTAGCACAGTAACATAATTTTTACCTGATGGGACCTCTGACCTTTAACCTCTTGACCCCATAATCTAATCAGTTCATCTTTGAATCATAATGTATACTTATACCAACTATCCAGATTGTCAGGAGCCCATATGCTCAGAAAGAGAAAGGAGAGAATAGTGAATACATGAATTCCTGGACTTTCTGCTCAAAACGGCAATTTTTTTATTTTAGTTAAACGAAAAATATATCTGATCTTTTTTCATGACTCATGATCAAACACAATGCTCACAAGAACAAGAAATGTATGAAATTTGTTAATGGATGGAATATTAATGAATGATTACCTTAAGAATCAGTCTCGGCCAACAAAGTTTTGTAACTCCTATGACAAATTTGCAATTGGTCACTGGCTTTGAAACATACTAATTTTTACTAGACGGGCCACCTACGATGGGCAACTCTATAACTGTGGGCAGTTATGACCAGGATACAATTTACCCCACTTTGATACAACCCTGCTTTCATCAGATATGTGACCCAAGACGTCCTCTGCATGAAACCAAATTCATAATTGGATTTTAAATACTGTATTTCCAAGAAATACGAGGGGTCCGGGGGTATTTTGTGTCCTCGGGGTATTTTGTGTCCTCCGGGTATTTTGTGTCCTCCGGGTATTTTGTGTCTTCGGGGTATTTTGTGTCCTCGGGGTATTTTGTGTCCTCGGGGTATTTTGTGTCGGTACTAAGTCCACTACTATTTGTAGCTGTGATGGAGGTGCTGGCTCAGAACGTAAAGGAGGGTTTACCGTGGGAGTTGTTGTATGCAGATGATCTGGTGTTGATTGCGGAAAGTATGGATGGACTGAAGGAAAAGATGAACATGTGGAAGGAATGTATGGAGACAAAAGGTCTGAAGGTGAATATCGGAAAGACGAAGGTGACGGCAAGTGGTAAAGCATGTGGTGAGGTGGAAAGAACTGGGAAGTGGCCCTGTGCTGTGTGCAGGAAGGGTGTAGGAGTGAACTCCATTCAGTGTACAATGTGCGCTGAGTGGGTTCATCAAAAATGTAGTGGTCTGAGAGGGTCATTAACCAGTGTGGCAGCTACATTCAAATGTAAGGTGTGCACAGAGGGAGCTGCAGATGGAGGAAATGTTGAGTTGGATCTTGGAGACGGCGTGAAGCTGGAAGGTGTGAAAACATTTTGCTACCTCGGAGACATGCTGAATGGAGAAGGTGGATCAGACTCGGCAACGGTTGCTCGAGTGAGATGTGCATGGAAGAAGTTTCGGGAATTGAGTGGCGTGCTGATGATGAGGGGAGTGTCGTTGAAGCTGAAGGGAAAGGTGTATGCTGCATGTGTGAGAAGTGTTATGATTTATGGGAGCGAGACATGGGTAATGAACGTAGAGCAGCAACGAAGGTTGGAAAGGGTGGAAATGCGAATGGTTCGACGGATGTGCGGAGTATCGTTGAGAGAGAGGAAGACAAATGATGAATTGCGAAAAATGATGGGAATAGAGCCTGTGATGAGGAAGGATGAAAGTGACTGGTTGAGAAGAGTGATGGAAATGAATGTAGAAGGGAGTAGAGGACGGGCAAGACCGAGAAAGATTTGGCTAAAGATAGTGGAAGAAGAAATGCGGGCAAGGGGGTTAACAAGGAGAGATGCAGAAAATAGGGCAAGATGGAGAAGATTGTCATGGGGACCGCAAGGCTAACCCCCGCTCTAGCAGGGAAAATGGCCTTAAAATGCATGTTGTTGTTGTCTTGTAATGTAACATTTATTTTCCGTCTATCTTGCAGGATTGTGAGTTGGACAGGCGACCATAATGGGCCATGCCTTTTTCATGGACATACAGTGCCTTCAGAAAGTATTCACGTCCCCTGAATCTTTTCACATTTTGTTGCGTTACAGCCTGAATTTAAAATTGTTAAATTTAAATATTTGGACTTTTCTGTTACTTTTTGTGGTTTTTTTGTCACTGAAAGCAGAAACTGGTTGGTGCA
The DNA here is from genome assembly GCF_964187855.1 of Myxine glutinosa. NCBI lineage: Eukaryota > Metazoa > Chordata > Myxini > Myxiniformes > Myxinidae > Myxine > Myxine glutinosa. Next base: position 28,607,060 of record NC_136263.1, on the reverse strand, counting down.
AGCTCCAAGGATGAGGACAGTGTGAATCACAAATAATTCACAATGTGCTGAGAACATTGAACCCAGAGTACACGACAATCAACCCACCACAGACATGCCCCATCACACAATCTTCACCGAGGCAGACTTGCTCCACCCACATTCCAGCCCAACTCACAACAGGCTTACGTGACCAAATCGCCGCACCAAGGAGGTCTATTAACACGGATGTGCAATACATGTCTCAGAACTTTCCAAGTTTTAATGCACATCCATGTTTCACCAGAACACACAAGAAACAGACGCAGGGGGAACAGGCAATCAATCAAGGATGATTGGAATAAACAATGGGGAAAAAGCAATAATATATTTTGTTTTCCACTCAACATCATATGTTGGACCAGAAGATGCTTAGTACAGGGCAGATAAAAGCAGGTCCACACACTCGATTGTTCACTTGGCTTTGAAGAAGTTTGTGGGCTACGAACGAAACGTCGCTGGAAGCCATGATCAGCTCCCGTCCGTTTTTATCAAAACAGGTGCGAGTTTGGTTGAGTTTTTGGTGTTTTGGTTGGCTGTGCATTTTAAATAATTACATATTTGAAAAAAAAAAAAAAAAAAAAAATGGCCTGTTTACCTCCCCCTCACCCCAATTCCAAGCAGTACTCAAGCCTGCATTTGAAAGCTTTAGTTTGGACATGTACTCCTGGCTTCAGGCCTCATCTGCAAGAAATAAACGAGCTTCAAAATGCAAGGCAATGCATGATGGGCACTGAGCAAACCAAGCATGCCATCAGTTATGTTTAATAGGATTACCAAATCAAGGAGAAGAGAACTAGATGGGAGAAATCCTCAACCAACTAGTCCTACAATCCTGAGATCTCTTTCCAAAGTGAATAATCTTGAGAGAAAGACAGACAGATCTCCACAGGGCATCACCGTTGCCGTTGCAAAGTTCGTGAAGACTTTGCCCAATAGTCTCCCTGCCCCCATCTCCAAATTATGAATTGATGTGCCCTTTTAAACCCCTATTATCCTTATACAATAATTGAATAAGTTATAACAACTAGGGCATGCCCGTACTATATATATATCTAAAATTATATCCCCCCCCTCTATTTACATGAAATGGTTTGGTCCAAAGCGAACGGCTTGCGAGTACGGTGACAATCCCCCCCCTCTATTTACATGAAATGGTTTGGTCCAAAGCGAACGGCTTGCGAGTACGGTGACAATCCCCCCCTCTATTTACATGAAATGGTTTGGTCCAAAGCGAACGGCTTGCGAGTACGGTGACAATCCCCCCCCTCTATTTACATGAAATGGTTTGGTCCAAAGCGAACGGCTTGCGGAGTTTGGTAAAGAAATCGCCATAGCTCGGTAACTACTTGTCCGATTAATATGAAACCTTGAAAAGGCACATCCTCAGGTCCCCAGCAATATACCTGGCAAGTTTCAAGTATATCGGACCCGTGGTTGTCGAGAAACAGCGGTCACAGACAAACATACAAACATACACACAGAGATTACTGGAATTATAGATAGACTAGGGCATGCCCGTACTATATATAAGCTAGGACGTGCCCGTACGTGGGTGCCCGTTCCTTGCCAAAAAAAAAAAAAAAAAAAAATTTGTGTAGGGGTGTGTGTGTGTAAACATCCTAGGGCGTGCCCGTACGTGGGTGCAAAAAAACATGCGTGCAAACAACAACAACCAAAAAAAACTTTGAAACCACGTAGCAGTAACGACCACAGAACCCCCCCCTCTATTTACATGAATGGTTTGGTCCATTCGCAACGACCACAGAACCCCCCCCTCTATTTACATGAAATGGTTTGGTCCAAAGCGAACGGCTTGCGGTGTTTGGTAAAGAAATCGCCATAGCTCGGTAAGTACTTGTCCGATTAATATGAAACCTTGAAAAGGCACATCCTCGGGTCCCCAGCAATATACCTGGCAAGTTTCAAGTATATCGGACCCGTGGTTGTCGAGAAACAGCGGTCACAGACAAACATACAAACACACATACACACATACACACATACACACAGAGATTAATGGAATTATAGATAGATAACACTTGGGTTGGACTGTTGAATCATGTTGCCGTCCGGGCCACTGGCTCATGAAGGGAACCCAGGTTGAAATCACATATACCACGTACACTTGTCAATCGTCTACCAATATCTTTATAATTCACATAAAAGTACACTGATGTCTACCGATGTCCACATCCTACAGGTGATTCATGTATAAACTCCTCCATGACCCTTGCATGAAAACAAAAATAAAATGTTTCCAAAAAGTACATTCTACAAAATGTCACATTTAGGAAATACCAGCAACTCCATTGCACAAATTGTAATTTTCTGGAACAAGTAATTTTTTTTGTTAACATTTTCTCATACCTTGTGCTCCACATGACGCATTTGCTTTAAAGCATCAGACAGCTTCTCCCGCAGGTCATCTCGCTCTTCCTCACTTCCACGCACTTGGCCCTCCAGCTTGACTTCATTCTGCTTGGACTGTTCCAGCTCTGCACGCACTCTGTGCACCGTTCATCGACCACGGATTATATTTTATATTTACATGTCTTCAACTTCAAAAACAATGTGTCACACAAATGACAAGACATTCTAATCAGCTAATTGACAGGACCAGCTTGATGGAAACAACCTATTTTATAAGCAGGAAAAAGGACTGATCGACACCTCAAGATGAGAAAGAGCAGAAAAGGATTCAGAAAATAATAAAAACCAAATAGGTGATGGTGACGGCGTCACCGACCGACAGGCGGAGTGACGGTGAGTGACCCTCATGTTAATTAAAAGAAAAAAAAAAGAAAAAAAGAAAGATTTATTGTCGCAGGGTTTTTTTTTTTTTTCTTCCCCTTCTTCAACAAGACCCCTTTTGGCTAGTTCCATCAGCCTCTTCTCAATGCAAGCTCACCATGTAATTACGTGTATTGTATTGAATCAAGTTGTGTCAGCGAAGGATTACATTTTAGCATTTGAGCTATTTTAAAGATACTTAACCATCACTGTGATGAAGCAGTTTACCTCAAACAAACACCACTTACAAACTAATGAATCATGAACAAGGAATGTAGATCCTCAAGTTTCATGGCAACAAAAAAAAAATGGTGAGTGAGGACGACTTCAAAGGTTGCTTGAAGAATGAAAGATTTGATAACTTAAAAAATTTAAACCATTTTGTTCTCGGCATCTGACACTGCAGGGTGCAACACAAGAACAAGACGGGTCCAACAAGACAGATGAAGTTATGATGAAGCAAATTGAAATTGAAGAATCGCTTAAAATTTAAATAATTCTCGTATCGGAATCCATATTCAGATCTTCACCAAAATTGAATCAATTAGTCCTTGTCACACACACAACCTCTCCACAAAGTTTCGTCCAAATCCGTCCATAACATTTTGAGATATCCTGCTATATATAGCTTTTGGCCTCATCTCCCAATGGTGAAGAATGACTTCAAAAAATTATACAAGCCGGATCCAAATCTGGATATTCACAAAAATCGAATCATTTCGTCCTTGCCACATACACTACCTCTCTGCCAAATTCAGTTTGAATCGGTGTACAACTTTTTGAGATATCATGTTCACAGACAGACAAACAAACCCAGAAATATGTCGTGCATAGCACAATACTTGCAAAATCTCTAAAATACGTTGTTGGCCTATGAATGAATGAATGAATGAATGAATGACCTCAAAAATAATTGGTGGTTGAGAATTCAGGTCAATCGGATGAAAATTGAGGATTTTAGAAATCCGGCCTATGTTGACCTTTTGGCCTACGTTGACCTCACAAATAGTTGGGGGTTGAATTCAGTGACCAGATATGCAAATCCTCTTTAAATTTCAAGTTAATTGGATGAAAATTAAAGATTTTAGAAACTTGGCCTATGTTGACCTTTTGGCCTTTGTTGACCTCAAAAATACTTGGTGGTTGAATTCAGTGACCAGATATGCAAGTCCTATTCAAATTTCAAGTAAACCGGATGAAAATTGAGGATTATAGAAACTAGTACACCCGCTCACTACGGGAGCGGCAAGAAGGGTCATTCCTCTTTGAGGTATATAGATTACAGTCGATCTATGGTGGGGTCTCAATAACATTGCGTCTGTGTTCATTTGCCATGTGTCTTGTGGAGAGATCGCCAAGTGGTTTAAGCATTTGAGCAAGCACTCCATGCAAAACCGTTAAGGAACTAGCTAGCTACTTGGCAAATTATCACAACCCGGGCTTCCTCCCTTTCAGTTTCGCGTTAAACAGCAGGAGCGAGTGTCAAAAGTTTGCTATGAAAAACGCAACATTAGCAGAAGGAAGGGTTATGTTATTAACCCAACACATGTGAGGTATATAGAGTACAGTAGATCTTCGCTCAGTTCTGTAAGTAAAACTTACCTCACGGATGTCGGGATTCCTCCAAATTTCTTTATTTAGTGTTATAAACAGCATTATCAACTGTTTAAAAAGGTAATCATATGTGTTTGTGGTTTATAATATTTTTACATCTGGTAGAGGCAGTTGGGCTGTTGCTCACACAAAAACGCCATGACAAGCTATTTATAAATGTTGACTAGACATTTTTTCAAGGAGTAAAGACCCCTTGGGGAGGTGGGATATTATTAGTATGAATATTGTTTTGTAATGACATTAATATTATGCCTTTTGGCCTGGTGGTTGAATTCAGTGACCAGATATGCAAATCCTAGAATATCTTGGTTGGATCAGTGTCCAACCCCTGAGTTAATACATGGTGGAAGCACCTTTGGCAGTAATTACAGCAGCAAGTCTATTGGGATAGGTCTCTAACAACTTTGCAAACATTGATTGGGCAATATTTGCCCATTCTTCTGTACAAAGATGTTCAAGCTCAGTCAAGATGCGTGGGGAGCGTTGATGGACAGCAATGTTCGTCATGCCATATATTTTCAATTGGACTTAGGTCGGGGCTCTGACTGGGCCAATCAAGGACATTTAACCTTTTGTTCCTCAACCACTCCAGTGCAGCTTTGGTTGTGTGTTTTGGGTCGTTGTCATGCTGAAAGGTGAACTTTCATCCCAATTTCAGCTTTCTTGCAGCAGGCAGCAGGTTTTCCTCTAGGATTTTTCTGTATTTTGTTCCATCCATTTTCTCTTCTATCCTGACAAGTGCCCCAGTCCCTGCTGATGAGAAACATCCCCATAACATGATGCTGCCTCCACCATGCTTCACAGTAGGGATGGTGTTCTTTGGGTGATGTGCTGTGTTGGGTTTGCACCGAACACAACATTTTGCATTTAGGCCAAAAAGTTCCATTTTAGTTTTGTCAGACCTCAAAACATTTTGCCACATGGCTTCAGAATCTCCAGTGTTTTTTTTTGAATACCTGAAACGGGACACAAGGTGGGCTTTCTTGAGTAATGGCTTCCTTCTTGCCACCCTACAATTCTGCCAGACTTGGGATATTGTTGTCACATGCACATAGTGACCAGTCTTTGCCAAAAATCAAATTAAAAAAAAAATTGTTTATAAAAAACATGTCTGGCAGCCATTGGCTGAATTACACATGCATACATATGCATAACTTGCAATCAAAGATATTGACGTAAAATTATTATTATTAATAAATAATTATTATATAATATTTTATTATACAATTAATCTTCTGCCATATAAAACACAATGTGTTTGTGTGACGTCTGTCCCCTTTCATAAGGGTAGGTTTTTAAGGCTTTGAGTAGCGTTTTAGGAGGGATTTGAGTGGGGTTTTAATCGGCAATCTTTGAACACCAACACGATGTGTCCACCGGTTAAAAGACCGAAGCAACTCCGAAGACCCAAAAGACCACAAGGATCCAAAACTCTCTAGTCGTAGTCAACGTGTGGCCCTGAATGGGTTTCTCTCATTTCCTCTTCTTGTTCAGGCTGGAGTTCCCCAAGGCAGTGTTCTGGGCCCTGTGCTTTTTCTGGTCTTCATCAATGATCTCTCTTAGTCGCCTCCTATAGGTACGCCGTATCCATGCGTGTCGTAGGAGGCGACTAAGAGGGTTGGCATCAGGAAGGGCATCCGGCCATAAAAAACATTGCCTCAAAAAGAGAACCATGACAATTACAACTACATGTGGGCAGGGTACAGCCCGAAGTGGAGATCGGTTTCTGAGGTTTGGGACATGGAATGTAGGGACAATGACAGGGAGATCAGGAGAAGTGGTGGAAGTATTGGTCAGAAGAAGAGTGGACAAATGTTGTGTGCAAGAGACGAGATGGAAGGGAAGTGGTGTGAGAATGGTGAAGGGTAGGCAGGGACAGAAATACAAATTTGTGTGGCAAGGGTGCCTGGAGGGCGTGAATGGTGTTGGTGTCCTGTTTTCTGAGGAGTTTGTAGACAGTGTGGTGAGTGTGACTAGAGTGAGTGATAGGTTGATGATGGTGAAAATGATGATTGGAAAGCTCTTGGTGAACGTCATCTCGGGATATGCTCCGCAGGTTGGTCGGAGCGATGAAGAGAAGGACAAGTTCTGGTGTGCGATAGAGAAGCTGATGGAAAACGTGAAAGATGAGGAAGTTGTTGTGGTAGGAGGAGACCTAAATGGACATGTGGGAAGGAGTATGGATGGTTTTTACGGAGTTCATGGGGGTTACGGATATGGTGTGAGAAATGGAGAAGGTGAAAGGATTTTGGAGTTTGCTGATGGAGCTGATTTGTTGATTTGTAATACTCAGTTCCAGAAAGAGGATAATAAGCTTGTTACATACACGTCAGGTGGGTCGACGACAACCGTTGACTACCTGATGGTGCGTAGGCGAGATAGGGGGCACCTCCGAGACACAAAGGTGATCCTGGGGGAGGAGGCTGTTTCACAGCACCATTTGGTTGTCTGCGACGTAAGGGTGAAAGGTGCGAGGAGAGTTCGGCGGGTGAAGTACCAACCGAGAATGAAGGTGTGGAGGTTGAAAGAGGTGACAGTAAGGGAGGCATTAAAAGAGAGGCTGAGTAGGGTCGAGGATGATGTGGTTGAGCTTGAAAGTGGTTGGATGTCAATGAAAGCTAGTCTGTTGGGAGCCGTTGGTGAGGTATGTGGATGGACAAAAGGACCACCGAGGCACTCGGAAACATGGTGGTGGGATGATGAAGTTGGAAAGAGGATTGACGAGAAGAGGAAGAAGTTCAAGGAGTGGCAGAAGGCGAAGGGTACGGGAGCAGAAACAGCAGAGCATGAAAGTTATAAGGCAGCCAGGAAGGCTGCAAAGAAAGAGGTAGCAAAGGCGCAGGAGGCATGTAGGAAAATGTTCGGAGAACGCTTGGATTCGGAAGAGGGTCAGAGAGCGGTATTCAGGATTGCAAAGCAGATAGCGAAAGAGAGGTGTGATGTGATGGGGGTGAGCTGCCTGAAGGATGAAGTGGGACAAATCATTGTCGACCCAGATGGAATTAAAGGAAGATGGAAAAGATATATGGAAATGCTGTTGAATACAGAGAATGAATGGGATGGCAACATAGAGAGTAACCCAGTTTTAGGACCGGCAGAGAAGATAACTGAGAAGGAAGTTGAGGAAGCGATAAAAGCAATGAAGGGTAGAAAAGCGGGAGGGCTGACGGGAGTTGTGGGAGATATGTTGAAGGCAGCAGGAAGTTGGGGTGTGAAGAGAATGACAGAGATCTGTAATCTGGTGGTCAAAGAAGGCCGCATTCCAGTGGTTGCGAACTGAGTACCCTCGTCGCTCTATACAAGGGGAAAGGTGACCCTCTGGAGTGTGGCTCGTACCGAGCGATAAAGTTATTGGAGCATGGAATGAAGGTATTGGAAAGGGTGTTGGAGAGGAGGATAAGGAAGAAAGTGAAGATCGACGAAATGCAGTTTGGATTTATGCCAGGAAGAGGAACGACAGACGTGCTTTTCATTGTGAGGCAGTTGCAGGAGAAGTACATGGAGAAGAGGAAGAAGTTGTTTCTTGGGTTTGTTGATCTGGAGAAAGCATTCGATCGGGTTCCACACAAAGTATTGACATGGGCATTGAGGAAGTTAGGAGTGGAGGAATGGTTGATCAGAGTAGTGATGGCAATGTACAAAAGAGCGCGCACAGCTGTAAGGACGAAGGACGGGAACAGTGGTGAGTTTGAGGTGAAGGTGGGAGTGCATCAGGGGTCGGTACTAAGTCCACTACTATTTGTAGCTGTGATGGAGGTGCTGGCTCAGAACGTAAAGGAGGGTTTACCGTGGGAGTTGTTGTATGCAGATGATCTGGTGTTGATTGCGGAAAGTATGGATGGACTGAAGGAAAAGATGAACACGTGGAAGGAATGTATGGAGACAAAAGGTCTGAAGGTGAATATCGGAAAGACGAAGGTGATGGCAAGTGGTAAAGCATGTGGTGAGGTGGAAAGAACTGGGAAGTGGCCCTGTGCTGTGTGTAGGAAGGGTGTTGGAGTGAACTCCATTCAGTGTACAATGTGCGCTGAGTGGGTTCATCAAAAATGTAGTGTCAGGGTCATTAACCAGTGTGGCAGCTACATTCAAATGTAAGGTGTGCACAGAGGGAGCTGCAGATGGAGGAAATGTTGAGTTGGATCTTGGAGACGGTGTGAAGCTGGAAGGTGTGAAAACATTTTGCTACCTCGGAGACATGCTGAATGGAGAAGGTGGATCAGACTCGGCAACGGTTGCTCGAGTGAGATGTGCATGGAAGAAGTTTCGGGAATTGAGTGGCGTGCTGATGATGAGGGGAGTGTCGTTGAAGCTGAAGGGAAAGGTGTATGCTGCATGTGTGAGAAGTGTTATGATTTATGGGAGCGAGACATGGGTAATGAACGTAGAGCAGCAACGAAGGTTGGAAAGGGTGGAAATGCGAATGGTTTCACGGCTGTGCGGAGTATCGTTGAGAGAGAGGAAGACAAATGATGAATTGCGAAAGATGATGGGAATAGAGCCTGTGATTGATGCTGTGAAGAGGAACAGGTTGAGAGGGTTTGGTCATGTGTTGAGGAAGGATGAAAGTGACTGGTTGAGAAGAGTGATGGACGTTAATGTAGAAGGAAGTAGAGGACGGGGAAGACCGAGAAAGACTTGGCTAAAGATGGTGGAAGAAGAAATGCGGGCAAGGGGGTTAACAAGGAGAGATGCAGAAAATAGGGCAAAATGGAGAAGATTGTCATGGGGACCGCAAGGCTAACCCCCGCTCTAGCAGGGAAAATGGCCTTTTAAAATGCATGTTGTTGTTGTTGTTGTTGTTGTATCAATGATCTTTCTGACTCTCTTGAAAATCCTCTCTATCTCTTTGCTGACGACTCTACTCTCTGTCGCTCCATTCTTCATCCCTCAGATCGGCAGTCTGCAGCCTCCTCACTCTCTGCAGACCTGGACAAAATCACAGACTGGGCAAACAAGTGGAACATGTCTTTCAATCCTGACAAATCTCACACTCTTACGATGTCTCTCCGAAAAGACCGACTGGACAACCCTCCCATCCACTTTCTGAATAATCCTCTCCAAGAATAATCTGCGCATGTGCAAGTTGGAGGTCTCGTCTCTTCAAAGCTGTCCATGCGGCACGCTTTCGAAGTTAAGTAACTTTTCACAATTGTGTTTTTGTCGAAACTGTATCTTTCTCTCGGTGTATGTACCTATTGGGGTGTCTTTTATCGTATTCTTGGTGTTGGTTTTTCATACCTGTGTACAGAATCGTCGGTCTTTCGTATTGCGTATTCTGAGGCCTAGTGTAGTAGGCTACCGTGTCCGACCTGGGCTTGAGGCTTTGTTCTTGTCTCAGCGGTTCTTCGATCGCGCTGCAATTACTTTCTGGTCTCTGGTTTTCCCTGTATTTTCACCCCATACTTCCTTGTTTTAAAATCTCGTCAAAAAAAATAAAAAAAATAAATTCCTTCTCTGTTCTTATTCGTTTATTCGTTCTTATTTGTTAGTTCGTTCTTCGACCACGTTGTTCGTGATCACGTGATCACGTTGTTAAAAAATGTCTAATCTGTCCCCTGAAGAACTGTATTCTGTCATATTCTATAACACCTTTTTCTTCTTCTTCTATAAAAAGATGCTTTCGACTTGCTCACCAAATCTATTCATTCCAAAAAAAAAATCCATCTCTTATAGTGCATCTTTCATTCATTCCCTAAACTCTCCAGCACTCCACCCATCCTTCAGCGTCCTCAAATGTATTTTTGACTCGAATGTCTCAAGAACTCATTTTGCAATAAATGTTAGTTTCCCATTAATCGTACACTTTTCAAAATCCAATCTCACCCCTCCCCCACAAATCTTCCCCATCACCCCTCCCCTCCAAATCTTCCCCATCACCCCTTCCCTCCAAAACTTCACCATCACGCCTTCCCTCCAAAACTTCCCCATCACCCCTTCCCTCCAAATCTTCCCCATCACCCCTCCCCTTCAAAACTTCCCCATCACCCCTCCCCTCCAAATCTACCCCTTTGCCCCTCCCCTCCAAATCTTCCCCATCACCCATCTCTTTCAAATTTTCCCCCTTGCCCCTCCCCTCCAAATCTTCCCCATCACCCATCCCTTTCAAATCTTCCCCCTTGCCCCTTCCCTCCAAAACTTCCCCATCACCCCTCCCCTCCAAAACTTCCCCATCACCCCTCCCCTCTAAATCTACCCCCTTGCCCCTCCCCTCCAAATCATCCCCATCACCCATTCCTTTCAAATCTCCCCCCACACCTCTCCCCTCCGAGACTCTCCCTCGCTCCTCCCCTCCTAGACTTCCCTCTCACCCCTCCTCCTCAAAGCGTCCTCCCCGCTTCTTCCCCCTTCCAACTTTCACCTTCATCTCCCTCAACCTTCTGCCTCACTCTTCCCCCTCGTCAAATAACACCTCACTGCGCCTCACCCAATCACCATCAAACCTTTTGTCCGCCCCATTCTTCCCTTTCTCCAAGCTATTCTGTAATGTCTGACACACCTTCAACAGCTCTCCCTACCTCTGCCTCCTCTTCCACATCTTACCCTACCGCTCCCCCCTCCTGTTCTGTATCCGATGCTCCCCCTTCCTCTTCCTTAACAGAATGGACCTCAAACATCCGGGGCCTACGCTCAAACTTGTCTGATCTCTCCATCCAGGTTGCTTCTGACAAACCAGACGTGATCTGCTTAACAGAAACTTTCCTCCTTCATGATGTCTCTGATTCCTTGGTATCTCTCCCAGGTTACTCCCTCCTCTGGTATGATAGACCTGAGCCTCGTCCTGGAGGTGGGGTTGCTATCTTTATAAGAAAACTCTCTTCCTCACTCGCCCTGCACTGCCCTCTCTCCACCTCACCCCCAGGAATACCTTTGGCTACGGCTTCCCCTTCGCTCCCACCTTTTGTTCATATGTGTGTTGTACCGTCCACCAAACAGTGATGACTCCATCTGCATCTCGCTGTCTGAGAATATGGACCAACTTCTATCTACCCATCCCAACTCTCTCTTCCTCATATGTGGTGATTTCAACTGTCACCATGCCAGTTGGCTGGGTGTGGGTACCTCTCTCACCAGCCATGGCTCTTCAGCAAAGGACTTCTGTGACTCATTGGGACTGACACAGTCTGTCAATTTCCCGACCGGATTTCAGTCAACGGAGCATCTTCTCTTCTGGACTTGGTTATGACTAACTTCCCTGAAAATGTCTGCTGCTCTTCTTCTGCTCCAATCGGCTCTTCTGATCATGTGCTTGTTAAAGTGGACATCTCTCTGACCATTCTCAGAGAGCCTCCTCAGCTTCGACGTGTCTGGCATTTCACTCAGGCCAACTGGCACGGTCTTCAAGCAGCCATCAATCATCTGGACTGGTCTCCCATCTCTACCGCCTCTGACATCAACTCATCCTGGGAATTCTTCCAAAGTAAATTGCTCTCTCTCATGCACAGATTTATCCCATCTCGTCTTCAGTTGTCATACCCTTCCTCCCGTCCATGGTACACGGAATCTTGTGGTGAGGCTATTGCCCAGAAACAACTTGCTTTCGTCTCCTGGAAAGCAAATCCAACGGAAGGAAATCTCATTTCCTTTCACAAAGCCCGAAACAAGTGTGTGTCCACCCTCAGGAGAGCCAGGAAACAATATCTCTCCATTCTCAGGACTGAACTCTATCTGTCTCCCTCTTCCAAATCCTGGTGGCGTCTGGTCAAATCTGTTTCTGGTGTTTGTTCCCCCTCCATCCCCTCCCTCACCTCAAATGGCCACATGCCTGACTCCGCACGTGAAAAAGCTGAATGCCTCAACTCTGTGTTTACCTCTAAATCTTGTGTCCCAAACCCATCCCTCTCTGTACCCACCGTACCCAGTCGTACCCAGCTGCTCCTGGACTCTGTGTCCTTTCCTCCTGACAAGGTGGAAACGTTTATGTCAACCCTCGACTCGGATTCTGCAACTGGACCTGACTGCATCAGCCCACGGGTCCTAAAATCCTGTTCTTCCGCTCTTTCACTCCCTCTCTCTGTTCTCTTCACCCTCTCTTTTGCTCAAGGTCATCTTCCATCTGCTTGGAAATCTGCCAACATCACCGCTTTGCACAAAAAAGGTGCAAAAACAGATCCAAGCAACTACAGACCGATCAGCCTTCTCCCAATTATCAGCAAAGTCATGGAATCCATCATTGCTTCAGATATGAAATCTTTCCTCTTCTCCAATGGCTTGATCTCTGATCATCAATTTGGTTTCAGACCTGGACACTCGACTCTGGACATGCTGCTTCTGCTTTCACAACAATGGATGGAGGTCCTCAATGCCAAACAGGAAATTAGAGCAGTCTCCCTTGACATATCACATGCCTTCGATACGGTCTGGCACCCCACTCTGCTCACCAAACTCTCCTCTTTTGGTATCCATGGAAATCTCCACGCATGGCTGGCGGACTTCCTCTCTAGTCGTAGTCAACGTGTGGCCCTGAATGGGTTTCTCTCATCTCCTCTTCCTGTTCAGGCTGGAGTTCCCCAAGGCAGTGTTCTGGGCCCTGTGCTTTTTCTGGTATTCATCAATGATCTCTCTGACTCTCTTGAAAATCCTCTCTATCTCTTTGCTGATGACTCTACTCTCTGTCGCTCCATTCTTCATCCCTCAGATCGGCAGTCTGCAGCCTCCTCACTCTCTGCAGACCTGGACAAAATCACAGACTGGGCAAACAAGTGGAACATGTCTTTCAATCCTGACAAATCTCACACTCTTACGATGTCTCTCCGAAAAGACCGACTGGACAACCCTCCCATCCACTTTCTGAATAATCCTCTCCAAGAAGTTCTGTCACTCAAGCTTTTGGGTCTCACGATCTGCCATGATCTTTCCTGGGAAAACCACATTTCAAATCTGGCCTCCAAAGCCAGTCACCGACTGGGCATCCTCCGTCGTGCGAAGTCCTTCCTTGGCACACCTGAGCTCCTCACCACATACAAGGCTTTCATCCGCAGCTCAATGGAATACTGCTCTCCCCTCTGGGCTGGTGCTCCTGCCTCACACCTAGCTCGTCTTAACGCTGTTGAAACCAAAGCATTCAGAATCATTGGAATCTCCCGCGATGAAGCTAACTCCAAGGGCCTCTCACTCACTCACCGCAGGCAGGTTGGTGGTCTTTCCGTCTTCTACCGACTCCTCTCTGGCCTTGCCCCCCCTCCCCCCCCCCCCCCCAGCTCTCTCTGGGCTCTGTCCCGCAAATATTCCTATAGGTCGCACAAGATCTGCCTGCAACCCTCTTATGGTTAAACTGCCAAAATCAAGACTCTCTGCTCACCTTCACTCCTTCATTCCTCTTTTCTCCCACCTCTGGAACAAACTCCCTCACTCTCTTCAATCCCACTCCACCTTCCAGGTCTTTAAAACAGCTGTTCACCACTATCTATCTTCCCCCATCCAAAACCTTGATCTTTTCTACCCCCACTAATTTAACCCAATTCCACTTTTTTGAAATACCAACTTCTGTCCTGGAAGTCCTTGGTGTCCTTGTGTTTTATACTTCTCCCTCCCTCCCCCCCCCCCCTTCCCACGCCTCCTCCCCCCAAGCCCTCCCCCTTCCACACATCTCCCTGCTCTCAAATGTGTTGTGTTTGTGTGCTTCCCCTTCTCTCCCCATCTTGTCTTCCGCTCCCTCTTTTTATATATTTTGTTTGTCTGGTTGATTTGTTTGTGAAGTAAATGTTAGCTCTTTCACGAGCCTCGATTCAGTATACAAAAAAAAAAGAAGAAAAAAAAAAAGACAGAAACAACCCAGAGGACCCAAAAGACTCAAATTACCCAAATGACCAAAACGACCCCGAGGAACCAGAAGACCCAAAAGATCCCGAGGACCCAAAAGAAGATAATATTATGTCTCTTACATTGGAATTGTCGACGGTGGCTTGAAAACCAAGCCTCAAGGACGGTCGGTGTACAGAAGCGTTTTTTATTTAAATAATAAATACAAGGCGCAGGGAGGTGAAAATAGCTGCACATGATGTGCAACACGCACAGAATAAACAGTGTTCATTACGTTTGAAGTCTGCATCATAAATAAAGAAGATATTAGCACACCTGACGAGGCCCATGCCTCAGATTTTTGGCCCCCTACCACGCAGCTGCAGTCAAATAAACTGTTCCAACGCATCATTTTTGACAGGCTTTATTCTCGTTATTATAACCACCTTTAGAGGCCATTTTTCCCCGCAAGCGGGGGTTGGCCTTTTTCGGGGACCGTGGTTGTTGTTGTTTTTTGGTCCCCTTTTTGAAGCAATGTTTTACGGCCGGATGCCCTTCCTGACGCCAACCCTTTTTGTCGCCTTTTTACGACAAACAGGGAATTACCAGTGAACTGGTACTCAATTTGCCGACCTCGGAAGGATGACAGGCTGAGTCAACCCCCTGGCGTTAATTCAGCGATTGACCGGGATTCGAACCCAGGATCCTAGGATCCTAAGCCCTCACCCTAGCCGCTTGCCCAACACCAGGGCTATTAATATTTAATTGCCCAACACCAGGGCTAATAATAATAATATTAATCGTTATTAATATTACATAATTATTTATTAATTATTTAATGTAAAAATATCATCATTAATTCATTATTATTATTCATTACGATTAACTTCACACGATATCTCGCCATTCACACTGTGAGCAGCTTCACGGGATATTCCACCAGCTGCATAACATGCCATCCCCGCGAGTTACTGTACAGAATGAAAACACTCCACAGTAACTATTAGTGCAATTAGCTGTCTCCCTTTTCCACATGGAAAGAATGGCACGGCATGCATTCGTGAATTTTCGTCGACATTCGCAGGATTTGCCTCACCATTCGTAGATTTTTGCGATCCGGGAACCAATCCCCCCCCTTTTTCATTGAACAATACCCTGCTATCCGCGGTTTCGTAGTTTGCAGAACTTTCCAGGAACGTATCCTCCATGAATAGTGGAATGTCTGCTCTGACATGCACCGTCAACTGTGGGACCTTATATAGAAAAGTTTCTTTCTAAATAATGTCGAATCATTTGAACTGGCTCCAGGTGGACTCCCATCAAGTTGGAGAGGCATCAAGGATGATCAAAGAAAATTGGATGCACCTGAGCTCAATTTGGAGTGTCATAGCAAAGGGGTTGAATACTTATTGACTCGAGACATTTCAGATTTTCAATGTTAATTATTTTGTAATTATCATCATAATGGGGGTATTATGTGCAGATCAGTGATAAAAAGGAAAAAAATCGAAATTTAATACATTTTAAATTTAGGCTGCAACAACAAAATGTTAAAAAAGTCAAGGGGCGTGAATACTTTCTGAAGGCACCAAGTTTCCTCTCACCGATAAACTTCCGCATCATGCAATGGTGAGGTTTACCAGGATCACCTTCACTCACGGTGCAAAACCATTCACAAACCTTTGTTTTCTATGCATTTATTTACATGGAGGATACTGGACTTAACGACATGTCTGTCCAGCAAGGCACTCTACCTTGACAAAACTTATCCAAAACCTCCACTTTGTGTCAAAGACGTCACTTTTTTTTTTTCTATACTGAATCGAGGCTTGTGAAAGAGCGAACATTTACTTCACAAACAAATCAACCAGACAAACAAAATATATAAAAAGAGGGAGCCGAAGACAAGATGGGGAGAGAAGGGGAAGCACACAAACATCACATTTGAGAGCAGGGAGATGTGTGGGAGGGAGAGGGCTTGGGGGGAGGAGGCGTGGGAAGGAGGGGGGGGGGGGGAGGGTGGGAGAAGGATAAAACACAGGGACACCAAGGACTTCTAGGACAGAAGTTGGTATTTCAAAAAAGTGGAATTGGGGTGAAATTAGCAGGGGTAGAAAAGATCAAGGTTTTGGATTGGGGAAGATATTCCATGGTGGTGAACAGCTGTTTTAAAGACGTGGAGGGTGGAGTGGGATTGAAGAGAGTGAGGGAGTTTGTTCCAGAGGTGGGAGAAAAGAGGAATGAAGGAGTGAAGGAGTGAAGGTGAGCAGAGAGTCTTGATTATGGCAGTTTAACCATAAGAGGGTTGCAGGCAGATCTTGTGCGACCTGTAGGAATATTTGCGGGACAGAGCACAGAGAGCTGGGGGGGGCAAGGCCAGAGAGGAGTCGGTAGAAGACGGAAAGACCACCAACCTGCCTGCGGTGAGTGAGTGAGAGGCCCTTTGAGTTAGCTTCATCGGGGGAGATTCCAACGATTCTGAACGCTTTGGTTTCAACAGGGTGAAGACGAGCTAGGTGTGAGGCAGGAGCACCAGCCCAGAGGGGAGAGCAGTATTCCATTGAGCTGCGGACGAAAGCCTTGTATGTGGTGAGGAGCTCAGGTGTGCCAAGGAAGGACTTCACACGACGGAGGATGCCCAGTCGGCGACTGGCTTTGGAGGCCAGATTTGAAATGTGGTTTTCCCAGGAAAGATCATGGCAGATAGTGAGACCCAAAAGCTTGAGTGACAGAACTTCTTGGAGAGGATTATTCAGAAAGTGGATGGGAGGGTTGTCCAGTCGGTCTTTTCGGAGAGACATCGTAAGAGTGTGAGATTTGTCAGGATTGAAAGACATGTTCCACTTGTTTGCCCAGTCTGTGATTTTGTCCAGGTCTGCAGAGAGTGAGGAGGCTGCAGACTGCCGATCTGAGGGATGAAGAATGGAGCGACAGAGAGTAGAGTCATCAGCAAAGAGATAGAGAGGATTTTCAAGAGAGTCAGAGAGATCATTGATGAAGACCAGAAAAAGCACAGGGCCCAGAACACTGCCTTGGGGAACTCCAGCCTGAACAGGAAGAGGAGATGAGAGAAACCCATTCAGGGCCACATGTTGACTACGACTAGAGAGGAAGTCCGCCAGCCATGCGTGGAGATTTCCATGGATACCAAAGGAGGAGAGTTTGGTGAGCAGAGCGGGGTGCCAGACCGTATCGAAGGCACGTGATATGTCAAGGGAGACAGCTCTAATTTCCTGTTTGGCATTGAGGACCTCCATCCATTGTTAAGAAAGCAGAAGCAGCATGTCCAGAGTAGAGTGACCAGGTCTGAAACAAAATTGATGATCAGAGATCAAGCCATTGGAGAAGAGGAAAGATTTCATATCTGAAGCAATGATGGATTCCATGACTTTGCTGATAATTGGGAGAAGGCTGATTGGTCTGTAGTTGCTGGGATCTGTTTTTGCACCTTTTTTGTGCAAGGCGGTGATGTTGGCAGATTTCCAAGCAGATGGCAGATGACCTTGAGCAAAAGAGAGGGTGAAGAGAACAGAGAGAGGGAGTGAAAGAGCGGAAGAACAGGATTTTCGGACCCGTGGGCTGATGCCGTCAGGTCCAGTTGCAGAATCAGTCGAGGGTTGACAGAAACTTTTCCACCATGTCAGGAGGAATGGACACAGAGTCCAGGAGCAGCTGGGTACGACTGGGTACGGTGGGTACAGAGAGGGATGGGTGTGGGCCACATGATTTAGAGGCAAACACAGAGTTGAGGCATTCAGCTTTTGCACGTGCGGAGTCAGCCGTGTGGCCGTTTGAGGTGAGGGAGGGGATGGAGGGGGAACAAACACCAGAAACAGATTTGACCAGACGCCACCAGGATTTGGAAGAGGGAGACAGATAAGAGAGTTCGGTCCTGAGAATGGAGAGATATTGTTTCCTGGCTCCCCTGAGGGCGGACACACACTTGTTTCGGGCTTTGTGAAAGGAAATGATTTCCTTCCGTTGGATTTGCTTTCCAGGAGACGAAAGCTAGTTGTTTCTGGGCAATAGCCTCACCACAAGATTCCGGGTACCATGGACGGGAGGAAGGGTATGACAACTGAAGACGAGATGTGATAAATATGTGCATGAAAGAGAGCAGTTTACTTTGGAAGAATTCCGAGGATGAGTTGATGTCAGAGGCGGTAGAAATGGGAGACCAGTCCAGATGATTGATGGCTGCTTGAAGACCGTACCAGTTGGCCTGAGTGAAATGCCAGACTCGTCGACGCTGAGGAGGCTCTCTGAGAATTGTCAGAGAGATGTCCACTTTAACAAGCACATGATCAGATGAGCCGATTGGAGCAGAAGAAGAGCAGCAGACATTTTCAGGGAAGTTATTCATAACCAAGTCCAGAAGAGAAGATGCTCCGTTGACTGAGATCCGGGTCGGGAAATTTACAGATTGTGTCAGTCCCAGTGAGTCACAGAAGTCCTTTGCTGAAGAGCCATGGCTGGTGAGAGGTACCCACACCCAGCCAACTGGCATGGTGACAATTGAAATCACCACATATGAGGAAGAGAGAGTTGGGATGGGTAGATAGAAGTTGGTCCATATTATCAGACAGCGAGATGTAGATGTAGATGAGATGTCGTACCCAGTGAGGCCTTCATCGGGGCCAAGCGAGCAAGGGCGTGTCGGGACCTGCTTCGCGCCATTGACCGAGTGGTTCGCACCAACCGGAGCTGTTTTCGGATGACGTGCTGATGTCCTTGGACTTCGCGCCAGGCTCTGGGCCGACCGGGCCGACGTGCAGCGAAGTCCTTTCCAAGGGTGTGGTGCTGACCGGGCCGCCGTGGTGCGGACCGGGCAAACGTGGCGTGGTGCTGACGGGGGCCCGCAGCCGTGATGCCCCCCCACCCCCCAGAATTTCCATGTTTTAAACGTTTCCCAGTGTGTACCCTGGATTAGAATAGGTACACCGTATCCCTGCGTGTCGTAAGAGACGACCAAGAGGGTTGGCGTCAGGAAGGGCATCCGGCCATAAAACCATTGCCTCAAAAAGAGAACCATGACAATTACAACTACATATGGGCAGGGCACAGCCCGAAGTGGAGATCGGTTTCTGAGGTTTGGGACATGGAATGTAGGGACAATGACAAGGAGATCAGGAAAAGTGGTGGAAGTATTGGTCAGAAGAAGAGTGGACATATGTTGTGTGCAAGAGACGAGATGGAAGGGAAGTGGTGTGAGAATGGTGAAGGGTAGGCAGGGACAGAAATACAAGTTTGTGTGGCAAGGGTGCCTGGAGAGCATGAATGGTGTTGGTGTCCTGTTTTCTGAGGAGTTTGTAGACAGTGTGGTGAGTGTGACGAGAGTGAGTGATAGGTTGATGATGGTGAAAATGATGATTGGAAAGCTCTTGGTGAACGTCATCTCGGGATATGCTCTGCAGGTTGGTCGGAGCGATGAAGAGAAGGACAAGTTCTGGTGTGCGATAGAGAAGCTGATGGAAAACGTGAAAGATGAGGAAGTTGTTGTGGTAGGAGGAGACCTAAATGGACATGTGGGAAGGAGTATGGATGGTTTTGAGGGAGTTCATGGGGGTTACGGATATGGTGTGAGAAATGGAGAAGGTGAAAGGATTTCTGGAGTTTGCTGATGGAGCTGATTTGTTGATTTGTAATACTCAGTTCCAGAAAGAGGGTAATAAGCTTGTTACATACACGTCAGGTGGGTCGACGACAACCGTTGACTACCTGATGGTGCGTAGGCGAGATAGGGGGCACCTCCGGGACACAAAGGTGATCCCGGGGGAGGAGACTGTTTCACAGCACCACTTGGTTGTCTGCGACATAAGGGTGAAAGGTGCGAGGAGAGCTCGGCGGGTGAAGTACTAACCGAGAATGAAGGTGTGGAGGTGTGGAGGTTGAAAGAGGTGACAGTAAGGGAGGCATTAAAAGAGAGGCCGAGTAGGGTAAAGGATGATGTGGTTGAGCTTGAAAGTGGTTGGATGTCAATGAAAGCCAGTCTGTTGGGAGCCGTTGGTGAGGTATGTGGATGGACAAAAGGACCACCGAGGCACTCGGAAACATGGTGGTGGGATGATGAAGTTGGAAAGAGGATTGACGAGAAGAGGAAGAAGTTCAAGGAGTGGCAGAAGGCGAAGGGTACGGGAGCAGAAACAGCAGAGCATGAAAGTTATAAGGCAGTCAAGAAGGCTGCAAAGAAAGAGGTAGCAAAGGCACAGGAGGCATGCAGGAAAATGTTCGGAGAACGCTTGGATTCGGAAGAGGGTCACAGAGCGGTATTCAGGATTGCAAAGCAGAAAGCGAAAGAGAGGTGTGATGTGATGGGGGTGAGTTGCTTGAAGGATGAAGTGGGACAAATCGTTGTGGACCCAAATGGAAATAAAGGAAGATGGAAAAGATATATGGAAATGCTGTTGAATACAGAGAATGAATGGGATGGCAACATAGAGAGTAACCCAGTTTTAGGACCGGCAGAGAAGATAACTGAGAAGGAAGTTGAGGAAGCGATAAAAGCAATGAAGAGTAGAAAAGCGGGAGGGCCGACGGCAGTTGTGGGAGATATGTTGAAGGCAGCAGGAAGTTGGGGTGTGAAGAGAATGACAGAGATCTGTAATCTGGCGGTGAAAGAAGGCCGCATTCCAGTGGATTGGGAACTGAGTACCCTCTTCCCTCTATACAAGGGGAAAGGTGACCCTCTAAAGTGTGGCTCGTACCGAGCGATAAAGTTATTGGAGCATGGAATGAAGGTATTGGAAAGGGTGTTGGAGAGGAAGATAAGGAAGAAAGTGAAGATCGACAAAATGCAGTTTGGATTTATGCCAGGAAGAGGAACGACAGACGCGCTTTTTATTGTGAGGCAGTTGCAGGAGAAGTACATGGAGAAGAGGAAGAAGTTGTTTCTTGGGTTTGTTGATCTGGAGAAAGCATTCGATAGGGTTCCACACAAAGTATTGACATGGGCAATGAGGAAGTTAGGAGTGGAGGAATGGTTGATCAGAGTAGTGATGGCAATGCACAAAAGAGCGCGCACAGCTGTCAGGACGAAGGACGGGAACAGTGGTGAGTTTGAGGTGAAGGTGGGAGTGCATCAGGGGTCGGTACTAAGTCCACTACTATTTGTAGCTGTGATGGAGGTGCTGGCTCAGAACGTAAAGGAGGGTTTACCGTGGGAGTTGTTGTATGCAGATGATCTGGTGTTGATTGCGGAAAGTATGGATGGACTGAAGGAAAAGATGAACAAGTGGAAGGAATGTATGGAGACAATAGGTCTGAAGGTGAATATCGGAAAGACGAAGGTGATGGCAAGTGGTAAAGCATGTGGTGAGGTGGAAAGAACTGGGAAGTGGCCCTGTGCTGTGTGCAGGAAGGGTGTCAGAGTGAACTCCATTCAATGTACAATGTGCGCTGAGTGAGTTCATCAAAAATGTAGTGGTCTGAGAGGGTCATTAACCAGTGTGGCAGCTACATTCAAATGTAAGGTGTGCACAGAGGGAGGTGCAGATGGAGGAAATGTTGAGTTGGATATTGGAGATGGCGTGAAGCTGGAAGGTGTGAAAACATTTTGCTACCTCGGAGACATGCTGAATGGAGAAGGTGGATCAGACTCGGCAACGGTTGCTCGAGTGAGATGTTCATGGAAGAAGTTTCAGGAACTGAGTGGCGTGCTGATGAGGAGGGGAGTGTCGTTGAAGCTGAAGGGAAAGGTGTATGCTGCATGTGTGAGAAGCGTTATGATTTATGGGAGCGAGACATGGGTAATGAACATGGAGCAGGAACGAAGGATGGAAAGGGTGGAAATGCGAATGGTTCGATGGATGTGCGGAGTATCGCTGAGAGAGAGGAAGACAAATGATGAATTGCGAAAAATGATGGGAATAGAGCCTGTGATTGATGTTGTGAAGAGGAACAGGTTGAGATGGTTTGGTCATGTGTTGAGGAAGGATGAAAGTGACTGGTTGAGAAGAGTGATGGAAATGAATGCAGAAGGAAGTAGAGGACGGGGAAGACCGAGAAAGACTTGGCCAAAGATGGTGGAAGAAGAAATGCGGGCAAGGGGGTTAACAAGGAGAGATGCAGAAAATAGGGCAATATGGAGAAGATTGTCATGGGGACCGCAAGGCTAACCCCCGCTCTTGCAGGGAAAATGGCCTTAAAATGCATGTTGTTGTTGTTGTTGAGATGTAGATGGAGTCATCACTGTTTGGTGGACGGTACAACACACATATGAACAAAAGGTGGGAGCGAAGGGGAAGCCGTAGCCAAAGGTATTCCAGGGGGTGAGGTGGAGAGAGGGCAGTGCAGGGCGAGTGAGGAAGAGAGTTTTTTTAAATAAAGATAGCAACCCCACCTCCAGACTCGGCTCAGGTCTATCATACCAGAGGAGGGAGTAACCTGGTAGAGATTTTTTTTTGTTGTTGTTGTATGCAAGATCGAGGCTCGTGAAAGAGCTAACATTTACTTCACAAACAAATCAACCAGACAAAAAATATATAAAAAGAGGGAGCGGAAGACAAGATGGGGAGAGAAGGGGAAGCACACAAACACAACATTTGAGAGCAGGGACATCGGGAGATGTGTGGGAGGGAGAGGGCTTGGGGGGAGGAGGCGTGGGAAGGGGGGTGGGGGGGGGGGGAGAAGTATAAAACACAAGGACACCAAGGACTTCCAGGACAGAAGTTGGTATTTCAAAAAAGTGGATTTGGGGTGAAATTAGCAGGGGTAGAAAAGATCAAGGTTTTGGATGGGGGAAGATAAGAGATGGTGGTGAACAGCTGTTTTAAAGACCTGGAGGGTGGAGTGGGATTGAAGAGAGTGAGGGAGTTTTTTCCAGAGGCGGGAGAAAAGAGGAATGAAGCAGTGAAGGTGAGCAGAGAGTCTTGATTTTGGCAGTTTAACCATGAGAGGGTTGCAGGCAGATCTTGTGCGACCTGTAGGAATATTTGCGGGACAGAGCCCAGAGAGAGCTGGGGGGGGGGGGGGGGGGGGGGCAAGGCCAGAGAGGAGTCGGTAGAAGATGGAAAGACCACCAACCTGCCTGCGGTGAGTGTGAGAGGCCGGTGGAGTTAGCTTCATCGCGGGAGATTCCAATGATTCTGAATGCTTTGGTTTCAACAGCGTGAAGACGAGCTAGGTGTGAGGCAGGAGCACCAGCCCAGCGGGGAGAGCAGTATTCCATTGAGCTGTGGATGAAAGCCTTGTATGTGGTGAGGAGCTCAGGTGTGATACCAAGGAATCAGAGACGTCATGAAGGAGGAAAGTTTCTGTTGAGCAGATCACGTCTGGTTTGTCAGAAGCAACCTGTATGGAGAGATCAGCCAAGTCTGAGCGAAGGCCCCGGATGTTTGAGGTCCATACTGTTAAAGAAGAGGAAGGGGGAGCATCGGATACAGAACAGGGGGCGGGGGGGGGGGGGGGGGCGGTAGGGTAAGATGTGGAAGAGGAGGAAGAGGTAGGGAGAGCTGTTGAAGGTGCGTCAGAGATTTCAGAATAGCTTGGAGAAAGGGAAGAATGGGGCGGACAAAAGGTTTGATGGTGATTGGGTGAGGCGCAGTGAGGTGTTATTTGAGGAGGGGCAGAGTGAGGCAGAAGGTTGGGGGAGATGAAGGTGAAAGTTGGAAGGGGGAAGAAGTGGGGAGGACGCTTTGAGGAGGAGGGGTGAGAGGGGAGTCTAGGAGGGGAGGAGCGAGGGAGAGTCTCGGAGGGGAGGGGTGTGGGGGGAGTTTAGGAGGGAAGGGGCAACGGGGGAGATTTGAAAGGGATGGGTGATGGGGAAGATTTGGAGGGGAGGGGCAAGGGGGAAGATTTGAAAGAGATGGGTGATGGGGATGGTTTGGAGGGGAGGGGCATGGGGGTAGATTTAGAGGGGAGGGGTGATGGGGCGGTTTTGGAGGGGACGGGTGATGGGGTTTCCTCAAGTTTGAAATTTTCCTCAAGATTTATGCACTTGGTTCACTACAAGCACGTTTTCCCCTCTTGGGAACCATTGTTAGTTGCAGTTTACTCCTGTATTGCGAGTTTTCGTTATATCACTCATGAGCGTGCTTTATTTATTTATCTTCCTGTTTTCATGTCCACCTAGCCTTTGTCCTCCATTTATCACGCTGTGGTTCTGATTCTCCATTTGGCACACTGTGCCTTCTTATAACAAACTTTTATTCCATAAAAACATAATTCACGTGGTGACCTACTACTGCAGATTTTGCACGTGAGAAACAATTTCAGCATGGCTTTAATAGTAAATCCCTAGGGTAGGTTAAAATTCGTAACGTTCTCTTAAAGAGACCAGTGCAATTAACAATTTGACCATGGGCCTGGCAGATCATTTATATTTGCACAATTTTTTACATTTTCCAGGAATTTCAAGGAGTTTTATGAACTGACAAGCAAACCCTGACAGTATCGAATCAATTGGTTTTGTCACAGTAACAGCTTACCACATTATACAAGGTATTCATTAATGTAAAAACGAATTTGGTCCTCAGCATGGCACTGAAAACAAGCAGAAATTGGCCCAAATATTCAAAGGTATTACACCAAAAAATAAAGCAGTGATCATTATAAGACGTTCACCATGACAATGTGAAAACAATGCGAAGATAGAAACACCTGCAAACCTGTCAAAATAATACCTGCAAACAAGCTAGTGTGTGAAATGTTCAATATTTATATATTTTTAAATTGAGTGTACCTTGGAAAACACAAAGGATCCAACTTAAGGGTTTTCACATTGATTTGCAGATTATAAATTGGAACAAAACTTACAAAACAGAAGAGATGCAATTAGGTTAAAACCCAGGGAATAAATAAATATCTTCATTTTACCTCATCAACTCTTCTTTCTTGAGCTGTCCGTCCTTCAATGTGTCTGCCAATCCTTGCATAGTCTCTGCACAAATCCTCATCTCATCTTGCAATGTCCGAATGGTTTCCCTCGCTTTGAGCAGTTCCGCACTTTCCCTTGTGGCCAACGCCAGTCTAGCGGCCTGTCGGTCACATGTAGTCTTGGCTTTCACTTGGCTCTCAATGCGTACCTTCTCCTCAATCGATGCCAATTTGGTTGAAAGTTTTCTTAACTGCTCTTCATGCGTAATCATACTTGCAGACTGCATCTCCAGGACGTTTTTTAAAGTGTTGTACATTTCTTTGGTGCGTTTCTCAACATCATTCTGCAATACTTCAGCATTCGAAGCAGCCTCCTCAGCTTGCTGCAGCTTCAAATGCAACGATTCCACTTTTTCCTGCTGCAGATCAAGTGAAGCACTCTTTGCAGCAACTTCATCTCGAAAATTCTCGACAACCCGCTGGCTGGACTTCAGCTCATGTGACAAGGTCTGCACCTGAGCCAGAGTCCTCTGCTCATCATCTTTCAACTTGAATGAAAGTTGCTCAACCATTTCATTTTTTTGTTTCAGATCCAATTCCTTCTGAGTCGAGCATATCCTCGCTTCATCCAACTCTTGTTGGAGCTGGCAATATTCTTGGTGCTCTTTTAGCAAAACCTCAAAAGTACTCCCCACCTTGACATGCTCGTTCTCATTCTCTCTGCCAAAGATCTTGAATACCACCTCCAATGGTTTGAGCAGTTGCGAGCACAAATTGTCCACTTTTTCATTGAGGGGATCAATCTCTGACTCAATCGGCTTTCTGGCAGCCCGACTCCTGAAGTTTTCTATAAACTTTCGTAGATCAGCTACCACACCCTGAGCTTTGAATGCAACCTCATCTGCTGCCTGTAATTTGGAACAGGCAGCTTCAAGTTCTTGTGAGATCCGGTCAAACTCTAACCTTTTTGTCTCTTCGTTAATCTTCATGTCTGCAATAACACCGTGACTATGTGCCAACTCTTTCGTCAAATTCTCTGCATCAACCTTTGCCGTGACAACCTCTTGCTCAACACTCTGCAGTTTCTTGGCCATCTTACTACTATTTTCAATCTCTCGTTTCCCCAGCATAGAAACATGCTCTGAATACTTCTGTGCTTCTTCAATATCTGTTGCCATTTGCTTCTTATTTAGCTCCACAGCAAACTTCAGGTTACAAATCTCCTTGTCCCGAGCATGCTTAAAAAAACACAAGTTTTCCTCCTTTGCTGCAATTTTGGATTCTAGCATGGCCATTCTCTCCTGGAATGACTTCATGAACTCGGAGAGCATCAACATCAAAGACGACGCGGTACCGGCTACCTTTTTCATAGATCCTTCCATGTCATTTATAAACCGAACCTTCAGTTCAGTGTCCTCCTGTGCTCGTTTCAATTGGCAATGCAACACATCCGCTTCTTCACGACGACGATTCAGTTCCGAAGTAGTTTCTTTGTGCACATCTGCCTCACGTGTAAAGTCTTCTACAACCCGTTTGTTCAACTCGAGTTCAGTCGCCAAAGCCTGTGCCAGACTCCGAGCCTTCACTTCTTCCTCCTTGCAGTTTTCAAGCTGCCGTATCAGTTTCTCATTCTTTCGGGTTTCTTGAATTACCTCGTTAGCTTTAAGCTCCAAACCTATTTTCACTTCATTTAACTGTTCACCCAGATCACAGCATTCCTTATCATATTGTTTTTTGCACCGGTTTAATTCCTCCTCCAAGTGGCACAATTGAAATGGGACCTTTGTGTGAGAAGCGTACACCTCGGTGCATCGCTCACTTGCTCCATGCAACACCTTTGTCTTTTCCCCTGCTTCCCCATAAGTTGGCTCTTCTATTTTCCCAACTGCTGGTCCTGGTAGAAAGGCAGAAAAGCCCAATGTTAGAAAATAGTTTAAAGTTCCAACTGCAAAAAGCCAAGTTTTTGATGCTATATATTAAAAGAAACAGCAGTATTAGGAAAGTAGAAATACGAGTATTCACCCAAAGGACAAATATTCAAGAAAAGAAAAGGTTCAAAACAGCAAATGCAACAATATCCGTTTATTTACAATAATATATGTCAGCAGACTTCATGTATGCAAAAACCACAAGACACCAAACGTATTCAATCACTTGAACGACGACCAAGTAACTGAGGAAAGTAGACAATAACTGACAGATTGGGCTGATAGGGCGGCCTTGAGGTATGCACACTCATATCTAAGCTGACTAGCCTGGACTCGAATCATAACACAGCTATAAAGTCTGCTGTTTCACAGACAGGGTGATCAAGTGGTGTCTACCGTCCCTCAGAAGGACGTTACACAAGCATCCTGTCTGCCGGCATTCGTTGGTGGATGGTAAAGTTCCCACGGTGTCCATTGCTAAGAGTAGGTTCTTTATCGCCAGCACAATTTCCAAATTCCGATCCTAACCAGTAGAGGGTATTGCATCAGCGGCACCCTCAGTCAATGATGCCAGCCCGCAGCCTTGTGCTGTATGCAAATAAAGAAGATGGAAATATTGAATTTCCAAGAATTCACAAGAAAGGATTTTGTCTCACAAAAACTCCTGATTTGGCGAATGTAAAATAATCACCCTAATTTATATGGATATCCAAAACAGCAAGTACGGTCAGCAAGGCCTCATGGCACAGGTTAGGGTAATGTTGGGGGAATTTTGAGGGAGTAAAGGAAGGGAATACATGATATAACATCAAAATGGGGACAATTAACCAAAACAGCTCATTAGGATCAAAATCTTTAATCCAAAAAATCATGGCAAAATTACCAAAAGTGGATGGAGAGAGAGAATAAATAAAATTCAAAAACAGCAGAAGGTAAAAAAAAAAAAAAAGAAGACGGCAAAGTTTCAAACAAAGCATCTTTGGTAAACACTAAAAAAAAAAAAGGCTCAGATTTTGTCCTTCCTGGGGCCTGCATCACCTTTCTTTCCAACCTGCGACCTCAGATAATGCATCCGTTTCCCTGTGGTTTTTATCGTGTTTTTAGTCGGGGGCATTTGTAAAGGACCCCTTCGATCAGCACCTTTTTCGGCCGGTGGTGGATCGACTCTGGCACCGCGATGGCCCGGAGCTGTGACATTGTCTTTGGTCTTCTTGGCCTTTGCAAGCTCGTCTTCCAAGTGGGCCATTCCCGCTTTAAGTTGGCCAATGCATGCTCGGGCCTGAGCCAAGTCATCATTCTGCAGTCATACAGACCAGTAAATGGATACAGATTAAAATATACTCACAATCAAACAAAAAACAAAACTACCCTGCCGGTCCTCGTACATTTCCTAAATCACAATTAATTAAAAAAGTTTTCTTAGCAAAATAAAATAAAATAATAATAATTTTAAAAAAGCTCTCCATCGTAGTTCACAAATTCACAATATCTCATTTAATGAGGGAAAACACACTCTCCATCTTACACTCACAATCTCTCACACTCGCACCCTCTCCAATGAAAGTCAATCCCGAGTCTAACTTACACACTCTCTCTCCCTCTCCTGATCTAATGGCAAGATTCCTCAATTCTGCCCTCTTCATTACAATTTGCACTCTGCCCTCTTCATTACAATTTGCACCCGTTGTTTACGTCAAACACAAGCCACATGTGCATCGGAGTGCATTTTAAACTCGATTTGGTGTCACCATTATACAAAAACCTGGAAAATCCAACTCTGCAAGGAGGCAAAACCTCAAATCAATTTGCTGCAATTAAAGAGAAAAATCAAACTACATTGCGACATCCCAATCGATTAATAAATAAGAGAAGAAAACCAAAAACAGGTGGACCTTCTCTTTCAGGCTTTCTTGGAGTGCATACAATTCAGCATTTTTCTCGAGGAAAGCTTCGCCACTCTCCTTCAACATCTCACGGAGTTCAACAACCTCAGTCTGCTCAGCAAGATTCACACTACAAGGTTGATTTATCTCTGCAGGTGGAAATGAGGACACAAATAGAAGACCATTGTTGTTCTCCTCCTTATAACAAATAACTTACAAGTTAATCTCCTCTCCTTATTAAAAGTTATTTCTCCTCCTTGAAAAAACAACACGGCCAAAAAAAAAAAAATTAAGCCATTCACATATTTTCGTTTTGAAACGTTCTTCCAAGAAAGTTTGAAAGGTGCGACAATGTGTGTAATGAATAACTTTCGATAGAACCGTTTTATGACAGGCAAAGTAACGTGAACAATCACTACATTCATTTAGATGCCTTGTTTGCTCATTAAAACGATTGTAGTATATTATTGTCGATATAAATGTGGTACGAGTCTGAAAGTAGGTAGGGAACAACTACACTGCACCGACCAATCTTCCCTCCAACCAAAATTCCAAATCATCACATCAAATAAGTACAAGACAGACGTGAAAGGCCAGCTACCGGCAGGGGCGCCCGAGCGGCCAGCTACCGGCAGGGGCGCCCGAGCGGCCAGCTACCGGCAGGGGCGCCCGAGCGGACAGCTACCGGCAGGGGCGCCCGAGCGGCCAGCTACCGGCAGGGGCGTCCGAGCGGCCAGCTACCGGCAGGGGCGCCCGAGCGGCCAGCTACCGGCAGGGGCGTCCGAGCGGCCAGCTACCGGCAGGGGCGTCCGAGCGGCCAGCTACCGGCAGGGGCGTCCGAGCGGCCAGCTACCGGCAGGGGCGTCCGAGCGGCCAGCTACCGGCAGGGGCGTCCGAGCGGCCAGCTACCGGCAGGGGCGTCCGAGCGGCCAGCTACCGGCAGGGGCGTCCGAGCGGCCAGCTACCGGCAGGGGCGTCCGAGCGGCCAGCTACCGGCAGGGGCGTCCGAGCGGCCAGCTACCGGCAGGGGCGTCCGAGCGGCCAGCTACCGGCAGGGGCGTCCGAGCGGCCAGCTACCGGCAGGGGCGTCCGAGCGGCCAGCTACCGGCAGGGGCGTCCGAGCGGCAAGCTACCGGCAGGGGCGTCCGAGCGGCAAGCTACCGGCAGGGGCGTCCGAGGGGCAAGCTACCGGCAGGGGCGTCCGAGGGGCAAGCTACCGGCAGGGGCGTCCGAGCGGCCAGCACCCGGCAGGGGCGCCCGAGCGGCCAGCACCCGGCAGGGGCGCCCGAGCGGCCAGCTACCGGCAGGGGCGCCCGAGCGGCCAGCTACCGGCAGGGGCGTCCGAGCGGCCAGCTACCGGCAGGGGCGTCCGAGCGGCCAGCTACCGGCAGGGGCGTCCGAGCGGCAAGCTACCGGCAGGGGCGTCCGAGCGGCAAGCTACCGGCAGGGGCGTCCGAGCGGCAAGCTACCGGCAGGGGCGCCCGAGGGGCAAGCTACCGGCAGGGGCGCCCGAGGGGCAAGCTACCGGCAGGGGCGTCCGAGCGGCCAGCTAACGGCAGGGGCGTCCGAGCGGCCAGCTACCGGCAGGGGCGTCCGAGCGGCCAGCTACCGGCAGGGGCGTCCGAGCGGCCAGCTACCGGCAGGGGCGTCCGAGCGGCCAGCTACCGGCAGGGGCGTCCGAGCGGCCAGCTACCGGCAGGGGCGTCCGAGCGGCCAGCTACCGGCATGGGCGTCCGAGCGGCCAGCTACCGGCAGGGGCGTCCGAGCGGCCAGCTACCGGCAGGGGCGTCCGAGCGGCCAGCTACCGGCAGGGGCGTCCGAACGGCAAGCTACCGGCAGGGGCGTCCGAGTGGCAAGCTACCGGCAGGGGCGTCCGAGGGGCAAGCTACCGGCAGGGGCGTCCGAGGGGCAAGCTACCGGTAGGGGCGTCCGAGCGGCCAGCACCCGGCAGGGGCGCCCGAGCGGCCAGCTACCGGCAGGGGCGTCCGAGCGGCCAGCTACCGGCAGGGGCGTCCGAGCGGCCAGCTACCGGCAGGGGCGTCCGAGCGGCAAGCTACCGGCAGGGGCGTCCGAGCGGCAAGCTACCGGCAGGGGCGTCCGAGGGGCAAGCTACCGGCAGGGGCGCCCGAGGGGCAAGCTACCGGCAGGGGCGTCCGAGCGGCCAGCTACCGGCAGGGGCGTCCGAGCGGCAAGCTACCGGCAGGGGCGTCCGAGCGGCAAGCTACCGGCAGGGGCGTCCGAGGGGCAAGCTACCGGCAGGGGCGTCCGAGGGGCAAGCTACCGGCAGGGGCGTCCGAGGGGCAAGCTACCGGCAGGGGCGTCCGAGGGGCAAGCTACCGGCAGGGGCGCCCGAGCGGCCAGCTACCGGCAGGGGCGTCCGAGCGGCCAGCTACCGGCAGGGGCGTCCGAGCGGCCAGCTACCGGCAGGGGCGTCCGAGCGGCAAGCTACCGGCAGGGGCGTCCGAGGGGCAAGCTACCGGCAGGGGCGTCCGAGGGGCAAGCTACCGGTAGGGGCGTCCGAGTGGCAAGCTACCGGTAGGGGCGTCCGAGTGGCAAGCTACCGGCAGTAGGGTCAAATCTACCGACAAAAATGTCAGATTGGCAAGCTACCTGCAGGAGTGTCCGGGTTACAAACTACAGATGGGTTGATTTTCAAAGAACAATGATACAATGACAAGAAAAAGAACAAGTTGAACAAAATGAAGGTTTAAAAAAAAAAAAGAAGCTCAAATACAGAGAAATAGAACAACTTCACCAGTAAACTTCACAGATGCATCCTTTAGTGGAACAAGTGCCACAGGTGATGAGTCAAACAGTTTATTTTCCACATCAGTCGTTTCTCCTTTTGGCTCCTTCAGGTCATGGCACACCGTCTCTCCAATTGTCCGAATTTCTTCAAGATCCTGTGGAAGGCTCTGTAGTTGTTGCTCCAAAAGAGCAATGCATTTGTCTCGATCCTGGATGAATCAAAGAAATGAAAGTCAGGGGGTGGACCGTCACTTCCCGGGGTACTCTGGGTACCAGCAATGTCAACATTGGCGCTGCATTTCTCACCGCAGTCAGCGGGGTATTTACTCAGGAAGAATTTCCTCCTCCCCATGGATATATTGTCTTCGCTCTATCCTTTTAAATGCTTAACGTTAAGCAAGAAAGCAGCACATACTATTTATTTTTTAAATATTTTGTACGACAAGGCAGGGTTTTGAACCACCGGCCTCCGAGACTCGGAGCGGCCGCTCCAACCATTACACCCAAGTCTCGTTAATTCTTCAGATAAAAGGTCAAATTCCAAAAGCATAATACAAATCTTTCATACTGTTGCGGATCGATTAGAACCAAAACCTTTGATTTGAGAATGCTACCAAATCGAAACCAAACTTGAGAATTAAATGGAGAAAATGGATTCTCGGTTTTCTGTGCACAATTGTGGCAATGTTTACTTTTCCCATACATTAGCAAGTGCAAAATAAAACTTGATGGAAGTTGTTTCACCTGAGCATGGAGCAATGACATGAGTTTTACAATATAAATGGATGAGTTGTGCATGTGGGTGTGGGTGTCTATGACGCATGTTTTTTGTGGCGTTCTACTGGAGCTTTCTGATGTGGAATTTGATACACGAAAATGATCACTATGACCTCCTGAGTTAATTAGGCTAATAAACTGCAATGAATCCGGAAGAATTTCCACGTTTCTACACACACACCATGTTAAGGTGTATAGAGCAGTTTAATATGTCATGGTATGGCATTACAATTACAAAATAAACAACAAAAACAATGATAATTGTAACAAAGCACATATTAATTAATACTAATATTAACAACAATAGCAGTATCACTTGGCAATAATGATAACAAACTTATAATCGCCCCCACCCCTTACCCTGGCCCAAGCACATCTGGGCTTGGTAAAAGGTAAGGTAATGTTCAAGCACTACAGCAGGCAGGTATGCTACAAGGCTGTGAAGACCAATGAAAATTTGGTCCAATCGACCAACGGACCAACAAGTGCTGCCTAATATGTTCTGATATTTTAATATCACAGAGTTTTTAGAATTGCCTGCTCACGAGATGGGAGAGGTTATTACCCTCGCCAAAGGTAGACGGAGGTTATGCATTCACCCCTATCTGTTTGTCCGAGCAGGATATCTCAGTTATGGACAGATTCAGATGAAACTTGATGGACACGTCAGACAGAAGACCCTGGGAGATTTGGTCATCTGGTTGGCGTTCATGGTTGATTAACAACTTGCCGGAACACAGAGTTTTTCGCATCCGGTGGCCTCAGGACCGGGAGTTCGAGGGGGAAAGAATCATATTAAAATACGCAATTTGGTGTCTGTCTGTCTGATGATTTTTTGACCGCAATACATTCCAACATTGCTTCTCCAATCTCAACCAAACTTGACAGGATGATTAAGGGTTACACAATGAAGGTTGCAGCACAATCATTTGCCCCCCCCCCTACCCCTGAGGGGGGTTTCCCCACCATTGCAGTCAAAGGGGTTGCGTGTTGAGGTGTATATACATGTTAAGTTAGCTTTATCGTGGCATTTTTCCAAGGCCGCTTCGAATAACAAAACCAACGATAATAGCATAATATTAATGTTATTACAAAACAATATTAATACCAATAATATACCACCTCCACAAGGGGTTTTTCCTCCTTGAACAAACACCCCTGTCAACGTTTATAAATAGCTTATCATGGCGTTTTTGTGGGAGCAACGGCCCAACTGCCTCTACCAGAAGTAAAAATATTATAAACCACAAACACGTATGATTAGCTTTTTAAGCAGTCGGTAATGCTGTTTATAACACTAAACAAAGAAATTTGGAGGAATCCCGACATCCGTGAGGTAAGTTTTACTTACGGAACTGAGCGAATATCTACTGCACTATATTATACCCCACAAGGGTTGGTTTAATAACATGACCCTTCCTGCCGCTAACGTGGCGTTTTTGGTGGTGAACTTTTGAAACTCGCTCCTGCTGTTTAACACGAAACTGAAAGGGAGGAAGCCCGGGTTGTGCTCATTTGCCAAGCAGCTAGCTAGCGTTTGCCAAGCCAGCCATTCCTTAACGGTTTTGAATGGAGTGCTTGCTCGAATGCTTCAACCACTTGGTTATCTCTCCACAAGAAATTTGGTAAATGAACACACCCAATGTTCTTGAGATCCAACCATAGATTGACTAAGGCTGAGAAAAATATATTTCCGGTCTCTGGTCAGAGGGTGCATCGATTTTGACCTTGCACGTCAACAATTTTTTTTTTAAATTTCCAACGGTACCTACAACAGCGCGCGCCTGTTGTTGCCGGGCCGGCGCGCTATCTCGAGAAATACGGGTCTGTGAGGGTCGCCATTGGTATCGACGTTTGCGCACGGTTCTCCCCTACCAAACTACGTTTCGTTTGTCCAAATCCAACCAGCCGTTCCAAAGATATGAGTAGTGTTGTGTGCCGTGACATCATGAATCCAATCGGCTGGATATTGTCATTTATTGAAACGAAGACGTTCTTTGTCGGGTTTCTGTGAAGCAACCAGAAGGCCTAGAGAGCTGCGGGTGGTCTCGTTAGTTAGGCCTGCATCCTATCTCGTTTGTCATGAAGTTGTAAGTGTCTGTGGTAATCTGGTGGACTGGGAGAAGAGATCGTGGGAGACCATCGGCCTGTTAGACCACTTGCGCATGCGCAGTGTTGACGCGATCGACACATTGGAATGTTTAACGGTACGGCGAGGCGATCTCGAGAACAAAATGGCAGTCTATAATATGCTTGAAGAACTTCATGATTTTCAGAATAAATACATTTTAAAATAACTTAAGCTTGTGTTCATTATTTACAAAAAAGGCCTACAGGCCCTATTGGCTGTCTTTAATTTCTCTCTGGACGGCGCCACGAGAGATGAGGAGGACCGCAAGGCAAGAGGACACAAAAAAAACCTCTATATTTGCAATCCATGCTTTTCAAAAAGAAAAGAAAGAAAAACAAAAAACGCATCGCCGCATCAATTCTGGAACTTTGGTCTGACCAGAGACCAGCAATATTTTTTTTCGGCCTAATCTATAACCCAAAGAGGAATGACCCTTCATGCCGATCCAGTAGTGAGCGGGTGTACTAGTACCCTAAATAGGGTCGGGTACCCCAAAATAATTTACGAATATAGGAGGATTTATAATAAATAATTCCATATTCTCAAAATAAAAGTTTGTGGAAAATTTCATGACAAAAGCTCAAATAGTAAATAATTATGGCCTGGACAGACACAATGAAGGTCAATAGTAAATGACGAAGCACAGATGAGATTTCATAAAAATTAAAATGGTGGATAAAGGTTATTTGTATTCATTGTGACTTTGCCCTTTTCTGAATTAATAATTAAATCTTCTCAATATTGTCAGAAGGGTTTGTTGAAAATTCGATATTTTCTTTTAAGTCCATCAAGTTTGTAACCAAAACAAACATGCTGGTAGGATGGGATCATCTATACAATAAAGCAGAAGTGTCTGTTTGTCTGTCTGTCTGTCTGTCCTCAAACTACTCCCCCAGTTTTAGGGCTAGCCCACCTTTTGGGGTCCCAATGTGTGTGGGATGTTTCATAAATTTATCAATACAATTGAGATTTTGTGTTTCCACCCATACGATGGTCGGCATTATCCATGTATAGGCCATCCCGTCAACATCACACCACGTTCGCTTGAGACTGCTATTTTTTCTGTAATAACCCATTTCCTTCATCATGGCAATTAAAAGCCAATCTCTCCTCCCCCCCCCCCCCCCCCATCTCCAATGTTCTCAGCTTCATCATAATCTTTAAAACGTACATTGATTTTACACAGTACTACTCCCACAGTTTTGGGGCCAATCCCACCAAATTTTGTGTGCTGCTCCTGGGGTCCCTGCACATGTCCTAAAGTGGGTGGGAGTTTTCATAACATTTTTCAAAACATTCTTTTTGAGATTTTGGCCTCCCGTCCATGCATGGTATGGGTACCTCGCCAGTAATTAATACTGAAGAATACATCCAAGAAGATTTCACAACTTGGGCACATACCTGCACTTTGAGCTTTTCCTCGTCCAACTGTAGACCGATACTTTCCTTGTATTCCTCAAGATACGCCTCCCAGGAAGAGGAAATGATTTCTGTACGCTGTTCTATGCGTTTCTCATACATATCCTCGGTCTTTTCCAACATATTCCTGCCATTCACACATTTGAAACGTAACGATTAAACAGCCCCTTCTCCAATTTGTCCCCCCCTACCCCCCAACCAAAACGTACAAAATTAAGTTACATGAAAATATTTGAATAATACACGAGATGGAATGTATCCAAAAGTATAATGGGTGCTCTGTTAAAATAATCTGATCAAAAGCTTGCAAATTCCTAATTGGCTAAACATACTCACGTGTACGTGTTCCTGGTATCCTTTAATAGCGCGGCCCACTTCTTTGACATGTCTGCTCTAACTTCGTCCTCAACATGTTCTCGAACTTTCACCTCAACCTCTTCCCAAATACGTTGCTTTTCCTCCTGTTGCTGCATTAGTACTTGCTTTATGTAAGCATTCATGTCCTGTAACAAAGTACATGAGCAAGTGATGCAGACCACTTTCGAGAGATTTATAGTCGTGCGTGCATATATACATGCTCAAGGGGACTCTACAGTGTACAAACGTCTGCAGATGAATCATCTTCCTCCTCCTCAGCATCTTCGGCCTCTCCCTCTTCTTCTTGGTCCTCTGGAACATTTGAGAGGTTTTGACTTTCCCAGGCAATAGATTTGCTTCGTTTAGATTCTGTGCATCCAGCATGTAAAGAGGACTCCAACATTCTATGGGATGAACGCTTCCTGCTTCGCCTTGGCGGTTTCAATGTACACATCACAACCTGAAAGACGAACGTCCAATGAAAATCTTTTTTGCACCAAGGAAAAAGGAGAACATTTATTATTAACTAAACGTGGGGACAGGCAAAAGTTCACGGTGTGGAAGACCAACCGAGGTTACTTTATTAGTGCAGCCAACACATTGTCCCATAGGCCTGATTCCATCGCACAACCTCCCAAAGTTTTTCCACCACCAAAGACCCACACCAGCCAGTGGATCAAAGACCCACTGAGGAATCTGTACAAGTCGAATGGAGGAGCGTGGCAGGACACGCTGTGCTTCGTCAAAAAGAGTTGGGGAAATCCCCACCAATTTTTACATTTGTGCTCGGGGTATCCAGTGTCAGGTCATGGGCACAAAATAACAGTCCCTTCCCCCTCCCAACTCCCCCACCTCCAATCAGTCGGGAGGACGAGGAGACAGATTACGATTTCCAACTGTACAGCTAACTTTGAGTGGTTTTCAAACCCCTACTGGAGAGGAAGGGATTACTAGCCACAGCACAAAACACATTTTGCTCTACCACACACCCTCCCCACCTTATATATCACAAACCCGACATTCATTTTCTTGCGCCTACCTGCGCTTTCGAAAACCTCCTTAACCCTATGAGTACAGGATTTTTTTTTTTGATAAAAATACCCCCGGTACGGAATTAATTTGGCATTATGGGAATGCAACCACGTACTGACGATCTATTTATAGGTATAGTCGATGACGTGTAGTAACGTCATCCGTACAGAAAACTCTTTCGCGGGTTGCGGCACTGGACCTCATCCGTACTCAAAGGGTTAACAACAACTCTTCCATTCACTCCGTGTGAATGAGCAGCAAATCCAATGAACTTCCTTTCCCATGGCAGAGTTAAGCCCACTGCTAACCTGCTTGGCGAGAGCAGAGAACTTCAGCACGTGGAGGTTCTCATCAAACATGGTCGACGAGGGATTGATATTCACAACCATGCAGGCATGACCACGGCCTGATAGGAATGACTGGAATATCTGGGTCAACTTGCTCTCACGATACGGCACCAAACTCTGCTGGGAACTGGGGAACAAGAACATTACAAATAGTCATAAAAACCTCAACAAACAACAAGCATGTTGAACACTTATTGGTTACAAACCCAGTATACTCATAGGGGGATTCATAATTGGCACAACAGTCAAAACGTAGAAGGATTTGTAAAAACACAACTATGAGGGAGGGGATGATGGTCATGAACTCACAGGCTTATGAGGTCGTTTCTCAAAATGAAGACAAGACGTTGCAAAGCAATCAAATAAAAGAATCGTTAATTAATAGATGATGCTACTCTATTCTATCTTCTCGTCTCTTGCCTCAACCACTCGTCTGCAACGGCAAAACACCCATAAAAGGAGTTTTGGAAACAGGTAGGAGAGGGGGAGATCAAAACCAATTTAAAGCCAATCACAGGTGGAGACTATCGCATGTCAAAGGTGCAAGAACAACCGATATGATGGGACCCAAGAGCGTACAGGTGTCCTCAGTGACAGCAGCTCAAGAATGCTCGTGCTCAGCGGGACTAGGCCTCAGACATCGCGAACACGTGTCATGATAGATCGATCGTGGCACTGATTGGTGAGTCAATCTGCACTCGTTAAACAGATTAATTTGGACACTATTTGTCGACCAGATCGACGATATGCAATTACATCATGAACGCAAAAATGTTTGAAAATGAAGAAGGCAAAAGCCTGGACCTGAAGGTTTTAAGAGTTTTTGTGAAACAAAAACTAATTTTTGTGGCACTGAGGAGTGAGTGAGAATACCGAGAAGTTTCACCTTCCTTGGTCAAATCTTCTGACGAGTGAGTAGGAGGAGGTCAAGGTTCATGGAAGAGCTAGAACACTGAACGGATCAGGACATAACATAACAAAAGTGACAGAGGAGGAGGAGAGAGAGGAGCAGGAGGAGGAGGAGGAGGAGAGAGAGGGGGAGGAGAGAGAGGAGGAGGAGGAGAGAGGAGGAGGAGAGAGGAGAGAGGAGAGAGAGGAGGAGAGAGAGGAGGAGGAGAGAGAGGAGGAGGAAGAGAAGAGAAGAGAGAAGAGAGGAGAAGAGAGAAGAGAGAGGAGAGAGGAGAGAGGAATGAAGATAAAAATAGAGGGAGACTTGGACAAACATCGGTGTGGGCAGGAATGAGGGGTAGGGAAGGATGCATATGGAGGACAACATGGATACATAAACAAGCTCTGGAATAAAAATTTGGAAATTTGGTGGGGGAGGGGGGTGAGATGGTAGTGGACAGCTGTCTTGAACATCTGGAGGGGGTGGATGAGATTGAAGAGAATGTGCAAATTGGTTCCACAGGTGGGGAGGGGAAGGGATGGGACAAAGCATGGAAAAAGCAGAGGGTGCAAGAACAGAACGGAGGCGGTAGAAACCAGAGACAGCCGCCCTGTTCGCATGGTGAAGAGATAGATTGTGCTTCGTAGTGGGATATTTCTAATAATCGTGTCGGCCTTGGTTTCCACACCGTCAAGCCAAGAAAGATGTGAGGCAGGGGAGACAGCCCAGAGGGGGAGAGCAGTACTCCATCAACAACAACAACAACAACAACATGCATTTTAAGGCCATTTTCCCTGCTAGTGCCTTGCGGTCCCCATGACAATCTTCTCCATTTTGCCCTATTTTCTGCATCTCTCCTTGTTAACCCCCTTGCCCGCATTTCTTCTTCCACCATCTTCAGCCAAGTCTTTCTCAGTCTTCCCCGTCCTCTACTTCCTTCTACATTTATTTCCATCACTCTTCTCAACCAGTCACTTTCATCCTTCCTCAACACATGACCAAACCATCTCAACCTGTTCCTCTTCACAGCATCAATCACAGGCTCTATTCCCATCATCTTTCGCAACTCATCATTTGTCTTCCTCTCTCTCAACGATACTCCGCACATCCACCGAACCATTTGCATTTCCACCCTTTCCAGCCTTCGTTGCTGCTCTACGTTCATTACCCATGTCTCGCTCCCATAAATCATAACACTTCTCACACATGCAGCATACACGTTTCCCTTCAGCGTCAATGACACTCCCCTCCTCATCAGCACGCCACTCAGTTCCCAAAACTTCTTCCATGCACATCTCACTCCAGCATCCGTTGCCGAGTCTGATCCACCTTCTCCATTCAGCATGTCTCCGAGGTAGCAAAATGTTTTCACACCTTCCAGCTTCACGCCGTCTCCAAGATCCAACTCAACATTTCCTCCATCTGCAGCTCCCTCTGTGCACACCTTACATTGGAATGTAGCTGCCACACTGGTTAATGACCCTCTAAGACCACTGCATTTTTGATGAACCCACTCAGCACACATTGTACATTGAATGGAGTTCAACTCCGACACCTTTCCTGCACACAGCACATGGCTACTTCTCAGTTCTTTCCACCTCACCACATGCTTTACCACTTGCCATCACCTTCGTCTTTCCTATATTCACCTTCAGACCTTTGTCTCCATACATTCCTTCCACTTGTTCATCTTTTCCTTCAGTCCATCCATACTTTCTGCAATCAACACCAGATCATCTGCACACAACAACTCCCACAGAAAACCCTCCTTTACGTTCTGAGCCAGCACCTCCATCACAGCTACAAATAGTAGTGGACTTAGTACCGACCCTGATGCACTCCCACCTTCACCTGAAACTCACCACTGTTCCCGGCCTTCATCCTTACAGCTGTGCGCGCTCTTTTGTACATTGCCATCACTACTCTGATCAACCATTCCTCCACTCCTAACTTCCTCAATGCCCATGGCAATACTTCACGTGGAACCCTATCGAATGCTTTCTCCAGATCAACAAACCCAAGAAACAACTTCTTCCTCTTCTCCATGTACTTCTCCTGCAACTGCCTCACAATAAAGAGCACGTCTGTCGTTCCTCTTCCTGGCATAAATCCAAACTGCATTTCGTCGATCTTCACCTTCTTCCTTATCCTCCTCTCCAACACCCGCAGTACTCCATCAAGCTGCAGATAAAGGCCTTGTAGGTGGATAGGAGTTCAGGTGTGCCAAGGAAGGATTTCGTAAGATGGATGGAGGATGCCCAGTCAGAGGCTGGCTTTGGAAGCAAATTTTGACATGTGGTTTGCCCAAGAAAGATTATGGCTGTTAGTGAGACCCAGGAGTTTGAGTGACTGAACTTCATCGAGAGGATTGTTAATAAGGTAGAGGGTGGAGTTTGCCATAAAGTCCTTTCGATTGAAAGATTGAGTGAAAGACATTCTAATTATTTGACACTTACAATAGGTCATCCTTAGACAGCAAACATAATGGTGTTGTATCCTGAAAAAACGATGAACAGCAAAACTTCTCAATGAAATAGTGGTGGGATGATGCCCAGAGGATAGCAAAGAGGTATGCACACTCTCCTCCGAGCTGTCTAACCTGGGTTTGAATCACGACCCAGCTATGAACTCCCACCCTGGTGTTTGAGGCAAGGACATACAATAATGGGTGTGCCTTCCATCAGAGGGACATTAAACTGGGAATCCTGTGTGCCAGCATTAGTCGGTAGATGACAAGGAGCCCATAGTGTCTTTAATTAAGAGTAGACAAGATATCTACAGCACCATGAAAATAACAACTGCCTCCTCAGCCGAATAGCCTGCATCAGAAAGGCAACCGATCCAGGATTGGTTCGAACTGAGACAAGTTACTTGGTGAGTCGGAATCTCTGTAAATTTGTTCTTCAAAACTTGATGGAATCAAACAAAAAACTTGCACAGGCACAACTTCATCAATACCTAGAAGTTTCACCTTCCTTGGTCAAATCTTCTGAGGAGTAGATGAAACAAAACATTAAACAACCATACATTCCCTCCATTATATATAGACTAGAAAGAGTACACGTCTCAAATGACGGGAAAAGCTAGCAAAAGCATCCCCATGTTCTCCTCTCTCCTCCATCACTGACCTCTCTCCTCCTCCTCTCTACCCCTCACTCCCCCTCCTCCCCTTCCTCCTACTCTCCTTCCTAAAACTCCTCCTCCCCCTCCACTCCCCTGTCTTCCCCTCCACTCCCCTGTCTCCCCCTCCACTCCCCTCCCCTCACACCCAGCTCCCCTTTCTGTTTCCCTCTGCTCTCCTCTCATCTCGTCCGTGCCCTATCCTTTTTAAATGGC
Source organism: Myxine glutinosa (assembly GCF_964187855.1). Classification (NCBI taxonomy): domain Eukaryota; kingdom Metazoa; phylum Chordata; class Myxini; order Myxiniformes; family Myxinidae; genus Myxine; species Myxine glutinosa. The sequence continues at coordinate 28,565,238 of NC_136263.1, read as the reverse complement.
TTTGATTTCCTCTTTAGTTTTTGTTTTCGCTATTCAGTTGTTACGTATATTTGATATCTGATGTACCATACTCAGTTACTGAGCGTCGATGCCACCAAAGCATCTTCCTGAGCAATGGTTATAAACTGGGTGGTTTGCCATTGCCTTCCCAGCAGTAGTTTGAGCAGGGATTTGTAATTTGTTCAGGGTGCTGGTGATAGCTCGCCCACTCTTCATGAAGGACACCGGGGGGATCTTTAACGTCCACCAATTAATGTCGGAAGACGGGACGCCAGTTTAACGTCCATTGGAGGGATGGCTCACATTAAAACACCGGGATAATGGTTTATAGCCGAGGCAGGATTCAAACCCAAGCTAGACAGCTTAGAGGAGGGTGTGGGTACCTCGGAGGTCATACCTTGACACACTGTTAATAATCAAACCGATCCCATGTTGTACCGTTATGCATTACTATACGTTAAAAATGTACAATAAAAGTAGAATCCAAATCCAAAAATATCGCGACCGATGTCCCTGGATGGTGTAAAATACAGACGTATAATAATTACTTTTAAAGTGAGAAAAATGAATTTTGGAGCCATTTTACCTCACGTCTTGCGGTTTTACCGACAATTCAATTTTTTAAATTCTCTTTTTCCTGATTTTGTTCCGATTTCACTCTCGATTTTGACATAATTATTTAGGCCATGAGTTCCGATCATGTAATATGCAATCAGATTTCTAATACCAGCTTTTAATAAGCTTACACAATACATTCAATCTTTCAGTACCAATCACATTGCACCTAGCCTCACACCAGCCAATCAGTGTAACCGTGAACGGAAGAATGGACCCTAAGCCTATCGCTCTATAGGATCATTCCTTTACGGCCCAGTGGAATTGGAATCAATCCAAGCTATATAAACACGATGTATTATATATGCACATAATAAGCAATAACAATGTTTTGGCTTCATTACATAACCAGAGTTGTTATTTTTTGGGGGGCATCGAGCAATCAAGCCAACATTCCGTGCCTATGCACTACCCACTGCAATGTTCATCCTGATGAAACAGAACTCGCATGGAAGGAAGGAAGGAAGAAATGCCGAACGTTTTGACCTGTTCATGTTTAGAATCCCACCACGTTCATGTTTAGAATCCATATATTAAAAGCCGATACATTTGATTTTTATTTTACACCGTATTGTACACCGCACCTTTCCTATGCCATCTCCAGGCATTGCAAATCGTCATTGCTGGGCACCGAAGGGGGCTCGGCAGTGACGCACGCTGAAAGGGAGTACTCAGTTTTCACTCTGTTTTCTTTCTTTCTTTCTTGTTTGTGTTTGTCCGGGCGATATCTCAGCCATCCTTTGAGCTAGGAAGCTGAAATTTCGGCACAATAGTGAGCAAGTCCTTTGTCAAAAACAGTATTTTTTGTTTTTTGATCAATCAATTAATTGAGGAATTATTTAATTATCAGCGATTAAGTACTTATTTAATTAATCAAATTTCCTTTCTCTTCTGACCATTAACTCAGGCACCTTTTGAGTTAGGAAGCTGATATTTGGACATGCCAATGACCAGGTGATTTGGCTGCAAAGGCTATTTTTGATTTATTAATTAATCAATTAATCAATTAATCGATGAATTATTTAATTATTCCATTAATGACAAAAAAACTTTTTTTTTTTAAAGTTACAGATTCTGATGAAATGGTGGTGCTTTGTGTGTTCGATGACCGAATTGATTAATAATTTAATTTTTTAATGATTATTATTTATTTATTTTCATTATTAATCATTTATTTTCTTTCTCATTTGGCCAATATCTCAGGCACATTTTGAGCTCGGAAGCTAATATTTGGACATGAGAGACCAAGTGATGTGGCTATCAAGGATATTTTTGATTAATAAATTAATCAATTAATTATTTAATTATTCGATTAATTACAAACAAACAAAAAAAAAAATTCATTTACAGATTCTGATGAAGTGGTGGTGGTTTATGTGTTCTGTGAACGAATTGATTAATAATTTTATTTTTTAATGATTATTATTTATTTATTTCCATTATTAATCATTTATTTATTTTCTTTATCATTTGGCCAATATCTCAGGCACCTTTTAAGCTGGGAAGCTAATATTTGGACATGACAGTGACCAAGTGATGTGGCTATCAAGGATATTTTTGATTTAATGATTAATCATTTAATCGATTAATTATTTATTGATTAATTGATTAATTATTTATTGATTAATCAATAAATTATTTATTTTTTTATTAATGACTTATTTAATTAAATTTCTAAAAGATACATCTTCGGATGAAGCACTCGTGGTTTAGTTATGCTATTAGCCAATTGATTAAGAAAATATTTTGTGATAATCTTTTATTGATTTTAATTATACAATTAATCGATCAATTAGCATACACCTCTCCCTCCCAATGCAGCTTCTATGAGCTGCACTGCGGTATTGCCGGGCGCCGTAGGCGCCCCGGCAATGCCGTGCTGTAGGATATTTAATTATTTGGCAAGGGGGCGGTGTACTTTGAATGTATCTGTACTTGTTTTGATTTTATTTTTCTACCGGCCAGGGCCAACAGTAGCAATCTTTTTGGATTCGAATTCTAGGTTTTGTGTCAACGTTTGTTGCTCCCGTGAACGTCATTGTCTGTTCTGTGTTCTTGCTCTTCCACGAGCCTTGTTGGTGCAAAAAAAAAAAAAAGGCTTTCTTCACGGGAATTTTTCCGGATTATTTGTAGTTAATTAGCCTAATTAACTTAGGAGATCATAACAATCATTTCGGAAGAACAACACGAATCAGAAATTCCACATCAGAAAGCTCCAGTAGTACACAAAAACATGTCACATGCACACACAGTCACACACACAAACACAAAATTCACCAATTCATAGTAGAAGGAACAGCTGGGCAAGTCGGTCAAGTCGGTTCACCAGTTCGTCGATCTGGCCATTAGTAATCACGAATCTACTGAACTGTTTGACCAGGGAAGAACTCGAGGAACTGCAGAAACTTCCAAGAACGCATGAAATGCCATTTCCGAAGATCGATTCTTTTAAATCTCCAGGGGGAGGACCACCAGAACCCCCTTAACCCCCCCCCTTCAGCACTATGGTCTCATGTAGAGTCCCTTTATACAAGGAGTTACGACATGACGATCCGGAAAAATACGGTCACGTGACTCAGGGAGCCATTTTGGGGTCAAATTCGCGTTCGCTTAACTTCTCGCGTTCGCGTGTTATGCAAGTACAATCGATTCGACTACCTACAGAAGCCTTAGTTCACTGAAAATGCCGGGTTGTGCATTTGGATGCACAAATAGACATGACAAGGGTTTCAAGATGTACAGATTCCCTTCAGATCCCAATAGACGTAAAATATGGGAGAATAAAGTCAGCCGTCTGGGCTGGAAGCCGGCTTCGTCTTCAAAGCTTTGCGAGGTAGGTCAAGTTACTGTTCAGTCCCATGTATTGTATTCCTTTAACACAGGGAGCACCCGGTTCCCGTAGAGAACGGGTTAACAAATTGAATTATTAACCTGTAATGGGATGCAGCCCAGACAATCTTGATTACATATTTCTTTCTATTTCTTCTTCTTTCTTGATAAACAGGCACATTTTGATCCTCATCAGTTTGAATGTGGACGTGCTGATCAGAAAATGAAGCTGAAGAATTCTGCAGTGCCTACCATTTTTTGCCATCGAAGGACCACAAAGTCACGAAAGTCTCCAAAAAAGCATGACCAGCCTACAAAAGAAATGTGTCCACGCAAGCAACATGAGACATCTCTCCTTGTAGACCATAGCTATGCTGCTGACCCACAACTTCAGAGATTGTCAAGTTCTTGTAAGTATCTTGTTTTACAATTTTGTTTAATGTTTAAGACTTTTTTGTAATGCATGTATGAATTTAAATTTAAACAGTTTGCCCCTGTCATGATAATAAAAGAGAGATAAGGAAAATCTGTCCTTACTTTCATTTTAAATCTATTTTTTGTTGTTGAAATATTCAAATTATGAAAAAGGGCAACAATAATTTCCTTTGTTTTCTTTTATTTATGATTTCATTACTTCAACATACATGTATTTCTTTATTTTGTTTTAAACCCTTTGTTTTGGAAAAAAAAAAGGTTAAAATGCACAAACCCTGTTTGTATAGGAAAGACCGGGGAGATGTGTGTTTTAATGTGTTGATGTTTGTTTGTATGTATGAGTTTATTGGCTCTGAAAACTCATTAAATTTGTTAGTTTGATAATGTTTACATTAAATTCATTTCTTTCAGACAAAACACACGTGTGTTATAATGCCCCCTCACCCCCCCCCCCCCGCTGCTTTTCCTATAATCGAAGAGGTTAAAGATTATTTTAGGTTACAAGACTACTTTGTCACATAGTATGTTCAAATTCTTTCCAGGCATCGTGAGTAACCCAAATTATTATTGCCAACATCGCGATAATGACGATTCAGAAATCAACCATTTTCTCACTTCTCATCAACCGCTCATTTTTTCAGACAAACTAATATCCCATTATAGGCAATCTGGAACATAATGGAGCTAATACTCATAGACCTACATCTCGATACAAAAAAAAACAAAAAAAAAAACATTCACCGTACTCCCTAACCCGCCCCGTGTTTGTGCAGTGGTGCATTGCATTATACACGCATAGCTCATAGTGCACTGTGCATGTGCCGGTTCAGTGGTTCCGCACAATTGGCCCCAAAATGGCGGCGTATTCTCAGTTGTCGTAACTCTCTGTATAAAGGGACTCTAGTCTCATGCACCCCTCCCTCTTCAAATTCCTGGATCCGCCCCTGTGTATGTATATATGTATGTCCACACTACATCTTCTTCTTTCACTGGCAAACCACATTTCAAATCTGGCCTCCAAAGCCAGTCGCCGACTGGGCATCCTCCGTCGTGCGAAGTCCTTCCTTGGCACACCTGAGCTCCTCACCACGTACAAGGCTTTCATCCGCAGCTCAATGGAATACTGCTCTCCCTTCTGGGCTGGTGCTCCTGCCTCACACCTAGCTCGTCTTCACGCTGTTGAAAGCAAAGCATTCAGAATCATTGGAATCTCCCGCGATGAAGCTAACTCCAAGGGCCTCTCACTCACTCACCGCAGGCAGGTTGGTGGTCTTTCCGTCTTCTACCGACTCCTTTCTGGCATTGCCCCCCCAGCTCTCTCTGGGCCCTGTCCCGCAAACATTCCTACAGGTCGCACAAGATCTGCCTGCAACCCTCTTATGGTTAAACTGCCAAAATCAAGACTCTCTGCTCACCTTCACTCCTTCATTCCTCTTTTCTCTCGCCTCTGGAACAAACTCCCTCACTCTCTTCAATCCCACTCCACCCTCCAGGTCATTAAAACAGCTGTTCACCACCATCTCTTATCTTCCCCCATCCAAAACCTTGATCTTTTCTATCCCCGATAATTTCACCCCAATTCCACTTTTTGAAATACCAAACTTCTGTCCTGGAAGTCCTTGGTGTCCTTGTGTTTTATACTTCTCCCAACCCCCCCCCCCCCTTCCCACGCCTTCTCCCCCCAAGCCCTCTCCCTCCCACACATCTCCGTGCTCTTAAATGTTGTGTGGTCTCAAGTGTTTGTGTGCTTCCCATTCTCTTGTCTTCCGCTCCCTCTTTTTGTATATTTTGTTTGTCTGGTTGATTTGTTTGTGAAGTAAATGTCAGCTCTTTCACGAGCCTCGATTCAGTATACATACAAAAAAAAAAAAAGAAAAAGGATTTCGTTCCCAAAAACGTCTGTTTGCGGTTTTCAACTCCAACCCCTGCCCTGTATCTTCACCCGATTACCTACCGTTGGAAAGGTAATCATGGATATCCTTAGTTGAAAAAACTGTTGGCATGGTTACGTATTCCGTTCAAATGCACATGGAGATGAGTGGGGAAGAGAGGGGGGAGAGAGGGGGAGAGAGGGGAAGACAGGGTGGTGGGGGAGAGATGGGACAGAGTAGGGAGGGAGTGGGAAGAGAGAGAGAAAGAGAGAGAGAGGGTAGGGGGATCCTATACCAGCATTTACCATCAGGTACTTTTCCGAATGTATGTATGTATACATATATTATATGTATATATATATTTTTTTATATGTGTTTTATATTTTTATATATATGGTGGACTGACCGTTGCTGGTTTTGCCGTAGGGTCCAGATGCATTTTCCAAGACTGAGCAGAGATCTATTGATCTTGCACGCCTCCTGCAGACGGTCACCGGTGCTGTGCGTCTTACCAGATCGTTCCGAACCCGCCAGGTCACATACAGAGAACCTGAAGAGTGGGAAAAAGCTCAATATTAAACAAATCTCCCTTGAATGGCTTTTCAATCAAGCTATTAAAAAATAAACCACATTAGTGTTGGTGGAGAAAGTAGAGTAGAACAATTTAACCATCAGTTATACAGGTGAATAATTAATTTGATAAACTAGTCAGATAATCTATTTGTTACAAATACGTGTTTAATACAATGAATTGCATGGATTTTTATTAACGAGTTGGTGTAATGAGTGAGCCCCGACTTAAAATTGCTCAGTACCCCGCCGCCTAAGGTGGACCGAGGTTGTTTTCACCCAGGGTTGTCTGTCTCTATCTGTGAGGGTATCTCAAAAAGGTCGTGGAAGGATTCAGCTAAAATTTGGTGGACAGGGCGGTTGTGTGACAAGGATCTAGATAAGAGAATTATAATTTTCCAGTGATAAGAATTTATAATATGTATTCCTGCTGTGAAACTTTCCGAGAAAAATTAAATAAGAGCGCTTCGTTTCAATTTCATAAATATCCTTTTTGTGCACAGATAGACCAAAGCGCTGCATTGATTCAAATACAATGACGAGACGAAGGCAGGAATTGGCTGCGATTCACACAATAGTTTGCGCATGTTTGTGTAATGGCCATAAGCACGTGGGATCAACATACAGATGCAGTTACTTACTCGCTGACTTGCTTTATTACAGGATTCTCGTTGTCAGTCCACTGAATCAGACGTATCGAGAATATACTGTGACTGCAACAAATGGTGTTAGCATGTCATCAAGCAGGCAAACGGTGGGCGTTTGTACAGCAGAAATTACATTCAAACATCACTACATAAACCAGGACTAAATAATCAGGCAAAATCATGTGAACACTCTGCAGGTTGACGCAAATAGACGCATGGACATACAGTCACGTGAAAAAGTAAGTACACCTCATGTAAAGTTTTGACCTTTTCAACATATTTCAACATACAGCTATTTGATCTTCATTTCAACAATATTGATAGATAAAGGTGATATAATATAACAAATATCATGAAACATTTACATTTTGTAGTCCATTGTATAATTTAAATAAACATAAAAGCAAATTTCGCATGTGGAAAAAGTAAGTACACCCCTACATTTACCACTACTTCAAATACCTAAAATTAGAATCAGGTGCACCAGCTCAGGTGCAAATGATTAGAACATCGTTGGAGAAGATCTTGGAGGAACCTGTCTTATTTAAACCTCAGACATTTAGTTTGGTTTGCTCTTTGTTGTTGAAGTGTGTGGCGTCACCATGCCTAGATCAAAAGGGCTCTCTGAGGCCTTCAGAAAGAAGGTTATAGATGCCTACGAGTCTTGGAAGGCATTTGAAAAGATCTCCAAACAATTTGAAATCAATCATTCGACTGTCGGAAAGATCATCTACAAGTGGAGAAGATTCCAAACAACTGCCAACTTGTTCAGGCCAGGCCGCCCCAGCAAGTTCAGCCCGAGAGCAGACCGCAAGATGCTGAAAGAAGTCTCTAAGAACCCCAGAATGTCATCACGGGACCTACAGGTAGCTCTTGCTACTGTTGATGTCAAAGTGCACGCGTCTACCATTAGAAAGAGGATGCACAAATTTGATCTACATGGGAGGTGTGCCAGGAGGAAACCTTTGCTGTCCAGAAAGAACATCAGGGCAAGACTGAAGTTTGCCAATGAACACCTCGGCAAAGACCAGCACTTCTGGAACAATGTGCTCTGGACAGATGAGTCAAAGGTAGCGCTATTTGGCCACAGTACCAGAAGACATGTTTGGCGAAAACCAAAGACAGCTTTTGACCACAAGAACCTGATACCAACTGTATAGCATGGTGGGGGAAATATTATGGTTTGGGGCAGCTTTGCTGCATCAGGGCATGGGCAGCTCACCATCATAGAATCCACTATGAATTCTTCATTGTACCAGAGGGTGCTTGAGGATAATGTGAGGCCATCTGTCGGAAAATTGAAGCTCAACCGAAGGTGGACCTTGCAACATGAGAATGACCCTAAACATACCAGTAAATCCACCAAGGATTGGCTGAAAAGAAAGAAATGGAGGGTGCTGGAATGGCCAACCCAAAGCCCGGATCTAAATCCCATCGAGATGTTGTGGGGGGATTTGAAACGAGCTGTGCATGCAAGAAACCCCTCAAGCATCGCACAGCTGAAAGAATTCTGCATGGAGGAGTGGGCAAAAATTTCTCCCAGTCGATGTTAGAGACTGGTAGACAGTTATAAGAAACACCTACTTGAGGTTGTTTCTGCCAAAGGGGGCAATACCACCTATTAGAGCCAAGGGTGTACTTACTTTTTCCACATGCTAAATTTGCATTTATGTTTTTTAAAATTATACAATAGACTACAAAATGTAAATGTTTCATGATATTTGTTATATGATATCACCTTTATTTATCAATATTGTTGAAATGAAGATCAAATAGCTGTATGTTGAAATATGTTGAAAAAGTCAAAACTTTACATGGGGTGTACTTACTTTTTCACGTGACTGTATATAGGCTGTCTGAACCATTATGCATGGAATTATACAATTATGATAGACTAGAACCAACAAATCACTGACCTGCGGCTAGAATGCTTATTGAGCTTGGTGGAAGCAATGCTTTGGTTCCCATGACCTACGTCGATCACCGCCAAAGCTTCTTCAATACTATTCACGTGTATCCAGGTCAAGTCTGCAAGAAACGGAACGTGCAATACCGCACGTGGCATAAACTTCAATGATAAGGTGGCATTACAAAACGAAATAAATCGAGCATGTGACAAGAATGGCATTAAAGACGGGAGTGTGACAGACCAACCATCCTGACACAATCAGCCTTTAAGTGATGGAGAACACGAATAGTCCCATCACATGACATAATCCGGCATGGTGAACACTTAAACATTTACTAGCGATTCGGCCACACAAAACAAAACAAAAGGAAGAGTTACAAGCACATTTAGATTTAGCATATTCTTCTTTGTTTGGGTGCAGCACAAGGCTGCGGGGTAGCATCATTGGCTGAAGGCGTGGCTGCACTGTTGATGCAGTGACCTCTGTTGCTTAAGCAGAAATTTGTAATTTGTTCCAGGGTGCTGACAATAGTTTGCCTACGATAGATCGAAGGACACCGTGAGATCTTCAATGTCCACTAACTAATCCCAGCAGACGGAACGCCCGTTTAACATCCATCGGTGGCATGGCACGTACATTGATGAATCAATCTGCCTGTGAAACACTGGGTTGACAGTTTATAGCTGCGTTGGAATTGAAGCCCAGGCTAAACAGGTGAGTGTGCGTACCTCTAGACAAGCCCATTTAGGATATGAGCATTTAACAATGTAGATCCTTGCCGAGGTGATTGATCAGGGAAGGGAAGCCCTTTCACACAAGCCACCGACGATTGTGACCCCTTGAAGATTAAAACATTCTCGTTATTTTAATGTTTGTAGTTTAAATGTAAAGTTTATATGGCCATTTCATGACTGCATCAGGCTGCATGCATGTGATGCCATTTTTTAAAATCCCTTCGAATGAACTAACTATCACAGTCGATCGAGGCATGGACAAACTTAGAGGTTCGGGCATGTGCGCTACAAGCAAGAACATGACAAAAAAATAAAAATAAAAAAATTAACGAGAAGTGCACTCGGTAGGGCGAATACCTCCACCAGGCTGAACAGTTTACGTATTGTATCCCACTGATAGCCTGCATCTGGATCCGGAGTTGAACCAAAATCGAATCGGTTTGTTCTTGTTCTTGTAACATACCAACTCATTCACTTAGTTTTTTCACAACACGTCACACGTCCACAACGTTTTGATATATCATGCTACATATTGTTCTGGCCCTATCACTCAATGGTGAAGAATCACTTTAAAAAATTGCATCAGATATCAAATGCTTCCTCTTCTCCAATGGCTTGATCTCTGATCATCATTTTGGTTTCAGACCAGATCACTCTACTCTGGACATGCTGCTTCTGCTGTCTCAACAATGGATGGAGGTCCTCAATGCCAAACAGGAAATTAGAGCTGTCTCCCTTGACATATCACGTGCCTTCGATAGTCTGGCACACAGCTCTGCTCAACAAACTCTCCTCCTATGGTATCCATGGAAATCTCCACGCATGGCTTGCGGACTTCCTCTCTAGTCGTAGTCAACGTGTGGCCCTGAATGGGTTTCTCTCATCTCCCTTCCTGTTCAGGCTGAGTTATTTTGTCCTGTTCATTTTCCAACTCTCTGGAAAATCCTCTCTATATCTCTTTGCTGATGACTCCACTCTCTGCCGCTCCATTCCTCATCCCTCAGATCGGCAGTCTGCAGCCTCCTCACTCTCTGCAGACCTGAACAAAATCACAGACTGGGCAAACAAGTGGAACATGTCTTTCAATCCTGACAAATCTCACACTCTTACGATGTCTCTCCGAAAAGACAGACTGGACAACCCTCCCATCTACTTTCTCAACAATCCTCTCCAAGAAGTTCTTTCACTCAAGCTTTTGGGTCTCACTATCTGCCATGATCTTTCCTGGGAAAACCACATTTCCAAGCTGCCTCCAAAGCCAGTCGCCGACTGGGCATCCTCCATCAAGCGAAGTCCTTCCTTGGCACACCTGAGCTCCTCACCACATACAAGGCTTTCACCCGCAGCTCAATGGAATACTGATCTCCTCTCTGGGCTGGTGCTCCTGCCTCACACCTAGCTCGGCCACACGCTGTTGAAACCAAAGCTTTCAGAATCATTGGAATCTCCCGTGATGTAGCTGATTGTGAGGGCCTTTCACTCACACACCGCAGGCAGGTAGATGGTCTTTCTGTCTTCTACCGACTCCTATCCGGCCTAGCTGCCCCAGCTCTGTGCCCTGTCCCCCAAATATTCCGACAGGTCGCACAAAATCTGCCAGCATCCCTCTTCTGGTGAAATTGCCGAAATCAAGACGCTCTGCTCACCTTCACTCTTTCATTCCTCTTTTTTTCCACCTCTGGAACAAACTCCCTCACTCTCTTCAATCCCACTCCTCCCTCCAGGTCTTTAAAACAGCTGTTCACCACCATCTCTTATCTTCCCCCATCCAAAACCTTGATCGTCTCTACCCCCATTAATTCACCCCAGATCCACGTTTTTGAAATACCAACTTATTTCCTGGAAGTCCTAGCAGTGTCCATGTGTTTTATACCTCTCCCACCTCCCCCTTCCCATGCCTCATCCCCCCAAGCCCTCTCCCTCCCACAAATCACCCAATGTCCCTGTTCTCGACTGTTGTACTTGTGTGCTTCGCTCTCTCTCTCTCTCCCTATCTTGTTTCCCACTCCCTTTATTATATGTTTTTTGTGTCCGTTTTTTTTGTGATTAATGTTAGCTCTTACACGAGCCCTCAATCTTGTATACAAGAAAAAAAAAAAAAATCAGCAAAAATCTAATCAATTCATCCTTGGCACACACCCAACCTGTCCATCAAGCTTCGTCTGGGTTCCAGTCGACTAACTCACTGCAACATGTATTACTAGATGCAAACCATCAACCTCGACCAAACATCTAAATACAAATTCAAACTCTGTTTTTTTTGAGATGAAACATATTCGTATCATACCTCCTCACAAACAATAATTTCAGCATTATTTGTAAAACATTTTCTAATCCATCCATCCCTCCCACCGCCCCCTCCCCCCCCCCCCACCACACATTTGTGGATAACAAGATAAATAATTCAGCAAAATAAACAGTTATTATTAGAATCTGACATACATTAGTCAACTGTCAAAAACAAATAAATAAATAAATGTTTGAAAACACAAACTGCCATAGCTCAAAAGGTTATCACTCATCACATTACTTCTAGACATCATCAACGAAAACGTCAAAACAAAATTAAAACCCACCATACCTTTCACATACGATTTGGCATCCCGATCCTCTGCCAAGCGTAGCGTGTTCAAACGAGTCGCACTTCCCGCAAGAGCTGGGTGCAGGAGATCGTAAATCAGTTCGTTGTATACCTCATAGTAGGACATCCACAGGAGGTAACGACCATGCTCAGGGTTCACCTCAAAACGATCTTCATCCACGAATACACTTTTGTTTTCAATCCGTTTTAAAGAATCTGAGAAAGACCCAGAACAGGAGCAACGCCTTAGCCAGGATTGAAAAACTACAACTCCATTATCCCAGCACAATAGGCTGGGGTCCAGGCACCACCAAGCTCACCCATAACCCCTCAACTTCAAAAAGTTCCAGGGTCCTAGATGGCCGGAGATGCATTCTGTGCAATTTCTGGCCAAATAAGTAATACAAAATCATTCAAGGCGAATGAGTCGATGGATAGGTCTCTGTGAACGTTAGACGTCAACGCAATGCTACATTTGATCTCGATTAAGGATCATGTGGATAAATTAAAAGGTCAGAAGAGAGAACATCAAATGCTTCTAACTCGAATTGAGATCTGAAAAATGATTTTCAAAGGGGGCATGACCTTTGACCTGTTGAACCCAAAACTGAATTAACTCATCTTTGCATTGCAGTGGATATCTGCGGCAAGTTTGGTGAATTTCTGCCCAAGTGTTTAGGAGGGAATAGCGTGATGGTGCGTGACGGATAATCTCAAACGGACCGTTCATAGTTCATAGAGCTTTTCTACACTGTTCTCATGTTATTGAAATAATTTCTATAAATCACCAATAGAAGCCAACAAGGCTTTTCTACAGTGCGTGTTCTCTTGTTATACAGGGTGTTTCAAAAGTCCGGACTCAAAGGAAATAGCTTTTAATTTTTCTTTGAGATGCCTTTGAGGTGAATTGGACGTTGTGGACCCAAAGAATGCCACCACACGTAGTTCAGATTTAACACCACTTGACTTTTCTTTGAGGACACCCAAAATCAGTGCTTTATACGAGACAATGTGCTCCTGAAGATCTGAAGAATGAAATAAATGTTAAGCATGTCAATGTTAAGAAGCTGCCAAAGAAACCGACATATAACTAGATATCTGCAATCACCAAGGGAAGCCTGCAATCCAATGATGGCCATATTCCTTTTGGATCACCGCTCAACCTTGACATTCAACATTTATAGGCCATAAGCTGATGGCTCAAAATGTGTCCATAAATGGAGCTCCATCAAAAAGTTCTGGGAAACAAGTGGAATTGGGTGATTACTAATGTTTCCGACCTGCTGAATTGAATTGTGCAGTTCACACGATATTCCATTGTGAATATCGTGAAGGCCAACTTCCGATCAGGACCTTCTTTCGAAACTCAAAAACCAGGGTTTCCACACGGGACGAAATTTCACGTTTACCCAACGTGAAATGTATATACACAAGATGTATATACACATATATAGATGCATATATGCTGATATCATCCAGGTACGCAGTCCTGATGCGGGTGTCATCACCATATTACTGTCTAACATGCACAAGATCTCTGGAAGGGTTAATTTCCATACCAGTTGTGCAAAACTAGTTCAGACAGTAGATTTTAGCTTGGTCTTCCGTTGACTCGTCGAAGATTTATACACATCCCTCATTGGCGTGCACGAGTTCACAGGATGAGACTAGCAGCTGTAACAGGGCCAAATGAAAGAAGTAGCCCCAAAATATAGTTCAGGCATCATCATGTCAGTGCAATACATTCAGCGAACTTGGCAAGAACTTTGATGTTCCTGAACAGATCGTTTGTGACCTTTACGGACAGAAATGTTGATCTGTTGACGAAGCTCAATATTGTCTTTTTTTGTGTAGGAGGATGTGTGTCTAACATGCACTTGTGTAGAAGTATTTGTGTTTGCATTTTTGCATTTGTGTAGAAGGGCGTGAATGGTGTTGGTGTCCTGTTTTCTGAGGAGTTTGTAGACAGTGTGGTGAGTGTGACTAGAGTGAGTGATAGGTTGATGATGGTGAAAATGATGATTGGAAAGCCCTTGGTGAACGTCATCTCGGGATATGCTCCGCAGGTTGGTCGAAGCGATGAAGAGAAGGACAAGTTCTGGTGTGCGATAGAGAAGCTGATGGAAAACGTGAAAGATGAGGAAGTTGTTGTGGTGGGAGGAGACCTGAATGGACATGTGGGAAGGAGTATGGATGGCTTTGAGGGAGTTCATGGGGGTTACGGATATGGTGTGAGAAATGGAGAAGGTGAAAGGATTTTGGAGTTTGCTGATGGAGCCGATTTGTTGATTTGTAATACTCAGTTCCAGAAAGAGGACAATAAGCTTGTTACATACACGTCAGGTGGGTCGACGACAACCGTTGACTACCTGATGGTGCGTAGGCGAGATAGGGGGCACATCCGAGACACAAAGGTGATCCACACACACACACACAAAGACACAAAGGAGGAGGCTGTTTCACAGCACCACTTGGTTGTCTGCGACGTAAGGGTGAAAGGTGCGAGGAGAGCTCGGCGGGTGAAGTACCAACTGAGAATGAAGGTGTGGAGGTTGAAAGAGGTGACAGTAAGGGAGGCATTAAAAGAGAGGCTGAGTAGGGTCGAGGATGATGTGGTTGAGCTTGAAAGTGGTTGGATGTCAATGAAAGCTAGTCTGTTGGGAGCCGTTGGTGAGGTATGTGGATGGACAGAAGGACCACCGAGGCACTCGGAAACATGGTGGTGGGATGTTGAGGTTGGAAAGAGGATTGACGAGAAGAGGAAGAAGTTCAAAGAGTGGCAGAAGGCGAAGGGTACGGGAGCAGAAACAGCAGAGCATGAAAGTTATAAGGCAGCCAGGAAGGCTGCAAAGAAAGAGGTAGCAAAGGCGCAGGAGGCATGTAGGAAAATGTTCGGAGAACGCTTGGATTCGGAAGAGGGTCAGAAAGCAGTATTCAGGATTGCAAAGCACATAGCGAAAGAGAGGTGTGATGTGATGGGGGTGAGTTGCTTGAAGGATGAAGTGGGACAAATCGTTGTCGACCCAGATGGAATTAAAGGAAGATGGAAAAGATATATGGAAATGCTGTTGAATACAGAGAATGAATGGGATGGCAACATCGAGAGTAACCCAGTTTTAGGACCGGCAGAGAAGATAACTGAGAAGGAAGTTGAGGAAGCGATAAAAGCAATGAAGAGTGGAAAAGCGGGAGGGCCGACGGGAGTTGTGGGAGATATGTTGAAGGCAGCAGGAAGTTGGGGTGTGAAGAGAATGACAGAGATCTGTAATCTGGTGGTGAAAGAAGGCCGCATTCCAGTGGATTGGGAACTGAGTACCCTCGTCCCTCTATACAAGGGGAAAGGTGACCCTCTGGAGTGTGGCTCGTACCGAGCGATAAAGTTATTGGAGCATGGAATGAAGGTATTGGAAAGGGTGTTGGAGAGGAGGATAAGGAAGAAAGTGAAGATCGACGAAATGCAGTTTGGATTTATGCCAGGAAGAGGAACGACAGATGCGCTTTTCATTGTGAGGCAGTTGCAGGAGAAGTACATGGATAAGAGGAAGAAGTTGTTTTTTGGGTTTGTTGATCTGGAGAAAGCATTCGATAGGGTTCCACGCAAAGTATTGACATGGGCATTGAGGAAGTTAGGAGTGGAGGAATGGTTGATCAGAGTAGTGATGGCAATGTACAAAAGAGCACGCACAGCTGTAAGGACGAAGGACGGGAACAGTGGTGAGTTTGAGGTGAAGGTGGGAGTGCATCAGGGGTCGGTACTAAGTCCACTACTATTTGTAGCTGTGATGGAGGTGCTGGCTCAGACCGTAAAGGAGGGTTTACCGTGGGAGTTGTTGTATGCAGATGATCTGGTGTTGATTGCGGAAAGTATGGATGGACTGAAGGAAAAGATGAACAAGTGGAAGGAATGTATGGAGACAAAAGGTCTGAAGGTGAATATCGGAAAGACAAAGGTGATGGCAAGTGGTAAAGCATGTGGTGAGGTGGAAAGAACTGGGAAGTGGCCGTGTGCTGTGTGCAGGAAGGGTGTCGGAGTGAACTCCATTCAATGTACAATGTGTGCTGAGTGGGTTCATCAAAAATGTAGTGGTCTGAGAGGGTCATTAACCAGTGTGGCAGCTACATTCAAATGTAAGGTGTGCACAGAGGGAGCTGCAGATGGAGGAAATGTTGAGTTGGATCTTGGAGACGGCGTGAAGCTGGAAGGTGTGAAAACATTTTGCTACCTCGGAGACATGCTGAATGGAGAAGGTGGATCAGACTCGGCAACGGTTGCTCGAGTGAGATGTGCATGGAAGAAGTTTCGGGAACTGAGTGGCGTGCTGATGAGGAGGAGAGTGTCGCTGAAGCTGAAGGGAAAGGTGTATGCTGCATGTGTGAGAAGTGTTATGATTTATGGGAGCGAGACATGGGTAATGAACGTAGAGCAGCAACGAAGGCTGGAAAGGGTGGAAATGCGAATGGTTCGATGGATGTGTGGAGTATCGTTGAGAGAGAGGAAGACAAATGATGATTTGCGAAAGATGATGGGAATATTGCCTGTGATTGATGCTGTGAAGAGGAACAGGTTGAGATGGTTTGGTCATGTATTGAGGAAGGATGAAAGTGACTGGTTGAGAAGAGTGATGGAAGTTAATGTAGAAGGAAGTAGAGGACGGGGAAGACCGAGAAAGACTTGGCTAAAGATGGTGGAAGAAGAAATGCGGGCAAGGGGGTTAACAAGGAGAGATGCAGAAAATAGGGCAAAATGGAGAAGATTGTCATGGGGACCGCAAGGCTAACCCCCGCTCTAGCAGGGAACATGGCCTTAAAATGCATGTTGTTGTTGTTGTTGTTGTTGTTGTTGTTGTTGTTGTTGTTGTTGTTGTTTTGTGTAGGAGGAAATGAAGATCACTCTGCCTTTGATGAGCGAGCGATGCTTTGTGGCAGTATTGCCTCAGATCAAACTATCAAAGTGAAACCAACAAGCATGCCCTTCATACAGCAAACCATGATTGGCGTATTGGAGACTATCTGAGCATCGTGTGGATGACCAAGGATCCCGCATCTTAGGAACTCCTCACTTTTTTTCCATTGCAAATGTTCTCGCAGTCACTGTGACTTGAAGCGTTCTTGCAGAGCGAACAATATAGTATGTGCTGGATCTGTGGTGGTTGTTCCGATTGTTCCAACAGAGATTCCTCATCGCGAATTCAAATTGAAGATGGAGCCAGCAATTCTGAGTCCATGCATTTATTTGAGTTTTCAGAACTCACTTGACTGATAAAGATGCCAGAATACATTGCTAAAGTCCCAAATCGGACCATTGCTAAGCTTCCGAAAGAAGAACTGCACTTAATCTTGCACATAAAGAAGTATATACTGTAAACTGGAGAAGAGGCATTGTAAAAGTGGTACCTCAGAAGTGAAATTCAATATTATTTTAATGGTTGCTGGTGAATGTGCCATTGATGTTGTCGAGTTAAGTTACAAGCAGAAGTACCCGGCATTGCCGGGCGGGGGAGGGGAGGGGAGGGGGAAGAGGAGGGGAGGGGGAAGAGGAGGAGAGGGGAACGGGGGGGGGGGGAAGAGAGGGGGGTGAGGGGAGGAGAGGGCGGGGGGGGGGGGGGGGAGGGAAGGAGAGGGGGGGAGGAGAGAAGAGGAGGGGGAAGTACCCGGCATTCCGTGTATAAACGTGAGGGAGAAGAGGGGGGAGGGGGAGGAGGAGAGGGGGAGAGGGGAGGGGAAGGGGGAGGGGGGAGGGGAGGGGGAGGGGGAAGGGGGAAGGGGGAGGGGGAGGGGAAGAGGGGAGGGGGAAGGGGAAAAGGGAGTGGGGGAAAGGGAGGGGGGGAAAGGGAGGGGGAGGGGGAAAGGGTGGGGGAGGGGGAAGGGGGAAGGGGGAAGGGAGAGGGGGAGGGGGAAAAGGGAGGGGGAAATGGGAGGGGGAAAAGGGAGGGGGGAAAGGGAGGGGGGGAAAGGGAGGGGGAAAAGGGAGGGGGAAAAAGGGAGGGGGGAAGGGAGGGGGGAAAGGGAGGGGGGGGAAGGGAGGGGGAGGGGGAAAAGGGAGGGGGAGGGGGAGGGTAGAAGGGGAGGGGGTAGGGTGGAGGGGGAAGGGGGGGAGGGGAGGACGAAGGGGGGAGGGGGAAGGGGGAGGGAAGGGGGAGGCCAGTCAACAATGACGTTGCAGTTCTCATGGTCGGAGAGCAGCACAACAATCGCGACATCGTCCTGAATCTTCGCAACAGCACAAAGCGGATTTTGGAGACTCACCGATCCTGTGACGCCCTCCAGTACCGGCGTTGCCGGGTGGGGGAAGGGAGACCCGTACATTCCCAACCCGTACATTCGCCCTCTCGACTCAAGCTCACTCGGACAAAAGCCTCGCACAAATTACACCGTGAAGGCCCAATGGCCATGTCTATGCCACAAATCAAGTACGTGAGCGAGTCGGGCGCGCTGAATTGAAAATATATAGAACGCTCATACTCCGTGAAAAGTGAAGCCAACTGGCGGCGGGGATGGAATAACACACATTATTTCAACCTGAGAGGTGTTTCACCTCGCTCCGGTGGATTTACCTGCCGATGCGCTTAATACTTGGATTTGTCCCAATGGAGCAAGGTGATTAAGAGGTCAAAGGATACCAGAGTCAACGACTCTGAAGTTCAGCTACATCTTAGCTCAGCCACAGCTAAATACAACACAAACTATACATGAATAGGCCAACAACGGCATGTTAACTTTTTTCTTTTTTTTTTTTACTTTACTTTAAACACTTATCGCAGACTCATGCGGCACACTCAATTGATTGTGCTTATTCGGAACATCACGTGAACGCTCTGAGCGAATCAGCGCGCTGCTCTGCCACCGGTCAGAATCCGTGTATAATATTCCTCGCTGAAAAAAAATCTATGTGAAACATGCTACTATCTATGCTAAATGCTAATCATGCTGAAATAAAATCTATGCTACTTGCTGGCGGCAAGGAACATCACGTGATCGCGTCACGAACATCATTCGTGATCACGTCATCACGTGATCGTGATCATCATCAATGAGCGCGAATGAGCGAATCAGCGCTGCTCTGCCACCGATTCAGATTCGCTGAAAAAAAAAATGGATCGAAAGATGAAAGAAAAAAAAACCTATGTGGTGTGAATGGCAATGTTCCTCACTGAAATGTGAAAAAACGCAATCGCTTTTCGCTCTGAAATACGTGCGAACGCGTAACTGAGTTAATGGCGGCAAGGAACATCACGTGATCGCTCTGAGCGAATCAGCGCGCTGCTCTGCCAGCGGTCAGATTCGGTGCATAATATTCCTCGCTGAAATGCGCTGAGGTAAAAAAATATTATGAAATAAATTTTTAGGTCGGCCATGTTCTTCCCAGGCTCAATGGCCATGTCTGTGCCAAATATCAAGTACGTGAGCCTCTCCATTTAGGAGTCTATCGGTAACATCACACACACACACACACACACACACACACACACACACACACACACACACACACACACACACACACACACACACACACACACACACACACACAGTTTTATATATATAGATTAAGAACGAGCCTCTGACTACGATGCTTAACAACTATGAAAATGCCGACCATCATTGAAGGCAAGGAGGAATAAGAGGTACCAAGTTCAACTGCTTCCAGAAGAGGTTTATTTCTTGTTTATATGCGTGTGCATATGAATACAACTATAATTAACCACACCCTCACTCACTCGCTTAGTCCCACTGTCAGCTGCTCTACTCCTCACATCAGGTCTTCTATGCCCCCCCTGTAACCTAGCCGTGCTGTTCCTTACCTCTTTCTCCATGCGCTCCTCACCCCACTTTACCTCATTTACCGGGGAAAAAAAAAAAAAAAAAAAAAACTCCCCCTCCCCTCCCCGCCCCAGCCAAAAGGGTAACATCACAAGTAAAAAGCAAAATAAAACAGGTGAAGTGGAGACATGAGGTGCACATCCCACGCTTATTGCATTAATTCTTGAGAAACATTGCTTTCATTTCCGTCGTTTCGATATTCGTTACACTTTTCAGGAACGCATCCCCCGACGTAAACCGGGGTCCGACTGCATCACTGAGAATGTCACAAGATGTACACAGAAAGCAAGCTTCAGATCTATGTCATCAACATACCGACCTTCACTCTGAGTGCTCAACCCGTCTTGAGAACTGCATGCACCGAGTGCAGTGATAAAATCTTCGCCACTACAGCGTCCCTGAATATTGAGGAAAAAACAAATATTCCATATAAAACACTGTGCACATAGACTGGGATAGGGAGGATAAACCATTTGAAGAAGCTGAATATATGAACAAGAGACAAAATCTACAGCAATCTATGGAAGGGAAGTGGTGTGAGAATGGTGAAGGGCAGGCAGGGACAGAAATACAAGTTTGTGTGGCAAGGGTGCCCGGAGGGCGTGCATGACGTTGGTGTCCTGTTTTCTGAGGAGTTTGTAGACAGTGTGACTAGAGTGAGTGATAGGTTGATGATGGTGAAAATGATGATTGGAAAGCTCTTGGTGAACGTCATCTCGGGATATGCTCCGCAGGTTGGTTGGAGCGATGAAGAGAAGGACAAGTTCTGGTGTGCAATAGCGAAGCTGATGGAAAACGTGAAAGATGAGGAAGTTGTTGTGGTAGGAGGAGACCTAAATGGACATGTGGGAAGGAGTATGGATGGTTTTGAGGGAGTTCGTGGGGGTTACGGATATGGTGTGAGAAATGGAGAAGGTGAAAGGATTTCGGAGTTTGCTGATGGAGCTGATTTGTTGATTTGTAATACTCAGTTCCAGAAAGAGGATAATAAGCATGTTACATACACGTCAGGTGGGTCGACGACAACCGTTGACTACCTGATGGTGCGTCGGCGAGATAGGGGGCACCTCCAGGACACAAAGGTGATCCCGGGGGAGGAGGCTATTTCACAGCACCACTTGGTTGTCTGCGACATAAGGGTGAAAGGCGCGAGGAGAGCTCGGCGGGTGAAGTACCAACCGAGAATGAAGGTGTGGAGGTTGAAAGAGGTGACAGTAAGGGAGGCATTAAAAGAGAGGCTGAGTAGGGTAGAGGATGATGTGGTTGAGCTTGAAAGTGGTTGGATGTCAATGAAAGATAGTCTGTTGGGAGCTGTTGGTGAGGTACAGTCATGTGAAAAAGTAAGTACACCCCATGTAAAGTTTTGACTTTTTCAACATATTTCAACATACAGCTATTTGATCTTCATTTTAACAATATTGTCAGATAAAGGTGATATAATATAACAAATATCATGAAACATTTACATTTTGTAGTCCATTGTTTAATTTAAATAAACATAAATGCAAATTTCGCATGTGGAAAAAGTAAGTACATCCCTACATTTATCACTACTTCAAATACCTCAAATTAGAATCAGGTGCACCAGCTCAGGTGCAAATGATGAGAACATCGTTGGAGAAGATCTTGGAGGAACCTGTCTTATTTAAACCTGACATTTAGTTTGGTTTGCTCTTTGTTGTTGAAGTGTGCTGCGTCACCATGCCTAGATCAAAAGAGCTCTCTGAGGCCTTCAGAACGAAGGTTATAGATGCCTACGAGTCTGGGAAGGGATTTAAAAAGATCTCCAAACAATTTGAAATCAATCATTCGACTGTCCAGAAGATCATCTACAAGTGGAGAAGATTCCAAACAACTGCCAACTTGTTCAGGCCAGGCCGCCCCAGCAAGTTCAGCCCGAGAGCAGACCGCAAGATGCTGAAAGAAGTCTCTAAGAACCCCAGAATGTCATCACGGGACCTACAGGTAGCTCTTGCCACTGTTGATGTCAAAGTGCACAAGTCTACCATCAGAAAGAGGCTGCACAAATTTGATCTACATGGGAGGTGTGCCAGGAGGAAACCTTTGCTGTCCAAAAAGAACATCAGGGCAAGACGAAAGTTTGCCAATGAACACCTAGACAACGACCAGCACTTCTGGAACAATGTGCTCTGGACAGATGAGTCAAAGGTAGAGCTATTTGGCCACAGTACCAGAAGACATGTTTGGCGAAAACCAAAGACAGCATTTGACCACAAAAGCCTGATAGCAACTGCAAAGCATGGTGGTGGAAATATTATGGTTTGGGGCAGCTTTGCTGCATCAGGGCCTGGGCAGCTCTACATCATAGAATGCACTATGAATTCTTCATTGTACCAGAGGGTGCTTGAGGATAATGTGAGGCCATCTGTCGGAAAGTTGAAGCTCAACCGAAGGTGGACCTTGCAACATGACAATGACCCTAAACATACCAGTAAATCCACCAAGGAATGGCTGAAAAGAAAGCAATGGAGGGTTCTGGAATGGCCAAGTCAAAGCCCGGATCTAAATGCCATCGAGATGTTGTGGGGGATTTGAAACGAGCTGTGCATGCAAGAAACCCCTCAAACATCGCACAGCTGAAAGAATTCTGCATGGAGGAGTGGGAAAAAATTTCTCCCAGGCGATGTCAGAGACTGGTAGACAGTTAAAAGAAACGCCTACTTGAGGTTGTTTCTGCCAAAGCGGGCAATACCACCTATTAGAGCCAAGGGTGTACTGACTTTTTCCACGTGTGAAATTTGCATTTATGTTCATTTAATTTGTACAATGGACGACAAAATGTAAATGTTTCATGATATTTGTTATATTATATCACCTTTATCTGTCAATATTGTTGAAATGAAGATCAAATAGCTGTATGTTGAAATATGTTTTGACTTTTTCAACTTTACATGGGGTGCACTTACTTTTTCACGTGACTATATGTGGATGGACAAAAGGACCACCGAGGCACTCGGAAACATGGTGGTGGGATGATGAAGTTGGAAAGAGGATTGACGAGAAGAGGAAGAAGTTCAAGGAGTAGCAGAAGGCGAAGGGTACAGGGGAAGAAAAAGCAGAGCATGAAAGTTATAAGGCAGCCAAGAAGGCTGCAAAGAAAGAGGTGGCAAAGGCGCAGGAGGCATGTCGGAAAATGTTCGGAGAACGCTTGGATTCGGAAGAGGGTCAGAGAGCGGTATTCAGAATTGCAAAGCAGATAGCGAAAGAGGTGTGATGTGATGGGGGTGAGTTGCTTGAAGGATGAAGTGGGACAAATCGTTGTGGACCCAGATGGAATTAAAGGAAGATGGAAGAGATATAGGGAAATGCTGTTGAATGCAGAGAATGAATGGGATGGCAACATAGAGAGTAACCCAGTTTTAGGACCGGCAGAGAAGATAACTGACAAGGAAGTTGAAGAAGCGATAAAAGCAATGAAGAGTAGAAAAGCGGGAGGACCGACGGGAGTTGTGGGAGATATGTTGAAAGCAGCAGGAAGTTGGGGTGTGAAGAGAATGACAGAGATCTGTAATCTGGTGGTCAAAGAAGGCCGCATTCCAGTGGCTTGCGAACTGAGTACCCTCGTCCCTCTATACAAGGGGAAAGGTGACCCTCTGGACTGTGGCTCGTATCGAGCGATAAAGTGATTGGAGCATGGAATGAAGGTATTGGAAAGGGTGTTGGAGAAGAGGATAAGGAAGAAAGTGAAGATCGTCGAAATGCAGTTTGGATTTATGCCAGGAAGAGGAACGACAGACGCGCTTTTTATTGTAAGGCAGTTGCAGGAGAAGTACATTGAGAAGAGAAAGAAGTTGTTTCTTGGGTTTGTTGATCTGGAGAAAGCATTTGATAGGGTTCCACGCGAAGTCGTGACATGGGCATTGAGGAAGTTAGGAGTGGAGGAATGGTTGATCAGAGTAGTGATGGCAATGTACAAAAGAGCGCGCACAGCTGTAAGGACGAAGGACGGGAACAGTGGTGAGTTTGAGGTGAAGGTGGGAGTGCATCAGGGGTCGGTACTAAGTCCACTAGTATTTGTAGCTGTGATGGAAGTGCTGGCTCAGAACGTAAAGGAGGGTTTACCGTGGGAGTTGTTGTATGCAGATGATCTGGTGTTGATTACGGAAAGTATGGATGGAGTGAAGGAAAAGATGAACAAGTGGAAGGAATGCATGGAGACAAAAGGTCTGAAGGTGAATATCGGAAAGACGAAGGTGATGGCAAGTGGTAAAGCATGTGGTGAGGTGGAAAGAACTGGGAAGTGTATGTGTGCTATGTGCAGGAAGGGTGTCAGAGTGAACTCCATTCGATGTACAATGTGCGCTGAGTGGGTTGATAAAAAATGTAGTGGTCTGAGAGGGTCATTAACCAGTGTGGCAGCTACATTCAAATGTAAGGTGTGCACAGAGGGAGCTGCAGATGGAGGAAATGTTGAGTTGGATCTTGGAGACGGCATGAAGCTGGAAGGTGTGAAAACATTTTGCTACCTCGGAGACATGCTGAATGGAGAAGGTGGATCAGACTCGGCAACGGTTGCTAGAGTGAGATGTGCATGGCAGAAGTTTCAGGAACTGAGTGGCGTGCTGATGAGGAGGGGAGTGTCGTTGAAGCTGAAGGGAAAGGTGCATGCTGCATGTGTGAGAAGTGTTATGATTTATGGGAGCGAGACATGGGTAATGAACGTAGAGCAGCAACGAAGGCTGGAAAGGGTGGAAATGCGAATGGTTCGGTGGATGTGTGGAGTATCGTTTAGAGAGGAAGACAAATGATGAATTGCGAAAGATGATGGGAATAGAGCCTGTGATTGATGAAGTGAAAAGAAAAACAGGTTGAGATGGTTTGGTCATGTGTTGAGGAAGGATGAAAGTGACTGTTTGATAAGAGTGATGGAAATGAATGTAGAAGGAAGTAGAGGACGGGGAAGACCGAGAAAGACTTGGCTAAAGATGGTGGAAGAAGAAATGCGGGCAAGGAGGTTAACAAGGGGAGATGCAGAAAATAGGGCAAAATGGAGAAGATCGTCATGGGGACCGCAAGGTTAACCCCCGCTCTGGCAGGGAAAATGGCCTTAAAATGCATGTTGTTGTTGTAGACAAAATCTACAGCAACCCCAAACAAACTAGAAAGTATCTGAAAATGCAAAGCTCGTCCATGTACAGTTGTATTCAGTCTACTTATTCTTCTTCTTCTTCCATATGCTTAAGATAACAAAAAAAAAATGTAAAAAAACAAAAAATGAAAATTGATGATTTTATGCAGCCTCGACCTTTGAGCTTCAGATCTAAAAAAAATAAAATATATATTTTTAAAAATCAGCTTCCAGATTTTGATTGGTGAACTAATTCAGTGACCCAATGTGCAAATTATTTAAATTTCAGGCTAATCGGGTGAAAATTGATTTTTTGTGATGCTGAGCTTTTGATCAAATTATTAATTTGACTTATCCATATTATCATAATAATGCTTTGGTGAAAAATTGTGACAATAGCTCAAATAGTAAAAAAAGTTATGGACCGGACAGACAGAAAGACAGACACACAATCAGACAGACAAACACACACACAAAATCACGTCTCCAGCTATGTCGAGGATGGGCTAATAACACCACAATTATGTCATCAAGACAATGCCCATAAACAATGAGACCCACATTCAAAGAGAGGCAACACCATCGCTGCCAAGGTCTTGGTTAAGGGGTATAGTTATACCTTCTTTGATGCAGCTGCTGCAAGAATGGCCATTTTGGTGGCCTCTTCACATTTGACCTGTTGTTGAGACAGTGCAATCGCACTGCAGCTCATGTGGGGACGCCATTTGGGATGATAGTCGATTCGGCCATTTAGACTATTGAACAACACAGAAAGTGCTCGTGGAAGCAGGCCATAATTTCCAGGTATGCCTAGCATTAAATGACAAAAACAAAATTACATTACAATACATCCCAGATGAGTAGCACAATGAGGCATATTCGCTCTACTTATTCATGTATTTGGTGGGGTTGGGTGAGCGGGTACGACTCGGGATAGAAAATAGAAGTTATAAACAGAATGATGCAGCTGGAATTGATAACCAATACAGAAGCTCATTATACATTCCAGTTGGCAAATCCATTAGCTCATGATGAAGGGAGCCCAAGGTCAAATCTAAATGGGTATTTGTCCACTCACCACCAATTTCCACACAATTCATTGCAACAATGTCTGTGTAATTAGTATGCAAGTTCAACTACGACCTAACATCGATTTATTTAAATTTAAAAAAACAAACAAACAAAAAAAATTATATACTTATATAGATAGAGTGATTTTTTTTTTTTTTCTATACTGAATCGAGGCTCGTGAAAGAGCGAACATTTATTTCACAAACAAATCAACCAGACAAACAAAATATACAAAAAGAGGGAGCGGTAGACAAGATGGGGAGAGAAGGGGAAGCACACAACCACAACATTTGAGAGCAGGGAGAAGTGTGGGAGGGAGAGGGCTTGGGGGCAGCAGGTGTGGGAAGGGGGGGGGGGGGTGGTGGGAGAAGTATAAAACACAAGGGGACCGAAATTAGCGGGGGTAGAAAAGATCAAGGTTTTGGATGGGGGAGGATAAGAGATGGTGGTGAACAGCTGTTTTAAAGACCTGGAGGGTGGAGTGGGATTGAAGAGAGTGAGGGAGTTTGTTCCAGAGGTGGGAGAAAAGAGGAATGAAGGAGTGAAGGTGAGCAGAAAGTCTTGATTTTGGCAGTTTAACCATAAGAGGGTTGCAGGCAGATCTTGTGCGACCTGTAGAAATATTTGGGGGACAGAGCCCAGAGAGGGCTGGGGGGGCAAGGCCAGAGAGGAGTCGGTAGAAGACGGAAAGACCACCAACCTGCCTGCGGTGAGTGAGTGAAAGGCCCTTGGAGTTAGCTTCATCGCGGGAGATTCCAATGATTCTGAACGCTTTGGTTTCAACAGCGTGAAGACGGGCTAGGTGTGAGGCAGGAGCACCAGACCAGAGGGGAGAGCAGTATTCCATAGAGCTGCGGATGAA
Organism: Myxine glutinosa; assembly: GCF_964187855.1. NCBI lineage: Eukaryota > Metazoa > Chordata > Myxini > Myxiniformes > Myxinidae > Myxine > Myxine glutinosa. The sequence continues at coordinate 28,538,206 of NC_136263.1, read as the reverse complement.
AGCCTTGTATGTGGTGAGGAGCTCAGGTGTGCCAAGGAAGGACTTCGCACGACGGAGGATGCCCAGTCGGCGAATGGCTTTGGAGGCCAGATTTGAAATGTGGTTTTCCCAGGAAAGATCATGGCAAATAGTGAGACCCAAAAGCTTGAGTGACAGAACTTCTTGGAGAGGATTATTCAGAAAGTGGATGGGAGGGTTTTCCAGTCGGTCTTTTCGGAGAGACATCGTAAGAGTGTGAGATTTATCAGGATTGAAAGACATGTTCCATTTGTTTGCCCAGTCTGTGATTTTGTCCAGGTCTGCAGAGAGTGAGGAGGCTGCAGACTGCCGATCTGAGGGATGAGGAATGGAGCGACAGAGAGTAGAGTCGTCAGCAAAGAGATAGAGAGGATTTTCAAGAGAGTCAGAGAGATCATTGATGAAGACCAGAACAAGCACAGGGCCCAGAACACTACCTTGGGGAACTCCAGCCTGAACAGGAAGAGGAGATGAGAGAAACCCATTCAGGGCCACATGTTGACTACGACCAGAGAGGAAGTCCGCCAGATATATAGATCAGGTAGATCTGCGTAGGTATCATGCTCCGATTATCGTGATAAGGAACACCACATGTGAAAAGTTTATTTCGGCGGTTTGTTCGCACAAGTGTATATTTGTGGTCATATGAGGATGGCCTTGTGCTAACTAGAATAGGGATTATGCTAATTCCCTGTGATTTATCCATTGTCCCTTGTGGCACAACAACAATAGACACTAGGTAGGCCCAATAGCATACACACACTAATTAAACTGCCCCCCACAATAAAACTCACTGGAAGAACAGGCAGGAAGCGCCCACGAATTGCGCCAACATGGCGATGAAACATCATTCAGGCCGGCTGAGGCCATGCCCACCTCACGATGGATTGGTCGAGGGGGTTTGATGGAGAGATCACACCATTGGGCCAGGTGTCGACCAACGGGAAGGCAGAGTAAGGAAGGACTTGATACACCAAGGGGTAGAGCAAAGAGCGACCCGCTGGTTGGTAGGAAGAAGCGACGAACTGATAGGCCACCAACCGATGGCATGAGAGAAGTGACGCGGCCATTGGTGGAGAACTGAGCCTGTGATGTTGGCCAGCAGGGATTGCCAGAGAGATAGAGCTGACGACACGCGACGGCCAATAAAAACTCGCTGGCCGGCATTTTGCCCTTCTTCTTCCCTCTCGTTCTGGATCCCTTCGTGCCCGGGCGTCGTTCTTCTTCTCTTGCCCTGGACTTGCCTCTTGCCTTCTCTCCCGCTTGCCCCTCACGCATTCCTCTGCCATCGACTCTCTCCTCTTGGTTCCGGACATCGCGAGCGATTGCGCGTGGACGAGGGCGGCTTGCCGCTGGAACACCACAAGGTCGGGGTGAGCGGGACGCCCGGTGAGGCCGAGCAGCGCACGAAAGAGGCGGATTGAGGCCTACTTCCCACCAACACTGGAGCCACGTCCGGAGTGAGCGCTCGGACTGGACGATCGCTGGCAAGGCACCAATTGAGCTGAGTGCACAATAACCTACACCTCTTTATTTTCATTCCTGTTCTGCCATCCCCTTGTCTGCGTCGGGTTCTGTGCATAGGAGCGCTCCATTTTAGGAACATTATTTAGTAACCGACGCATTTCCTTGTTATCGGGTTCCGTTAAATAAACCAGTTATTTTCTTTGTACATTTAAAACCCGTTCCCGCTTGAGTTAATTTCCCCAGGATTGAAGGCAGCCGTCAGGATCCGTGGCGTAAGTGAATTTCAGCATCCTCACCCTCCGCATCCTCACCCTCCTCACATGCATGAACTCTGCCACATTTGAACTGAACACCTTCGGAGTTGAAGCTTTCTCGGTTAATGTTTCCTGGTTAAGATTTTAATCGCCGGGAACACGACGACAACATATATATATATAAAGTAACTCGCTATTTTAAAATACTTATAATTTATTTCTTAACTGTAATTTTTACAAGAAATGGATATAAGAAGAAAGCGTATAGCATGAAGTTTTATTTAAAATTCGATATGGGCACCAGAATTCGCCAGCAGCTTCTCAAGACGCCCGGGAACCGCGTCAACTGATTTCACCAGGAACTCTTGTGGGATGGAAGACATAACTTCTCGTATTCGCCCTTCAAGTTCTTCCAAAGTCGTTGGTTTGGTACAGTATACTTGCTCTTTTACCCAACCCCAAAGAAAAAAGTCACATGGTGTTAAGTCAGGGCTCCTGGCTGGCCACTCATACGGACCACGACGACCCATCCATCTCCCAGGGAAGTGGGCATTCAGCCATTCACGAACAACAATAGCAAAATGTGGAGGAGCGCCATCTTGCATGAAAATCAAATCTTCAACATTCTCCGAAGCACTGATAATTGGCCAGATTTCGTCTTGCAGCATGGTGAGGTACCTTTTGGCATTCATGGTATCGCGAAGAATGAAGGGACCTACAATCCTTTCCGAAGTCATTCCACACCACACCGTTACCTTGGGCCGATATTGCGTTTTTTCAGAAATAACACGAGGATCTTCTCCTGCTCAGTAATAGCAGTTGTGACGGTTCACAAACCCACCGATGTGAAATACCGCTTCATCAGACCAGAGGATATTTTTAAAGAGATCAGACCAATCTTCATACCACCAGCTGGGCACGCTCCTGCAGGGTAAGACGTCCAGCCATGTTTGTAGGGCTTCCGAATTTCAAACAAAAAATAATCTGAAAAAAAACCAACACAGATTAAATTCTCATACATTAAGGAACAAACACTAAAAATTTGAGAAAAATATTACAATAAATAAATAATTTCTAAATATTTTAAAATAGGGAGTTACTTTTCAATCACCCTGTATATATATATATATATATATATATATATATATATATATATATATATATATATATATATATATATATATACATACATATATATATATATATATATATATATATATATATACATATACATATATACATATACATATATACATATACATATATATATATATATATATATATATATAATATATATATATATATATATATATACATATACATACATATATATACACACACACACACACAGACTTGGCATTTAATATGGAATTTTTTTTTCCTTGACTTAGGTTTACTTTCTGAACTCAGTATATCAATCTGGTGATTTTCTTTTACGCTTCGGTGATTTCTTTGTTAAAAGAACCATGTCACTGATTGTCTGCCGCAGCAAGAAGTCAATAACAGGATTATATCACAGGTGGCGTGACAAAATGTACGGACAGGTACATTTGACGATTGGCTTCACAATCGGGTATATAAGGGTTGTTGCGTTCTGTATTAGTGGAAAACAACTGCTGCATGTCGACAAAAGTTATTGCCGCTTCCTCTGGAGATGGTCCGTCAACTCGACACTGCTGTTTGTAATGGAGAGGTGGCCTTACGAAATTCCGGCATGAAACAGCGTGCTATTGCTCGGCAATATGGCATCACTCAACGTCAGGTGTCAAAGATCCTGAAACGAAATGCTCAGAGGGGTGTCCTTACTCCAATACCGAGGCCAGGACGTCCCCGCAGAACCACAAGGAGGGATGATCGCCAGCTGCACCGGTTAGTCTGCAATGGCAGTACCAGCTAATCGGCTTAGGGCTGAGTGGCAGCAACTGACAAATGTGCCTGTATCCAGAAGGCTAGTCAACCAACGACTGGTTCAAGCAGGCTTTTCTCCAAGCTGAAAACGCCCATGAAAGGGACCAGATTTCAGTCCAGAGAAGACATCATGCGGAATGCGACGGACCAGCTGCGCGCCATCCCAAAAGAGGCGTTCCAGCGCTGCTTCCGACAGTGGCAGAACCGTTGGGAGAAGTGTGTGGCAGCCCAAGGGGACTACTTTGAAGGACATTAGTATAAGTTTGTTGTATCTGGATACGAGTATTTTTTATGAACAAAGGTCGGATACTTTTTGAACACACCTCGTGTGTATGTATATATATATACTAGCGGGGTCACCCGTGGGAATCCCACGGGCATGGATGTGTGTGACATTTCGACATATTGAGTTATATGCTGCACATTCATTTTTACAAAATGGTTACTGGCAAGTCATCAGATCCAGAAATGGTGTGAATTTAGTTATTTCACATAATATGTGACCCCCTCACTCCTCTCCACCTGACACTCTCCTGTCTCCACCTGACACTCTCCTGTCTCCACCTGACACTCTCCTCTCTCCACCTAGCACTCCTCTCCTCTCCAAACCCTCACATCCCTCTCCTTTCCAATCCCTCACCTCTCCAATCCCTCACACTCCTCTCCTCTCCAATCCTTCACACGCCTCTCCAATCGCGCCTCACACTCCTCTCCAATCACGCCTCACACTCCTCTCCAATCGCGCCTCACACTCCTCTCCAATCGTGCCTCACACTCCTCTCCAATCGTGCCTCACACTCCCCTCCAATCACTCCTCTCCAATCGTGCCTCACACTCCTCTCCAATCACGCCTCACACTCCTCTCCAATCGTGCCTCACACTCCTCTCCAATCGCGCCTCACACTCCTCTCCAATCGCGCCTCACTCGCCTCTCCAATCGGCTTTCCCCGTCTCGTTTCTCTCCTTTTTCTCCCGTCTCGTTCTTTTTCTTGCTCCAAATCGGCCCGTCGGAATCGGAAATCGGCCCGTCTCGCCCGTCGGCCCGTCGGAATCGGAAATCGGCCCGTCTTGCTTTTGTGCTTGTGCGTAAATAAATTGTGTTCATGACACCATTTCTGGTGTTGGGCTAGCGGCTAGGGTGCCGGCTTAGGATCCTGGGTTCGAATCTCGGTCGATCGCCGAATTAATGCCAGGGGGGTTGACTCAGCCTGTCATCCTTCCGAGGTCGGCTAATTGAGTACCAGTTCACTGGTAATTCCCTGTTTGTCGTTGAAGGCGGCAAAAAGGGTTGGCGTCAGGAAGGGCATCCGGCCGTAAAACATTGCTTCAAAAAGGGGACAAAAAAACAACAACTACCACGGTCCCCGAAAAGGCCAACCCCCGCTTTGCGGGGGAAAATGGCCTCTAAACGGTGGTTTTTACACCATTTCTGGATCTGATGACTTGCCAGTAACCATTTTGTAAAAATGAATGTGCAGCATCTAACTCAATATGTCGAAATGTCACACACATCCATGCCCGTGGGATTCCCACGGGTGACCCCGCAAGTTTGCATTGACGTTCGTCGATGGACTCGTTCGCCCGTCTCATTCGTTTTCTTGCTGCATCCTGTTCAAGTCTGCGTTCTTCATCGATCGTCTTTCATTTTGGAAATAGAAGTTTCCACGCAGCGCATGAATTGTCACGATCCTCAAGAGGAATTTGTCTCGTAATCATCAAATGATAAATGGCAAGTAAATTATATTGTGGAAAATTAAAGATTTCAAATAAACCTATTTAAAGTGTATTCGCACATAACTAATTTTAAAAAACGAAGAAATATCTCTCGGTAATTTCCTGAAACATATTTTACTTCCGGCTAATAATGTTGAATTAAATAAAAACGAAGAAATATATGTCGGCATCATTGTTGACGTTTTTGTGACGACTGTCATCAAACGAAAAAGTAATATATCTTAACGGAAAAGCAAAAGCGAATTTTTAATATATATCGACACGTTGCCGTCGGTGTCATGTTGGGCGGTGTATGATACACCATGACGCGATTTTTAAAAATATATCTCTGCATTTTCCCGCGTGTGTGGAATGTTCTCAATTATTGCTGACACCGAGTCCAAAACCATCGATAAAAATGAAATCATATGGTGAGTTAGATTGGAGATAAAGGCGTGAGAGAGACTCAATGGCCTTGAAGTTGAAGTTACAGGCGTTTGAGAATTCATTTCGTTCTATAAACGGCAACTTTCATTGGATTTCCTTCCCGTTTTTTTTCAACCGAGTCGAAAACTATGTTAGCGACTGTGAAAAATGAAATGATATATCGAATTTTTAATATGTATCGACACGTTGCCGTCGGTGTCATGTTAGGCGGTGTATGATACACCATGACGCGATTTTAAAAAATATATCTGCATTTTCCCGCGTGTGTGGAATGTTCTCAATTATTGCTGACACCGACTCTAAAACCATCGATAAAAATGAAATCATATGGTGAGTTAGATTGGAGATAAAGGCGTGAGAGAGACTCAATGGCCTTGAAGTTACAGGGATTTGAGAATTCATTTCGTTCTATAAACGGCAACTTTCATCGGATTTTCTTCTCGTTTTTTTTCAACCGAGTCTAAAACTATGTTAGCGACTGTGAAAAATGAAATGATATATCGAATTTAAAATAGATATCGACACATTGCCGTCGGTGTCATGTTGGGCGGTGTATGATACACCATGACGCGATTTTAAAAAATATATCTCTGCATTTTCCCGCGTGTGTGGAATGTTTGTGGAAAATTAAAGATTTCAAATAAACCTATTTAAAGTGTATGCGCACATAACTAATAAAAAAAACGAAGAAATATCTCTCGGTAATTTCCTGAAACATATTTTACTTCCGGCTAATATGTTGAATGAAATAAAAACGAAGAAATATATGTCGGCATCATTGTTGACGTTTTTGTGACGACTATCATCAAACGAAATAGTAATATATCATAACGGAAAAGCAAAAGCGAATTTTTAATATATATCGACACATTGCCGGCGGTGTCATGTTGGGCGGTGTATGATACACCATGACGCGATTTTAAAAAATATATCTCTGCATTTTCCCGCGTGTGTGGATTGTTCTCAATTATTGCTGACACCGAGTCTAAAAGTAAAACCATCGATAAAAATGAAATCATATGGTGAGTTAGATTGGAGATAAAGGCGTGAGAGAGACTCAATGGCCTTGAAGTTACAGGCCTTTGAGAATTCATTTCGTTCTATAAACGGCAACTTTCATCGGATTTTCTTCCCGTTTTTTTTCAACCGAGTCTAAAACTATGTTATCGACTGTGAAAAATGAAATGATTTATCGAATTTGATTTGAAATAAAACTGGGGGAGAGCAAGACACCACGGGCCTACAAAACAGGACTCAAAGCTATGCGAGTTAATAAAATGGTGGATATTTGTTTATAGCCACTCCCAGAATGGGTGGAGCTATGGGTGGAGCTACTCTGCAAACCGAGTAAGCCACACCCCGGACAGACACCCAACAGATAGACAGACAGACAGAATCATCTACGGCTATTATAATATAGATATATATATATATATATATATATATATATATATATATATATATATATATATATATATACATATATATATACATATACATATATATATACATATACATATACATATACATACATATATACATATACATACATACATACATATACATATATACACATATATATATATATATATATATATATATATATATATATATATATACGTAGTGTGTTCAAAAAGTATCCGACCTTTATTTTTCATGGGTAAAAAAAAAGAAGCTAGGGAGGCGTTGATTGGTGCACGTATGTAGGCGATCCTAATGCACACGCGTGAATTTTTTCACACCTGCAGAAGCTGTCATTCGACGGCAGACCGCCGATGAGTGAGGACCTGTAAGTGAGCACAGTCGGATTTTCGTTTTTGACAAAATGAAGGAAAAACTTGAACAACGCTACTGCATCAAATTTTGTGTTTCATCAAACTTGCATCAAAACTACAACTTGGTTTCTGGGTCGTACCCATAAACCCAGGACTCATCGCCAGTGATCACTGTGTTGAGGAAGCTGGGATCGCTGTTCACAGTCTCCAGCATGTCCTTTGCGATCTCCAAACGGAGTTGCTTCAGCTCAATCGTTAGCAGCTTTGGTACGAACTTCGATGAGATTCTCCTGAAGCCCAAATCCTCCTTCATAATGGAATGAAAGGTGTTGAATCTTGCTGATCGTTTCCACTTGGGAATCGCCAAGCTTTACACAAAATTTGATGCAGTAGCGTTGTTCAAGTTTTTCCGTCATTTTGTCAAAAACGAAAATCCGACGGCGCTCACTTACATGTCCTCACTCATCGGCGGTCTGCCGTCGAATGACAGCTTCTGCAGGTGGGAAAAAATTCACGCGTGCGCATTAGGACCGCCTACATACGTGCACCAATCAACGCCTCCCTAGCTTCTTTTTATTTTTACGCACGAAAAATAAAGGTCGGATACTTTTTGAACACAGTAGTATATATATATATATACAGTGAAACCTTGACTTACGAGTGCACCAACTTACGAGTTTTCCGAGATACGAGCCGTCGCTCGGGCGGTTTATTGCTTTGAGATGCGAGCCGAGATCTGAGTTACGAGCTTACGCCACTCGCCACTAGGTGGGTTCCGGTCACGTGGTTATCTTGCCGTGCAAGCATCTCTGCCGTATATCGCTGCTGCTTTGTTTTCGCATTTTGGTTATTTTGGAGCTTACGCCACCCGCCACCAGGTGGGTTCCGGTCACGTGGTTATCTTGCCGTGCAAGCATCTCTGCCGTATATCGCTGCTGCTTTGTTTTCGCATTTTGGTTATTTTGGAGCTTACGCCACCCGCCACCAGGTGGGTTCCGGTCACGTGGTTATCTTGCCGTGCAAGCATCTCTGCCGTATATCGCTGCTGCTTTGTTTTCGCATTTTGGTTATTTTGGAGCTTACGCCACCCGCCACCAGGTGGGTTCCGGTCACGTGGTTATCTTGCCGTGCAAGCATCTCTGCCGTATATAGCTGCTGCTTTGTTTTCGCATTTTGGTTATTTTGGAAAATTTCTTAGTTTTAACCATGGGTCCTAAGAAATTGAGTGCCAAGGGCAGTACTGAGAAGAAGAAGAGGATGATGTGCTTGGATATAAAACACGCAATCGTCGAAAAACATGAGCGAGGTGTGCGTGTTGTCGACTTGGTGAGGCAGTACGATCGTAGTACTTCTACGATATGTACGATTTTGAAGCAGAAGGAGTCGATAAAGGCTATAACGCCAGCCAAGGGCGTTACGATTATTTCAAAGCTCCGGACCTCTGTCCATGAAGAGATGGAGAAGTTGTCGTTTGTGTGGTTGACGGAGAAGCAGCTCGCAGGAGATACCGTGACCGAGAACATCATGTGTGAGAAGGCCCGAGACATTTACGGGGATTTGGTGCAGCAGGCGGCGGGAACATCAACGGACGAGGCATCGGAAGAGTCATTCAAAGCCAGTCGGGGATGGTTTGATAATTTTAAGAAGAGGACCGGCATTCACTCCGTCATCAGGCATGGATGAGGCAGCAAGCTCGGATGTGAAGGCAGCTGAAGATTTTATTATAACTTTTGCCGAACTGATAGAAGCCGAACGATACATCCCCCAGCAAATCTTCAACTGTGACGAGACAGGGCTCTTCTGGAAAAAGATGCCGAGGAGGACGTATATAACGGCAGAGGAGAAGAGCATGCCAGGCCACAACTTGTTCAGTGCCGGCGATAGCTCGCCTTCTCTTTGTGGAAAACACGGTGAGATCCTTAACATCCAACAACTAATGGGACGCAAACGGGGCACCCAGTTTAGCGGTACACACATTGATGAATCACCCTGCCTGTGAAACACCGACATGACAGGTTATAGCTGGGTCGGGATTCAAACCCAGGCTGGACAGTTTAGAGTCAAGTGTGCGTACCTCCAGTCCAGGCCATCCTGCCAACTTGTATGCTGCATACAGGTGAAATATAAAGCGCGAGATATTTTTATATATACTGTATATTTAAAAAAAAATTGGTGTGGTTTTTGGCGGGCTGGAACGGATTAATAGCATTTCAATGCATTTTAATGGGGAAATTTAATTTGAGAAACGAGCAAATTGAGTTACGAGCTCGGTCACAGAACGAATTAAACTCGTAAGTCAAGGTTTCACTGTATGTATGTGTATATATATATATATATATATATATATATATATATATATATATATATATATATATATATATATATATATATATATATATATAGCAATACCCCGTTTTACGCCATTTCGACCTACGTCAAGTCAAATCCGACTTTACGCCACTCTTCTAGAGTAAATTTCAGTTCAGCGAACGTCATTGTGTGTGACTTGTGTGTGACATTGACATGTGACATGTCATTATGTGTGACAGCAACACCCCGTTTTACGCCATTTCGACCTACGTCAAATCCGATTTTACGCCACTCTTCTAGAGTTTTTTTTTTTTTTGTATACTGAATCGAGGCTCGTGAAAGAGCTAACATTTATTTCACAAACAAATCAACCAGACAAACAAAATATACAAAAAGAGGGAGCGGAAGACAAGATGGGGAGAGAAGGGGAAGCACACAACCACAACATTTGAGAGCAGGGAGAAGTGTGTGAGGGAGAGGGCTTGGGGGCAGGAGGCGTGGGAAGGGGAGGGGAGAGGTAAAAAACACAAGGGGACCGAAATTAGCGGGGGTAGAAAAGATCAAGGTTTTAGATGGGGGAGGATAAGAGATGGTGGTGAACAGCTGTTTTAAAGACCTGGAGGGTGGAGTGGGATTGAAGAGAGTGAGGGAGTTTGTTCCAGAGGTGGGAGAAAAGAGGAATGAAGGAGTGAAGGTGAGCAGAAAGTCTTGATTTTGGCAGTTTAACCATAAGAGGGTTGCAGAGTAAATTTCAGTTCAGTGAACGTCATTATGTGTGACTTTATGTCACTCCTACATCATAATACTGTTATGTGGTCCTCCCGGTGACTACCTGGTCTCGGTGACCCCCGGACCGTGAGAGGAACCCCGCCAGAAAGATGTATGATTTATACGCTTTCGTAACGCAATCAATATGAATTCCAGTCAATAAGAAACCCCACACCAAGGATCCGGATTAATCAATAATATATTCCCAAATCAATCAACAACAATGAACAATCAATCACCAATATTACTAAGATGGCCATCTCATATATTTCCCCCCTTGACCCCACTCACTGCACCCTCAATGGTCACTGTCCCTCACAATGTCTCTGGGCCCCTCCAGACCAAGGTGAAGGTCGACTTCTACGCACACGGGCGGTTGAACGGACCCCTGGCCGACGTGCTCCAAACGTGCACGTCCCGTACCGGGAACGGCTGCTGCAGCGGACACCTCCTCGGGACGCCACCGGGGTCGGAGCCCGTTGTCGCGGCCTCTGGGCTGTGAACGGCTCGCAAAGCGCGCGAGGCCCAAGGTGCGACCCGTACACGCACTCGTAGGCGTCGAGGCGAACAGTGCCGGATGCTTGGTTCCTTCCAGGAACCCACGGCAACCTGACACGTAACAGGCAATCACCCCGTGCAGGTAACTCCTCTCGCCAGACGGGCTTTTCAAACGCAGCGTTCCAAAGCAGATAAAGATCGACTCGGCTCGCGTCGGAGCTGGTCGAGGATCAAGATGGCCGCTTCTCTCCCGACCTTGTCTTTTTTCTCTTCCGGTTCACCATCCCGTTTCCGGTCTCCTGTTATCAGGAGCGCTTCTAACCATTTAACCACAACAACCTTTAATAGAATAAACATTAATAAGCAATGGCCTGAATAGTAATTCACATAAATCCGGAATCCGTAACACTCCCCCCCTTCAAGAAAGAAAGTTTGAACCCAGCGAAAACTTTCTTTGCAGGCCAACTTTGATAAACAAACAAGATAACTCACACCCCAAATCATCAGTTCCCCCGGACACAATTATCACATCTCAAAAAACAAAGCAACAAAATTTCACAAAACCCCCAGAGATTCCAAAGGTAATTCACTCTGGACCAAGCGTCAACACTTCTAGTTTCTCTTGAATGCCGGTTAAGGGGTGGTGACCAAAACCTCAAAGTTAAACAACTCGATAGCACTTTTTCGGGAGGCCAAGCTGAGTATACACTACATGGACGCCTTAAGGAATGTGGAGTTCACGGTTAGTCCGGGGAGGAAAGTTCATTACATGGACGCCTTTAAGAACGTGGAGTTCACGGTTAGTCCGTGCAGGAAAGTTCACTACCTGGACGCCTTTAAGAATGTGGCGTTCAAGGTTAGTCCGTGTAGGAGCCCAGGCTCGGCGGCTCCGCCGTATATAGTGCTTCAACTTCTCCGGACTACTAACAGTTACGGTGGGACCACTTGACCCAGTAGTCACCTGACTGGCGGTCTCCGTCTCGGCCAGTGCTCTGACAATCATTCTTTCGGGGGATGCCGTAACTCTGGGAGCCTCCATAGTAATATCGGCTGCTGCCAACACCAAAACTACCGCCAAGTTGTCCTCTTCTGTAGACCTCTCGACGCCTACGAAATGCCTTCCCTACTGTTATGGTCCGACCCTCCAAATCCTTACCATTCCAATTCTTCTCTGCCTCTCTGGCGTCTTTTGTGCTTGCAAACGTGACAAAGCCGAACCCTCTTGACTGGTGCGTTTCCCTGTCTTTTGCCAACCGCACTTCCACCAGCGGCCCATATCTGTTGAAGACAGAGAACTTCAGTTCAGAACTTCAGACAGAGAAGTCAGAACTTCTTCCTCTGTTTTGAAGTTCAGTCCCCCTACAAATAACTTGGTACTTTCGTCGCCCTCCCGAGCTGGTGTGGTGTTATTTTCCCTGCTGGGCTCTTTACCAACCCTCGGGTTACCATAAACTTGACCCCCGGCCAAATCATTCCCGATAACCACAGATACTCCCTCTACAGGAAGCGTGGCTTGTAAACCGACGGTGACCGGTCCCGACACCAAATCGGATTCCAAATGGATGACATGAAGTGGGGCACTAACACAGCCACCGATCCCTTGTAACCGAACACTATCACCAGTTGCTGTACTCTTTGACAATGGCAAAATGCCTTCAAGCATTAAGGATTGATGGGCTCCTGTGTCCCTCAATACCCTAACAGGTCTTGGGTTAGTCAAGTCTCCCTCTAGTGAGACAAACCCCTCATAAATAAATGGTTGGTAACTCTTCTGTGGGCGATTTCTTACGTTTGCCATCGCATTCGGAGTTGTACTAGTCGGACTCCGCTCTGGGTTGTCCCTTTTCATGAGGTAACAACTGGACATCAAGTGTCCAGGTTTTTTGCAAAAGGCGCAAGTAGGCCCGGAGGAAAAACTCGTGGTCTGCCTCTGGCCCCCCGGGAAATAAGTTTGTCTTGGGCCCATAACCCCCTGATTTCGAACAGTTGGGGTATCAGAGTTGTCCCCATAATCCTCTCGAGGCCGCCGCCATGTATTGTCGTTCTCTGCACCGGGTGTTCCATAACGCCCCTGCTGAGGTCTAGGCGAGGAGTTAGGTTTGTGGACCCCTATCCGGTGTGTTAAGGCATAATCATCTGCCATGGTGGCTGCGTCCCACAACTTTGGTACTTTCTTTTCCTGCAGGTACACTTTGATGTCCTCGTGGACACACTGTTGAAATTCCTCCACCAGGATCAAGTCACGCAATGCTTCGAAGTCTTTCCCGACTCCTTTTGACTCACACCACCGATCAAACATGTTTTCTTTCACTCTGGCAAACTCCACATGGGTCTCACTCTCCCTCTTCCTGGCATTCCTGAATTTTTGCCGGTAAGCTTCAGGAACCAACTCATAGGCTTTGAGAATGTGCTTCTTCAATACCTCATAATCTGCACATTGGTCCATTGGTAGCACCGAATAAATATCTTGAGCTTTACCCACCAGCACACTTTGCACTAGTATGGTCCAGGCCTCCTCCGGCCAGTTTAACTGTCGAGCCACTTTCTCAAAGTGTGGAAAAAATTTAGCGACTTCCTTTTCACTGAAGGGTGGAACCAGCCTCACATGTCTGCCCACATCCCAGGTGTTCTGGCTAGGTGTCGGCCCGTCAGCAAGGGTGGTACCTCTCCCCGTTCTCTCATTAACTCCAGCTCCTTGAATTTTATTTCTTGCTGAAGCGCCATGTCACGTTCCTTTAATTCCCTTTCGGCTTTTCTCTCCTCTGCTTCGAGTTCCCTTGCAGCTCTCCTCGCCTCTGCTTTTCTCCCCTCTAACTTTTCCTGGAGTTCTCGTTCCACTCTCCTTTCCTCTGCTCTTTCCTTTTCTGCTTTCCTTTCTTCTTCTGCTCTTTCCTTTTCTGCGTTCCTTTCTTCTTCTTTGATCCGTTCCTGGCTCCGTAATTGCAACTCCAGTTTCCGGAGCTCAACGTCTTCTGGTTCTTCGGGTAGCCACTCCCAGGCTAACTCGTCCCATGTTCCTAATCCCACCATAGATTGTATCACCGCGGTCTGCAACTGCCTTCCTCAAATTAGTTCGGACCTCCAAGTTAAAATGTTTAGCCAATTTCAAGAGGTCCGATTTTAGTAACGCTCGGAACTGTGCCTCACTCGGGGTTACCGCAAAGTTCTGTGCCACAAACGCCATGGTGACTATCGTTAACACCTGTTAACCTTCACCCAAGACTTCACCACAATTTCCCAAAAATTTACCAATTAATAATTAATTAATAAATGTTAATTAATAAATTTTTTTTATTATTTTATACAATTTTAGATCCCGGAATTCAATTGGACGAGCCCCCAATTCTGTTACGTGGTCCTCCCGGTAACTACCTGGTCTCGGTGACCCCCGGACCGTGAGAGGAACCCCGCCAGAAAGATGTATGATTTATACGCTTTCGTAACGCAATCAATATGAATTCCAGTCAATAAGAAACCCCACACCAAGGATCCGGATTAATCAATAATATATTCCCAATCAATCAACAACAATCAACAATATTACTAAGATGGCCATCTCATATATTTCCCCCCTTGACCCCACTCACTGCACCCTCAATGGTCACTGTCACTCACAATGTCTCTGGACCCCTCCAGACCAAGGTGAAGGTAGACTTCTCCGCACACAGGCGGTTGAACGGACCCCTGGCTGACGTGCTCCAAACGTGCACGTCCCGTACCGGGAACGGCTGCTGCAGCGGACACCTCCTCGGGACGACACCGGGGTCGGAGCCCGTGGTCGCGGCCTCTGGGCTGTGAACGGCTCGCAAAGCGCGCGAGGCCTAAGGTGCGACCCATACACACACTCGTAGGCGTCGAGGCGAACAGTGCCGGACGCTTGGTTCCTTCCAGGAACCCACGGCAACCTGACACGTAACAGGCAATCACCCCGTGCAGGTAACTCCTCTCGCCAGACGGGCTTTTCAAACGCAGCGTTCCAAAGCAGATAAAGATCGACTCGGCTCGCGTCGGAGCTGGTCGAGGATCAAGATGGCCGCTTCTCTCCCGACCTTGTCTTTTTTCTTCTTCCGGTTCACCATCCCGTTTCCGGTCTCCTGTTATCAGGAGCGCTTCTAACCATTTAACCACAACAACCTTTAATAGAATAAACATTAATAAGCAATGGCCTGAATAGTAATTCACATAAATCCGGAATCCGTAACAATACCAACGCATACCAATACGAGCGCATACCAACGAGCCAGCTGCTGATACAGGAGAAGGCGAAGTCTTTGTTCCAGGATCTTCTGAAGAAGTACCCGGAAGATAAGGACACAACCTTCGTTGCAAGCTCTGGATGGTTTGCACACTTTAAACGGCGCTTCAGCTTGCACAACGTCAAGATTCAGGGCGAAGCCGCAGCTGCCGACACCGTAGACGCCGAGGAATTTCCTGCCACATTGAAGAAGATCATTGAGGATGAGGGATTCTTGCCCGAGCAGATCTTCAACGTCGACGAAACGGGCCTTTTTTGGAAGAGGATGCCTGACAGATCCTTCATCTCGAAGGAGGAGAAGACCATGCCAGGCTACAAAGTCGCGAAGGAGCGGCTAACGCTAATGCTTGGGGGTAATTGCACCAGCGACTTCAAGCTGAAGCTGCTCTTGGTGTATCATGCGGCGAACCCCCGGGCACTTAAGAACATCCCGAAGGCGTCTCTTCCCGTCATTTGGATGAATAATATGAAGGCATGGGTAACCGTCATAATTTTTGAAGAATGGTTCATCATTCATTTCATCCCGACTGTCAAGAGCTATTGTCGAAAGAAGAAAATTCAATTTAAATTGCTGCTGATTTTGGACAATGCACCCGGCCATCACTAACCTCGGTGATTTTGACCCCAATGCGAAGGTGGTGTACTTGCCACCCAACACCACATCGCTCATCCAGCCTATGGACCAGGGTGTGATAGCGCTTTTTAAGCGCTACTATCTCCGCCGCACTCTTCGTCAGGCTGTCGATGCAACGTCGGAGGAGGAAGGCATCAACATCCGGCAGTTTTGGAAAAACTATAACATCTACCAGGCAGTGATTAACGTCAATGCTGCATGGTTACGGTGTTTGTCTTCATTTTAAGGCATTTTTAAAGGCATTACACCCGGTTTACGTCAAAAACCGAGTTACGTCACGGCTTATGGAACCAATTAATGACGTAGGCCAGGGTATTGCTGTTCTGTATGTATGTATGTATGTATGTATGTATGTATGTATATATGTATATATATATATATATATATATATATATATATATATATAAACACACACAGGGTGTTTATAAAGTCCCGATCTATTTCAGTGAAATAACGGTTTATATTGATTTTTATTGCAGAACCCCATGAAGATGAATGTGCAAGAGCATGTGATGGTGGTATCATTGTGTATTCAAGGAAAGAAATGCAAAGAAAGTAGAGAGAAGTTTGAAAGAAAATTTCATAAGCCAGGTCCTACAGACAAGGCAATACGCTGTTTGTCAATTGCCTAAAGGTCACAATTTAAAACCGACCTTCATAAAATTTCACCAGACGGCAGAGTTGGTCATAAGGAAGAAGCCTATTGATTTTAGGTCAAAGGTCAAGGATACCCTGAGGTCAAATTTCTAAAAGTCATTTTTCATCCGATTGACTTGAAAATTGTCAGCATTTGCATATTGAGTCACTAAATTTGGAAACCAACTATTTTTCAGGTCAAAAGGTCAAAGGTCAACTCAGTCATTCCAAAATGATCAATTTTAATCTGATCGATTTGAAAATTAAACAGCAATTGCATCGTACCTCACTGAATTGGGAAACCAACTATTTGAGGTCAGAAGGACAAAGTTCCACTCAAGGTCAAAATTCTAATATCAATTGTCCTTTGAAAAATCATTAATTTTAATCCAATTGACCCAAGCTTTGATCAAGATAGTGAATTATAATTTCATGAAATGGACAATTTGACCTATCAATGGCAACTTTTTATTTTGGGGAGGCGTGGATTTTGCAAGTATCGTGCTCTGCATGGCGTCTTTCTTGTTTGTTTGTGTGCAGGATTTCTCAAAAAGTTGTGGATGGATATGAATGAAATTTGATGGACAGGTTGGGTATGTGACAAGAACGAATTGATTAGATATCAGTGAAGATCCAAATCCGGACACGAGAAGTTCAAATTTTCAAAGTGATTCTTCACTTCACCTTCACCATTGAGAGATAACATGGAAAACCCCATGGGGAGGGGTACAAATCAAGTTTCTACAACCTCCATCGTGTTACTTTTAGTCATTTTGTCAGGTTGGGACAAGATTGGATAAGTAACGATCAAATTTATCGCAGTCAGACATATGTATAGAGAGGGGTGAGAAGGAGGCACATTTGAGCAGGATGCAGAGGGAGATCTAAGAGTTGAGGAGCTTAAATGGAAGATGGAAGAGGGCAGTGGAAGGGGAGGGGAATGGGTTTGAGGTGTTGACGAAGCAGGTGAGGGTGAGGTTGGTGAAGTTGAAGAGGTGAAGAAAGGAGAGGCAGAGGAAGAGAAAGTGGTTCTTTGAGAATCCTTTTCGGTTTATGAAGGATCCGTTGGAGCAGTCTCGATCTGGCAGACTGAGGGTACCGAAGGAAGAGTTGGAAGGTCACCTGCATGTCACGTATGCAGACACAAGGAGGAACGAAGTGGTGGAGGACATCGAAGGCTTGGTGAGACCGATAGAGCCAAGTGTTCCATTTGATTTGTCAGAGCCAAAGATGTTTGAAGTTGAGGCAGTTTTGAGGAAGGCACGGGCTGCATCAGCTCCAGGACCAAGTGGAGTGCCATACAAGGTGTTTAAGAGATGTGAAGGCATCAGGCAGTATCTGTGGAAGGCTCTGAAGGTGGTATGGTGGCAAGGAGTGGTGCCCAGTCAATGGACTAGGGTGGAAGGAGTTTATATTCCAAAGCAGGAGGAGGCTGTGACAGTGTGACACTTGAGCAGTTTAGACCAATATCATTGCTCGATGTAGATGGGAAGATATTGATAAGTGTCTTTGTGGCATGGCTCTCAGGCTTCATCAGAGAGAATGGTTTTGTGGATGGTTCTGTGCAGAAGGCAAGAATACCAGGATCACCAGGATGCATTGAACACTCGGCAATGGTCTGGCAAGTATTACAGGAGGCAAAGAGGCAAAGGAAGGATGTTGCGGTGGTATGGCTGGATTTGGAGAATGCATATGGGTCAGTGCCGCATGCCTTGATCAGGTACGCCATGGATTTCTTTTGGGTGCCACGGAGATTTAGGGATTTTTTGATGGCATATTATGATCAGTTTTGGATGCGGTTTGCAACACAGTCCGATGTAACAGAGTGGCAGAAGTTGGAAGTGGGGATCCCGATAGGATGTACCATCTCCCCTATTTTGTTTGTGTTGGTTATGGAGTTGTTGATACGTGCGGTGAGTGGACATGGGAAAGAAGTGGAGCTCGCCCCTGGTCAGAGTTTGCCAGTGATGTTTGCATTCATGGATGACCTGACAGTTGTCCAACAGTCCGCTGATGTAGCAGTAGAAGTACTAGGACGACTGGAAAGGTTGATGCGGTGGGCAAGAATGGGATATAAAGCAAGAAAGTCAAGGAGTGTGGTAGTGAGACGAGAAGTAGTGGATGTCATGCACAGGTTTGAGCTGGGAGGGGAGGTGGTTCCATCATTGGTAGAGGCCCCTGTGAAGAGTTTGGGAAGATGGTATACAGTGGAGTTGAATGATGTGGGAAGAGTGGATGGATATGACATAGAGGTCAGAAACAAGCTTTTGAAAGGTTTGAAGAGGATTGATGGATGTGGTTTGCCAGGTAAGTTGAAGGTATGGTGTTTGAAGTTTGGATTGATGCCACGAGTATTGTGGCCATTGATGATGTATGATGTTGCGATTGGGCATGTTGAGAGGATGGAGGTTGTGGTGAGCGGGTTTGTGAGGAGGTGGTTGGGAGTGCCACGCTGTTTGACGAACAGTGCTGTTCATGGTCAGGGTGGAAAACTCCAGTTTCCCTTGACATCATTAACCGAGGAGTTTAAGGTTGGGGGGGTGCAGGAGTTCATGATGTTGCGGGATTCAAGTGATGCAGTGGTAAAGAATGCTCCCAGAGAAGAAGGGAAGTCGGAAGTGGAATGCAAGAGCAGAGGTGGACGAGATGGAGGAGCGGTTGCAACAGGAGGAGGTCATGGGGATGGTACAGCATGGGAAGCATGGCTTGGGGTGGATGAAGCATGAGCGATGGGGAAAGGCATGTGTGAAAGAGAGGAGGAAGATGGTTGAGAGGGAGGTGAGAAGAAAGGAAGAGGAGGGGAGATATGTGAAAGCAGTCGGAAAGGCACATCAAGGTGCTTGGACTAGGTGGGAAGGTGTGCGGGTGAGGATATTGAAGTGGCAAGAGATTTGGAGGATGGAGCCAATATTGTTGAATTTCCTGTTGCGGGCAACGTATGATGTGCTTCCGTCACCAGTAAACTTGAGATTGTGGGGGTTGTTGCAGGAGGAGAGATGTTATTTGTGTGAAGGCTTTGGAATGGTGCAGCATGCACTGAGTGCATGCACAGTAGCATTGGCAGCAGGACAATACAGGTGGCGACATGATCAGGTGCTGGCGGCGGTGGTGCAGATGGTGCAACAAGAGGTGCTGAGGTCGAGAGAGAGAAGAGTGGAGAAAGAGACTGATGGGGGAGAGGTGTTGTTTGTCAAAGAGGGCCAAGTGGTAAGAGGTGGAAAGAGGAGGTGGAAAGAGGAGGAGGTGGAAAGCAAGAGGGCTGTCAGATGCTTGTGATTAGTAGGTGGTGGCAGACCTAAAGCCACAATTGGTATTCCCAGAGGAGATTTGTGTGACAAAGTTGCGGCCCGACATTGTCATTTGGTCAGGTGCAACAAGACAGGTCATCTTAGGGGAATTGTCTGTACCTTGGGAAGAGAACATGGAGGAGGTGCACGAGAGGAAGAGAGGAACGTACAGTGAGCTGGAGGCAGAGTGCCAGGAGAAGGGTTGGCGAGTTTCTTGTCGGTCATTTGAGGTGAGGTGTAGAGGGTATATTGGCAATTCCTTTTCTGCATATCTTGCTCGGCTTGGAATGTGTGCTGAGACCTTGTGGCTTGGTGAGACCGACAGAGCCAGGTCTTTCCTGACCGACATAGCCAGGAAAGAAGAAGGATGTGTGACAAAGTGGCCAAGGTTGCCTTGAAAGGCTCACTTTGGATATGGAGGAAGTTTATGGAGGCACGTCGAACGGTGTAGGATGAGGTTATGGAATAGAAATGGAGATGTGTGAACAGTGTGTGTGTGTGTGTGGGTGTGTGTGTTGCAAGAGTGTGTGTGTGTGTGTGTGTGTGTGTGTGTGTGTGTGTGTGTGTGTGTGGTAGGAGTGGGTGATGAATGGGTGTGGTTTTGCATGAATGGTTTTGCATAATTTTTTTGCATGAGTGGTGCATGTTGGTAAGGGTAGGTGGTTGGTTGGTTGTGTGTGTTTTATTTTTGTTTTTTACTATTATTATTTCTTATTTTTGTGTATTTGAGTGAGTGAGTGGATGAGGGTGTGTGTTTTTGCATGAATGAATTTTTGCATGAGTGTGTGTTTTTGTATGTTGAGTGGTGTATGTTGTAAGGGTAGGTGTGTGTGTGTGTGTGTGTGTGTGTGTGTGTGTGTGTGTGTGTGTGTGTGTGTGTGTGTGTGTGTGTGTGTGTGTGTGTGAGAGAGAGATCTGGTGTGTTTTGTTGGTGAGTGGTAAAGGGTATAAAGGTGGGTGTTTGAGTGTTCCACAACGTTTGCTTGTTTGGTGCTGTGGGTTCTGGAAGTGCCGACTCGAGTGAACCAGTTTTGTTCTTCTCTGCCCGTGCTTTCGTTTCCTGTGTTTTGCTGTGTTCGTCCTGTTCGTATTTATTTCCCCGGTTTGTCCTTTTCGTTTTCTCTTATTATTTCTTGTTTGTCCTGCATTTTCGTTCGTCTTTTCCCTTCCTGCTTTCCCCCATCCTTCCTCCTGTTTGGGGGGCATTGCCCACCAGACAGTGGGGAGCCTTGCGCTCTCCTTCGTTTCCCGTCACTCCCTCCCTTCTCCCTCCCCCCCCCCCACCACCCCAAGTGTTGTTCTCCGCCCCCCCTAGAACCCTGGTATGGCGAGCAGGCACCATAATTGTGTCCGGTTTTGGTTGGTTAATGATTGCAGTGTGCCGTCTGGTGAACAATTCGGTCGGGATGTTTTGTTTTGTGTGCTGTGGTTCAAGGCTGCTGACTTTTTCTGCTTGATCTCTCTCGCCCGTGGTTTCGACGTGTCCTTTCAAACAGGGCAGGGACTTGCCGAGTTCTGGCGCCGGTGGGCTACCGCTCGGTCTGCTGGGAAACTGGCAGACTGAGCGGTCGAGGCTCTCTCAGAAACCCAGGAGAGAGTCGTGACCGTCTGCCTGTACAATGAAGGCGTAAGTGACTATGATGTCAAAGTTTGGCTCGCTTGTGTCGAGCGAGAACCAGAGGTTTCTATACCAGGGAATGGTTGGATCCTGGGCAGATATGGGGCATGGCCCTATCCTGCCTCCGAAGGTACAGGCTACGCGACAGCCTGCGGGCGTCGGGGCGGGGTGCTGGCCGTAACGCCGCGTCAGGTGCGTCGTAAAGCCCTCCCTGGAGCGGAGAATACGGCTGGGCTTTTCCCTGGTGAAGGGGGGGGGGGGGGGGGGGAGGGGTCCCACGGGAGGTTACTTCCAAATGTGCGGGCGGCAGTCATGTGCAGCCGTAGTCCCTAACCGAGCTTGCCGCCCGGGCTTGGAAAGGTTGGGGGTGCTCCGGCAGGTGTGCTTGCGGGCCCTGTGGGGCGGTGATTCTCATTGGGACATTCACGCCTCGGGGGCAGCTCAGGGAGCCGGTGCCTTCCTTGTGGTGCATTTTCTGGGTCGGCCCTCCTTGGCACGGCCTGGGGAGTGTGGGGGCAGTTGGGTTTCCTTTTGTTTGATCTTGATTTTGCCTTGGTTTGGTTTTTATTTTTTCATTATTATTTCCAGTGGTGGGTCGAGCCGTCAAAGTGCTCGTGCCTGCATGTTCCCGGCTGCGGTTAGCAGCCGGTTGTTGATTTTGGTATGTAAAGGGAAAAGGCCCCTTGATTCTTATTGTTTTAAGGTGTCCCTTTCTTGGTTGTTTTGGGGGGGTGGGAGGGGGGATAGGGTCTTCTTTCCATTCTCCCTCCCCTTTGGTTAGTTAGAGTTAGGTGTCTATTGCCTGGGGTGGGAGAGGGTTTTTGGGGTTTGGGGATAGGGATGATGGATTTTGGTTTTAACGATTAATGGTTTATTGAATGTGATTTGGTTTTCAACTTCGTCTTTGAACTTTGTTTTCTTGCTTTTCCGGATCTTTGCTTTCTCTCCGATT
This sequence comes from Myxine glutinosa, assembly GCF_964187855.1. Taxonomy (NCBI): domain Eukaryota; kingdom Metazoa; phylum Chordata; class Myxini; order Myxiniformes; family Myxinidae; genus Myxine; species Myxine glutinosa. The sequence continues at coordinate 28,515,666 of NC_136263.1, read as the reverse complement.
TCGTATTTATCGTTTGATTTCTTGGCTTTTGATTTCCTGGGTTTTTGATTGATGGTTTTATTGAGTGGGGTTTGAGTGAGTTTTTTAAACCTTTTTTTAAAATAATAAAAAAGGCTTCGGCCATTAAATGGAGGCGATTTTGTTGTTGTAGTCTGCGTTCGCAATGGCTGTGGGTGGGGGTATGTATGCATCCAGGTGTAGTTGCTGCATGTGGAGGTGTATGTGCCCATGCTGGCCCACCTTAGCTGACCGTATCGAGGTTGAAGGGCCGAAACGGGATGATGCTGAGGACCTCGACTGATGACCCGGTCAGTGCGACACACTTGTGACCAGGTGTTTTGAACATATATATATGCGTACGCTCGATCAGCACGTCACTCTTGGATGACTCCTCAGCAACATCCCGACACACCACTGTGAGTGTGTGTGTGTGTGTGTGTGTGTGTGTGTGTGTGTGTGTGTGTGTGTGTGTGTGTGTGTGTGTGTGTGTGTGTGTGTGTGTGTTACGGAATGAGATGTTTTTACGGTGGCCGGAGTGCAAATCCTGCCACCAAACTCCTTGAAAGAGGACCCAGTACCCTGGTACTTGTTTCGCCGACCTCAGAAGGATGACAGGCTGAATCAACCCCACCTGGTATTAATTCAACAGCTGAACGGGATTCAAACTCAGGACCTTATGATCCCAAACCCCCCGCCCTAATCATTAGGCCAACACCAGGTATGTGGTCAGACAGACACCAATTGAATATTTTCGTAATGATGTTCTCTATAGATTTGTTTAGAAATTGTCTCTAATATGTAGTTAAGTGAGGTTAAAGTTATGTTAGGGTGATCAACAATGTGCCCTGGGAAAGCCTCATCAGCCTCCCCCACAATAACACCAAGTCCATGGGAATATCTTGTCTGCTTAATGTTTCGGAACACACCCACAACGTTAAGTGGAAACTTGATTGGTGCGTATTGAATTAAAAATTACACACAACAATTTCAGAAAATATCACGCTTTGCTTTCATTTATGCAATTCAATGTCAAGTCGAGGACTGGGAGAGAGGGGAGGGCAGGAAGGAGGATGGGCGACATCGACGTGTTTGCTGAAAAATATGGCACATACTTTCCCTTCATTATATACATATATAGATTTAAGTTTTCACAGTTGGATGTCTTTGTATGGTAATCTATATATATAAAACACAGTTTGTGTGTGTGTGTGTGTAATGTTACCGAAAGACTCCTAAACGGAGGGGCTTACGTGCTTGATATTTGGCATAGACATGGCCATTGAGCCTGGGACGAACATGGCCGAACTCAAAATATTTGACGATCCATATTTTTTATTCATATTTACCTCAGCGCATTTCAGCGAAGTACCCGCTAATCTCAGCCGGTTCCAGAGCAGCTCGCTGATTCGCTCAGAGCGATCACGTGATGTTCCATTCCCGCCGCCAGACTGATTCGCTCAGAGCGATCACGTGATGTTCCATCCCGTCACACGTCACACGTTTTTTCACCTTTTATGCGATCGTGTTTTGTATCGATTTTGTGCGATATGAATTAAATGTCTTTGAAACAGCTGTGAAACGTCTTTCCACAACCCTTCCGTAACCGATTGGAGCAGTTTATTGCCGCACAAAACGAGATCCGCGAAGCGAGTTGGTCGAGTCGTGCTGACCAAGATGGCGACACGGCGGCTTCACTTTTCACGGAGTATGAGCGTTCTATATATTTTCAATTCAGTGCGCCCGTGATTTGTGGCATAGACATGACCATTGGGCCTTCAAGGTGTAATTTGTGCGAGGCTTTTGTCCGAGTGAGCTTGAGTCGAGAGGGCGAATGTACGGGTTGGGAATGTACGGGTCTCCCTTCCCCCGCCCGGCAACGCCGGTACTGGAGGACGTCACAGGATCGGTGAGTCTCCAAAATCCGCTTCGTGCTGTTGCGAATATGCAGGACTATGTCCGATTGTTGTGCTGCTCTCCGACCATGAGAACTGCAACGTCATTGTTGACTGGCCATCCCCTTCCCTCCCCCTTCCCCTCCGTCCCCCCCTCCCCTCAATTTTACCCCTCCCCCTCCCTTTCTCCCCTCCCCCTCCTCCTCCTTCCCCCTCCACCTTACCCCCTCCCCTTCTCCCCTCCCTTTTCCCCCTCCCCTCCCCCACCCTTCTCCCCACCCTTCTCCCCTCCCCCCCTCTTCTCCCCTCCCCCCCCGTTCCCCTCCCCCACCCTTCTCCCCTCCCCCCCTCTTCTCCCCTCCCCCCCCCCGTTCCCCTCCCCTCCCCCGCCCCGGATACTTCTGCCGGGTCCCCCCCCTCACCCTCCCCCCTCCCACCCCTTCCCCCCTCCCATCCCTCACCCTCCCCATCCCCCTCTCCCCCTTCCCCTACCCTCCCATCCCTCACCCTCCCCATCCCCCCTCTCCCCCTTCCCCTACCCCCCCGTTCCCCTCCCCTCCCCTACCCCCTCCCCTCCCCTACCCCCCCCTCCCCCGCCCGGCAATGCCGGGTACTTCTGCTAGTTTAAAATAAAATCCACCACAAACTCAATTTATGCAAATGTGGAAGAAATCACCAAAAATACATTTCACAAACAATCCTGGTATAAACAACATCTGAGGCCACCTTACCTTGTACCGTATAGGTTTTTCCAGAGTTGGTCACACCATATGTAAAGACGAGACAGTTTTGCCCAGAAAGAAAATTGTTCACAAGCGGCTTCATGGTCCCATCAAACAAACACTTTTGGGTCGTGTCAGGTCCATAAACCTACCAGAACACAAATTTGAACAAAAACAGCATCGTCAAATAAATACGGCCTCAACAGGATGTTATAGTTTAAAACAAATCGCAAGTGTCCCAAGGAAGCGGTTCAGTTTTGGCATTTTTAATATGAAATAGGCAAAGCCTAGAAATGAATGAAACCTGTTAGAATCACCAATAAATCTCCTACAAGATCAAAATCAGGAAGGAAAACAAAACCCACTGAGTATCAAGTCGTCTTTCATCAAGATCATTAGTACGGTGTAATAATTTTCACCATCTACCAGATACATTCCGATACTAACAGACAGTACAATTCAACAACAAACAACAACATGCATTTTAAGGCCATTTTCCCTGCTAGAGCGGGGGTTAGCCTTGCGGTCCCCATGACAATCTTCTCCATCTTGCCCTATTTTCTGCATCTCTCCTTGTTAACCCCCTTGCCCACATTTCTTCTTCCACCATCTTTAGCCAAGTCTTTCTCGGTCTTCCCCGTCCTCTACTTCCTTCTACATTCATTTCCATCACTCTTCTCAACCAGTCACTTTCATCCTTCCTCAACACATGACCAAACCATCTCAACCTGTTCCTCTTCACAACATCAATCACAGGCTCTATTCCCATCATTTTTCGCAATTCATCATTTGTCTTCCTCTCTCTCAACGATACTCCGCACATCCATCAAACCATTCGCATTTCCACCCTTTCCAACCTTCGTTGCTGCTCTACCTTCATTACCCATGTCTCGCTCCCATAAATCATAACACTTCTCACACATGCAGCATACACCTTTCCCTTCAGCTTCAACGACACTCCCCTCCTCATCAGCACGCCACTCAGTTCCCGAAACTTCTTCCATGCACATCTCACTCTAGCACGTCTCCAAGATCCAACTCAACATTTCCTTCATCTGCAGCTCCCTCTGTGCACACCTTCCATTTGAATGTAGCTGCCACACTGGTTAATGACCCTCTCAGACCACTACATTTTTGATGAACCCACTCAGCGCACATTGTACATTGAATGGAGTTCACTCCGACACCCTTCCTGCACACAGCACACGGCCACTTCCCAGTTCTTCCCACCTCACCACATGCTTTACCACTTGCCATCACCTTCATCTTTCCGATATTCACCTTCAGATCTTTTGTCTCCATACATTCCTTCCACTTGATCATCTTTTCCTTCAGTCCATCCATACTTTCCGCAATCAACACCAGATCATCTGCATACAACAACTCCCATGGTAAACCCTCCTTTACGTTCTGAGCCAGCACCTCCATCACAGCTACAAATAGTAGTTGACTTAGTACCGACCCCTGATGCACTCCCACCTTCACCTCAAACTCACCACTGTTCCCGTCCTTCGTCCTTACAGCTGTGCGTGCTCTTTTGTGCATTGCCAACACTACTCTGATCAACCATTCCTCCACTCCTAACTTCCTCATTGCCCATGTCAATACTTTGCGTGGAACCCTATCGAATGCTTTCTCCAGACAGTACAATCCCATGGCTGGAAAGGCAGAGCCACCGCTACGTAGACAAGGGGACATGCGATGTTTGCAATCCCAATGTATTTTAGTTCAGTGTGACATCTCTGGTTGGCTGGATCCAACGAGATCAGAATGGACCATTTAACTCCTGGGGAGGACATGCCGAGTGACTGAGCGAGTGTAATTTGAGAGAAGTCCGTTCCTCTGTTGCTGGCTACCACGTGCAAGCAGAGGCAGTGTTCTCTGATTCAGACGGTACATTCACAGTGGAGACAATAACGGTGAGCTCTTGAATACGTTGATGCTTGCACACATGATGACCGGCGATAAACATGGAAACCTGTGTGTACAAACTTACTTGACGAAGCTTTGCAATCCTCTGATTGGATGATGACGCAGTTGTGGTTGACTGGGAAAAATAATTAAACTTGTTTCTTCATAGACCGACCTTCCGAGTATATTATTGAATAATAAATAAATTTCATTTAAGCTTGTGCCTTGTACGCTTTGTGAAAGCGCTGGCCATCTTGGTTAGAAATAAAATTACCCCCGGCACAGAATGTTAAGTTTTAAATTCTGTCTGTGAGCAGGATATCTCAAAAAGTAACAGGTGGATTCGGACGAAACTTGGTGGACAGGTTGGGTGTATGACACGGATGAATTGATTAGATTTTGGAGAAGAACGGGATACTAATTACCATGAGTTGGATAGGTGACAAGAATAAGCACAATAGATTTTGCTTGAGGTCTGGATCCAGATCTGCCTGATCAGTGAAATACAAAACGTAAAATGTTCAGCCTGGTGGTAGGTATGCGCTCTACAGAGTACCATTCTAGTTAGATAATTTAATGTGAAAGTGTTTTATGTGTGTGTGTGTGTCATTCATATATATATATATATATATATATATATATATATATATATATATATATATATATATATACATACATACAGTCACATGAAAAAGTAAGTACACCCCATGTAAAGTTTTGACTTTTTCAACATATTTCAACATACAGCTTTGTTGTTTTTTTTTGTATTTTTTTTTTTTGTATACTGAATCGAGGCTCGTGAAAGAGCTAACATTTATTTCACAAACAAATCAACCAGACAAACAAAATATACAAAAAGAGGGAGCGGAAGACAAGATGGGGAGAGAAGGGGAAGCACACAACCACAACATTTGAGAGCAGGGAGAAGTGTGGGAGGGAGAGGGCTTGGGGGCAGGAGGCGTGGGAAGGGGGGGGGGGGGGAGAGGGGAGAGGTATAAAACACAAGGGGACCGGGAAAAATAATATTCCCGGTCCCCTTGTGTTTGATCTTCATTTCAACAATATTGATGGATAAAGGTGATACAATATAACAAATATCATGAAACATTTACATTTTGTAGTTCATTGTATAATTTAAATAAACATAAATGCAAATTTTGCATGTGGAAAAAGTAAGTACCAGTAATCCAGGAATACCAGGAATAAGTACCAGGAATAAGTACCAGGAATCCAGGTGCAAGGAATCTTGAGATTCCCACCGGAGTGTATAATAATAATAATAATGCATTTATTTTATATAGCGCTTTTCAGGAAGCCCAAAGACGCTTTGACAGAGTGCAAAACATAATGCATAGCAAAACATAAAAACAATTGCAAAAAAAGAAGAATCAATAGGGAAATATTCAAAGCACAAAGGAGGGAGAAGGAGAGGAGATAGTCAGGGGTTAGATGCTGTGGGTTAAATGTTGAATGCAGTGTTGAACAGGTGGGTCTTGAGTGATGTTTTGAATGTGGTGAGTGAGGAGGAGTCTCTGATGGTGTGAGGTAGCGAGTTCCAGAGGGTGGGAGCAGCGATGGAGAAGGCCCTGTCCCCCCAGGATCTAAATTTGGTCCGGATGGGGGGGGGGGGGGGGGGGGGGTCAGGAGGTTGGTACCAGCAGAGCGGAGGTTGCGGGTGGGAGTGTGTCTGGAGAGGAGGTCAGCCAGGTAGGATGGGGCCAGGTTATGGAGGGCTTTGTAGGTCAAGAGGAGGATTTTGTACTGGATTCTCTGGGAGATGGGGAGCCAGTGAAGCTTGTAAAGGACGGGGGTGATGTGATCACGGGTCCGGGAATGGGTGAGTAGACGGGCAGCGGAGTTCTGAATGTATTGGAGTTTATTGGTGATTGTTGAGGGTGAACCATAAAGGAGGCTATTGCAGTAGTCCAGACGGGAAGTGATGAAGGCGTGGATGAGGGTTTCTGCAGCCACGGAGGAGAGGGATGGACGGAGACGGGCGATGTTTTTCAGGTGAAAGAAGGCTGTCTTTGTGATCTGTTTAGTGTATTTGTCGAAGGAGAGGGTTTGGTCAAAGATGATGCCAAGATTCCGGATGTGAGGGGAGGTGGATACTGGGAAACCGTCGATGTTGAGGGCAAAGTTATGGGTGGACTTGGTGAGCGTTTTTGGGCCAATGATGATTATTTCAGATTTATCACAGTTAAGTTTGAGGAAGTTGATTTGAAGCCAGGATTTTATTTCAGTGATGCAGTTTGTCAGGATAGAGTGGGTGGCGGTGGAGATGGACTTGGTGGAGATGAAAAGCTGGATGTCATCGGCGAAGCAGTGGAATTGGAGACCATGACGGCGGATTAAGTGACCGAGGGGGGACAGGTAAAGGATGAAGAGGAGGGGGCCAAGAACTGAACCTTGGGGGACACCTTGGGGGAGGGGAGCAGTGGGGGATTTGCAGTTATTGATGGAGATGAACTGACGTCTGTCAGAGAGGTATGATTTAATCCAAGAGAGGGCAGTGCCGGTAATGTTAAAGGTGGTTTCAAGTCGGGTGAGGAGGATGGTGTGATCGATGGTGTCAAAGGCGGCGCTGAGGTCGAGGAGGATGAGAATGTTGAGGTTGCCAGCGTCCGAGGAGAGGAGAAGGTCGTTGGTGATTTTGAGGAGAGCAGTTTCAGTACTGTGGTTGGAGCGGAATCCGGATTGGAATGTTTCATACAGGTTATTGGCAGAGAGGTGATGTTTGAGTTGAGTGGCTACAGCGCGTTCCAAAACCTTTGACAGAAAGGGTAGGTTGGAGATGGGTCTGAAGTTATTTAGGGTGTCAGGGTTTAGTCCAGGTTTTTTTCAGAATGGGGGTAACAGCAGCAATTTTGAGGGATGGTGGGACGATGCCTGTAGACAGGGAGGAGTTTATTGTTGCAATGATAAGTGGAGAGAGAGCAGGAAGGGAGGCCTTGACAAAGCTGGAGGGGATGGGGTGAAGAGTGCAGGTGGCAGTTTTCATTCCGATGAGGAGTTCAGAGAGGTCAGTAGGGGAGACTGGGGAGAATTGAGACAGGGGATGGCAGGATAAGGGGGGGCAGGTGGTTTGAGGGGGAGCGGGTGCGGCGGTGGTCAAGCTGTTGTAGATGTTTTCAATTTTGCGTTGGAAGAATGAAAGGAAGGAGATGCAGTTGTCTATTGTGAATGACTGGGTGGTGGTGTTCAGGGGGCTGAGGAGTTTGTTTATTGTAGAGAAGAGTGCTTTTGGGTTTCCGGAGCCAGAGTGGATAATTTGAGAGTAGTAGGCGGAGCGGGCGCGGGAGAGGGCATCTTTATAGTGTTGTATGTGGTCCTTGTAGGCCTGGGAGTGAACTGTGAGACCTGTTTTATTGCGGAGTCTTTCAAGTTGGCGAGCACGAGTTTTCATCAGGCGGAGTTCAGGGGTAAACCAGGGAGCAGAATGGGTGATTGTATTTAAGATTGTATTTAAGTGCCCATCTCTTCTGTGTCTTTTACCTCACTCTACCTTGTAATCTACCCCTTTTCTCCACCACTAATTATACCCTCCTCCGGAGGTCTTGAGAACTGTACCCCTTGCGTCGTCTCATTTATCCCAGTCGTTGTGTCCTTTCCAATCATTGATTTAGCGTAGCGCGATTTGGCCAACGTCGGGTGGAATCGGGTGAGTTGGGGAAGAATCGGGGGAACTGTTAGGTCGCGGTGGACCATCCGCTCGGCCCATAATAACATCTAATCCGCGATCAGTAACAATTGTTACGGATCGCGGTTTAGATGTTATGATGGGCCGAGCGGATGGTCCACCGCGACCTAACAGTTCCCCCGATTCTTCCCCAACTCACCCGATTCCACCCGACGTTGACCAAATCGCGCTATGCTAAATCAATGATGGAAAGGACACACCGACTGGGATAGATGAAACGACGCAAGGGGTACAGTTCTCAAGACCTCCGGAGGAGGATATAATTACAGTGGGGGAGAAAAGGGGTAGATTACAAGGTAGTGAGGTAAAGGCACATTTTTCGGGTGAACCGTCACAATTTCGGTCTTCGAGGCCGGCCGATAGGCAAAGTGTGACCGGAAGGGACGAGGTTCTCCTGACCACGTGGCCCTTGACTTGGTTTGTCCGCACAATGTATATCCCTACACATGCACCTACACTATTACGTCTAACTCAAAATGTAACTCCTTTGACGCTTGCGACTGCATGGGATTAACGTACGTCGTACAGCACATATCAGCTTTAAAGGACTATAGAAACACAGCCACCGACCTAGGCCTGGAAATGAACTGGCCCAAGACAGAGATGCAGTCACTCAAAGTAACAAAACCTTCGCAACTACAATAGTCATCAATGATGCGTACTTTGTAGACAGCAAGTTTGAATACCACAGGCCCAGAATAAAATCTTTGGGAGACTATGCTGGAAGTGCGTCACCATTGGCCTCACTTTCTAAAACATGGAAGTCTCCGGTGACTCAACATCTGAAGGCAGGGCTGTTTAGAGCACCGATCGTCTCAATTTTTTTGCAACAGGGGAGAAAGGTGGAAGAAGACCAAAATCAGAAATGCTTGCATAGATAGTTTTGACATGCAAGATATCAGGCACATCATTCGAATACCTTGCTAGGAACAACATCAACTGAGAAGTCTGTAAAATAGACTAACAGCTCTCAATTCTGGTGAACCCTGCAGAGCTACAGTAATTTGGGTATATTTGCTGTCACCAAGATGCTGCAGTTTCCTCATTTACCAAAGCCAGACGGATGAGTGAGTTATTGAGGCCACTAAAGTCCTAGGTGGAAGGATACAATCGTATCCACTGGAGTTGTGCTTGGCCCTATCATTGGAAAAGGCTGCAAGAATGACAGTGGACAGGGCATGTCTGGCAATCTCTCATGTATGCGGCTACTTTGCGACAGTACCGTGCCTTACAAGTCTTCTACACAAATACTATACAGACCACAGAACGCTGTCTAGTTGGTCCACCAAACAACCATTTGAAAAAATAAAAAATAAAAAAGGAATTTAAGCATGACCACTGATTGGGGTAGAATTTTCAAACAAATACCCTCATATCATTCCATTCTATTTCACATGGCATAGACGCACTTGGTACTCACACGACTGAAGGTAAAACGCCGACTCGTTATTGGCCTTTGGATATTGGCATCATTTACTCTCTTCAGGAGCACACTTCCGGCCCCTTCAACCACCACGCACTGAAGACGGGGAAAAATCAAAACCCCCAAACTAGCAAATAAAAATGTACAACGGTAGTGTTTGGGATTTTTGGCACAAAGCAAGGAAAGACAAATTCTGCTCCAATAAAAGGACCAATGTTAACCAAGTGACAGGCAAATATTTAAATTTGTGCGATACCATTTAGTTAATTTTTTTTCTTTTTCTTACCTGAGAACATTCCGATTCTTCATCGGTCAATGGCTTTATTCTAATATAAACAAGCATGTTTCCAGAACCTACAGAGGTCCTTCCCTGTGAAGGAAGCAAAAGCACAATCAAAACAAGTTTTGAAACACGTAAGATTTCATAACTCAACGAGAGAGTTCATACAACACGTCACCCCACACAATGTTCAAATGTATCCTTCAATTTTAACAAGCGTTACGCCTAGGTCCCACGTCGGGGAAGTGATGCGAGTTGACAAAGTGGAAGACGCAGAAAACATGCTATGATATATTTCGCTCACAAGGTTCAGACATATATATGGTGGCGGCCATCTTGGATTTTGACGTGGTGACCCAATTTTCAATAGGGTTCTTCCTTATGCCTAGATACACCTACACACCAGATTAGAAGTTGGTACTTCGCTCATTTTTCAAGATATTCTGCTCACAAGGTTCAGACATACATGGCATCAGATATACATGGCGGCGGTGATCTCGGATTTTGACGTGGGTTGCACCCACACACCAAATTCGAATGCGGCCCTTCGCTTACGCACACACGTATGCACGCCCACATGCACGAACAAACCATAGTCCCCCTTTCGCTCCGCGGTGCGACGGGGGACAATAAACCGAGTACACCCGTTTCCCATGGGGGTGGCAGGAAGGGTCATTCCTCTCTGGGATATATAAATTAAAGTAGATGTACGGTCAGGCCTCCGGAACATGAGGGATGGGTGGTGAAGGAGGAGATGGGTGTTCATTTACCAAGTTTCTTATAGAGCGCTCCAAGTGGCTAAAGCATTCAAGTTTCCAAGTGGCTTAAGCATCCAAGCAAGACTCCATTCAAAACCGTTAAGGAAAGGCTGGCTTGGCAAGTGCCCCAGCTAGCTGCTTTTTCTTCTTCTTTTTTTTTTTATGTAGAAGGCTCCCGGCCCTTTATGAGGGCTATATAAAGGGCTCCCGGCACTTTATATAGCCCTCATAAAGGCCAGCCTTAAATAAAATAACTGCATCAAGAGAAATAAAAGAGAGAGAATGTAAAGTTTAGGAGTGAAAAAGAGTAAGAAAAGTGTATAAGAGTTCTGTTTGCCTGAAAGAGATTGAAGCTAGCCCAGTGTAAGATGGTTCCACAAACTAGAGAAACAAAAGCAGAATTTGTCAACTCGCCCAGAAAAAGAAAAGCTGGAAAAAATTCTGGAAAGGAATTTTTGAAGATTGAAAATAACACAACAAGGAAGCAGAATGGATCCCAAGCTTGGAAAAGAACCCAACCCATTCGTTTGGCCATCAGACCAGTAGAACCAATGTTTCTAATTTTAAAAAGTGCCTTTTCAATTTCCAAAAGAAAAACAAATTGCATTTTAAGAAATAAATTCCGTTTCTTGTTATCAATGGCAAAAAGGGATTCATTTTTCCTCTGGAGCTAACACCTTACTAGAGCAGCACTCGACGACCGATATGCCGACGCCCACATTATTTCATCAACAACAACAACAACATGCATTTTAAAGGCCATTTTCCCTCCTAGAGCGGGGGTTAGCCTTGCGGTCCCCATGACAATCTTCTCCATTTTGCCCTATTTTCTGCATCTCTCCTTGTTAACCCCCTTGCCCGCATTTCTTCTTCCACCATCTTTAGCCAAGTCTTTCTCTGTCTTCCCCGTCTTCTACTTCCTTCTACATTCATTTCCATCACTCTTCTTAACCAGTCACTTTCATCCTTCCTCAACACATGACCAAACTATCTCAACCTGTTCCTCTTCACAGCATCAATCACAAGCTCTATTCCCATCATCTTTCGCAATTCATCATTTGTCTTCCTCTCTCTCAACGATACTCCGCACATCCGTCGAACCATTCGCATTTCCACCCTTTCCAACCTTCGTTGCTGCTCTACGTTCATTACCCATGTCTCGCTCCCATAAATCATAACACTTCTCACACATGCAGCATACACCTTTCCCTTCAGCTTCAACGACACTCCCCTCATCATCAGCACGCCACTCAATTCCCGAAACCTCTTCCATGCACATCTCACTCGAGCAACCGTTGCCGAGTCTGATCCACCTTCTCCATTCAGCATGTCTCCGAGGTAGCAAAATGTTTTCACACCTTCCAGCTTCACGCCGTCTCCAAGATCCAACTCAACATTTCCTCCATCTGCAGCTCCCTCTGTGCACACCTTACATTTGAATGTAGCTGCCACACTGGTAAATGACCCTCTCAGACCACTACATTTTTGATGAACCCACTCAGCGCACATTGTACACTGAATGGAGTTCACTCCGACACACTTCCTACACACAGCACAGGGCCACTTCCCAGTTCTTTCCACCTCACCACATGCTTTACCACTTGCCATCACCTTCGTCTTTCCGATATTCACCTTCAGACCTTTTGTCTCCATACATTCCTTCCACGTGTTCATCTTTTCCTTCAGTCCATCCATACTTTCCGCAATCAACACCAGATCATCTGCATACAACAACTCCCACGGTAAACCCTCCTTTACGTTCTGAGCCAGCACCTCCATCACAGCTACAAATATTAGTGGACTTAGTACCGACCCCTGATGCACTCCCACCTTCACCTCAAACTCACCACTGTTCCCATCCTTCGTCCTTACAGCTGTGCGCGCTCTTTTGTACATTGCCATCACTACTCTGATCAACCATTCCTCCACTCCTAACTTCCTCAATGCCCATGTCAATACTTTGCGTGGAACCCGATCGAATGCTTTCTCCAGATCAACAAACCCAAGAAACAACTTCTTCCTCTTCTCCATGTACTTCTCCTGCAACTGCCTCACAATGAAAAGCGCGTCTGTCGTTCCTCTTCCTGGCATAAATCCAAACGGCATTTTGTCGATCTTCACTTTCTTCCTTATCCTCCTCTCCAACACCCTTTCCAATACCTTCATTCCATGCTCCAATAACTTTATCGCTCGGTACGAGCCACACTCCAGAGGGTCACCTTTCCCCTTGTATAGAGGGACGAGGGTACTCATTTCCCAATCCACTGGAATGCGGCCTTCTTTCACCACCAGATTACAGATCTCTGTCATTCTCTTCACACCCCAACTTCCTGCTGCCTTCAACATATCTCCCACAACTCCCGTCGGCCCTCCTGCTTTTCTACCCTTCATTGCTTTTATCGCTTCCTCAACTTCCTTCTCAGTTATCTTCTCTGCCGGTCCTAAAACTGGGTTACTCTCTATGTTGCCATCCCATTCATTCTCTGTATTCAACAGCATTTCCATATATCTTTTCCATCTTCCTTTAATTCCATCTGGGTCGACAACGATTTGTCCCACTTCATCCTTCAAGCAGCTCACCCCCATCACATCACACCTCTCTTTCGCTATCTGCTTTGCAATCCTGAATACTGCTTTCTGACCCTCTTCCGAATCCAAGCGTTCTCCGAACATTTTCTTACATGCCTCCTGCGCCTTTGCTACCTCTTTCTTTGCAGCCTTCCTGGCTGCCTTATAACTTTCATGCTCTGCTGTTTCTGCTCCCGTACCCTTCGCCTTCTGCCACTCCTTGAACTTCTTCCTCTTCTCGTCAATCCTCTTTCCAACTTCATCATCCCACCACCATGTTTCCGAGTGCCTCGGTGGTCCTTTTGTCCATCCACATACCTCACCAACGGCTCCCAACAGACTAGCTTTCATTGACATCCAACCACTTTCAAGCTCAACCACATCATCCTCGACCCTACTCAGCCTCTCTTTTAATGCCTCCCTTACCGTCACCTCTTTCAACCTCCACACCTTCATTCTCGGTTGGTACTTCACCCGCCGAGCTCTCCTCGCACCTTTCACCCTTACGTCGCAGACAACCAAGTGGTGCTGTGAAACAGCCTCCTCCTTTGTGTCTTTGTGTGTGTGTGTGTGTGTGTGGATCACCTTTGTGTCTCGGAGGTGCACCCTATCTCGCCTACGCACCATCAGGTAGTCAACGGTTGTCGTCGACCCACCTGACGTGTATGTAACAAGCTTATTATCCTCTTTCTGGAACTGAGTATTACAAATCAACAAATCAGCTCCAACAGCAAACTCCAAAATCCTTTCACCTTCTCCATTTCTCACACCATATCCGTAACCCCCATGAACTCCGTCAAAACCATCCATACTCCTTCCCACATGTCCATTTAGGTCTCCTCCTACCTCAACAACTTCCTCATCTATCACGTTTTCCATCAGCTTCTCTATCGCACACCAGAACTTGTCCTTCTCGTCATCGCTCCGACCAACCTGCGGAGCATATCCCGAGATGACGTTCACCAAGAGCTTTCCAATCATCATTTTCACCATCATCAACCTATCACTCACTCCAGTCACACTCACCACACTGTCTACAAACTCCTCAGAAAACAGGACACCAACACCATTCACGCCCTCCAGGCACCCTTGCCACACAAACTTGTATTTCTGTCCCTGCCTACCCTTCACCATTCTCACACCACTTCCCTTCCATCTCATCTCTTGCACACAACATATGTCCACTCTTCTTCTGACCAATACTTCCACCACTTCTCCTGATCTCCCTGTCATTGTCCCTACATTCCATGTCCCAATCCTCAGAAACCGATCTCCACTTTGGGCTGTACCCTGCCCACATGTAGTTGTAATTGTCATGGTCATGGTTCTCATTGTCATGATGGCCCACATTATTTGTGGGCCCACATGTCATGGCCCACATTTTCATCATTACACATAATTGTACCAAGTTTGATTTAAATCCATTCAGCTGTTCTCAAGTTTCACATTTTCACCTGACATGACCTCTGACCTTCGACCTTCAACCTTCAACGCCAACATCTAATCAGCTCATCTTTGCACCATAATGTATAGTTGTACAGAGTTTGGTCAAAATCCCATCACTGGTTCACAAGTTATCTCGTTAACAGCATTAAAGTTCCACATTGATCGGACGGGGCGTTTCCTCCTTTGAATGGTTTTTGATGTACGCTCTTAAAATGCAGACATGTACAGTCGTACATACATATGTACGCGAAACAATTGTTTAACCTCACTTTTTGCTTCACGCGCACATAGTAATGACAGATGGGAAAAATGGAGATAAATGAAACAGGGCACTTTATACCAAGCTAAACTTTATTATAATGTCCATGTTTGTGATAGAGACTGTAAATGACTACATCGCATAATTATTTTTGCCGTTAGTGGTTGTTAAATATAGCTTCATTATAGGATATATTTTCATTTTCTTTGTATTGCAACTGGTAATGTTAAATTTAATCAACTGGTATCTTGATTTATTTCTGACGCACTTCCGGTCATGCAGTGCAGGGTTCTTGGCGAGGACCGCATCGCAACTCAACAACTTTGTGTGCATGCGTATTCAGGAAATAGTGCTGTATATTACCACCGATTTGTATTGATATACTTTCGTTTGAACATTGTTACCACAAGATGTGTTTGCCAAGCCCAGAATTATGCATTGGAATACTTTGTAATGTACGTGTGTGATTATTTAGGCTATGTTCGAATCTAGGGTATTGTTACAGATTCAGCCCTTCCGTGGTGGTGGTTTTCATCCACGTAAAACATTTCTGGTTCGGTATTACTATTCTTATCGGGGTTGGAAGGAAACGGCGATTATTGTTGTTTAAAGGAAATGGTTAATTGCGATTGTGATAAAAGCGCTCATGCTCAATTGTGATTGCGCTCAATCGCTCAATAAAGCGCTCAATTGTGATTAAAAGGTTAAAAGCGCTCATGGTAAAAATGAAACAGGAAATCGGATCGTGCACCGGAAGAGGTCGAGTGAAGAAGAAGAGGTCGTGAGGCAAAGGTCGGGAAAGGCGCGTCGAAGTTCCGTTACGGGCGTGGTCGAGCGAACGTCGCGAGTGAACTTTGAGACCTCGAAAGGAAGTTCGTGCGAGAGGTGTTATCGCCAGAGTATTGAGGAACCTGCATAGTCAGGTATCGGCATTGAGGTTCCGGAGAATCCTTGCCCTCGAGGCTCAGGCTCGAGTGAGAGCCGTCCGCCATTTTGCCCCGCGCGCTGCGTTCATCGGAAAAGGTTTTTGTCGCGTCGGCTGGTCTTACCCTCCGGTGGTCTGCCGGGGAGGGATGTGCACTAAAGCGGCGTTTGAAGATTACACGGCGGTTCGCTGAATTGAGCGGCGAACGTGTACGTCGGCGCGTGTCTTTGGGGATTTTCCATTCTACCGCGAGTTTGCTGGGTGTTGGACCACGTGACTTCTGTGTCGCTTAGATCGCCTACGCCTCGATTGATCTTGATCGAACATTGTTCCAACGATCGCTGGAGCGAACCAACTTCGCCTTGGAGAGTTATAGAGACATTGAGGAGTGCTCGGTTCCATTCACTGGGAGCGCAGCGAGTTATGTGACTTAGTGGTGGTACCATCCTAAGATATATTGATTGTCTGGATTTGCTATCGTTATCGGTGATGTTATTTCTGTGTGATTTTTAATATATTATTGGTTTGTTTATAACCATTGGTGTGGTTTCCTTATCGATTTCGACACGGAATAGCATATATTTTTCTGCCGTGGCTCCTCCCGGGGTTCGGAGGTATACCGGGACCAGGTCGTCAGGGAGAAACACGCAACAGTATACTTAGAGAAGTGTACGTAGTGTGTTCAAAAAGTATCCGACCTTTATTTTTCGTGCGTAAAAAAAAAGAAGCTAGGGAGGCGTTGATTGGTGCACGTATGTAGGCGATCCTAATGCACACGCGTGAATTTTTTCCCACCTGCAGAAGCTGTCATTCGACGGTTGACCGCCGATGAGTGAGGACATGTAAGCGAGCGCCGTCGGATTTTCGTTTTTGACAAAATGACGGAAAAACCTGAACGCTACTGCATCAAATTTTGTGTTTTTTGGCCTCGGGGATGTTGGATGCTTCCATTGTGATGACTGCAGCTTGGTTTCTGGGTCGTACCCATAAACCCAGGACTCATCGCCAGTGATCACTGTGTTGAGGAAGCTGGGATCGCTGTTCACAGTCTCCAGCATGTCCTGTGCGATCTCCAAACGGAGTTGCTTCTGCTCAATCGTTAGCAGCTTTGGTACGAACTTCGCTGAGATTCTCCTGAAGCCCAAATCCTCCTTCATAATGGAATGAACGGTGTTGAATCTTGCGGATCGTTTCCACTTGGGAATCGCCAAGCTTTACACAAAATTTGATGCAGTAGCGTTGTTCAAGTTTTTCCGTCATTTTGTCAAAAACGAAAATCCGACGGCGCTCGCTTACATGTCCTCACTCATCGGCGGTCTGCCGTCGAATGACAGCTTCTGCAGGTGGGAAAAAATTCACGCGTGCGCATTAGGATCGCCTACATACGTGCACCAATCAACGCCTCCCTAGCTTCTTTTTTTTTTTTACGCACGAAAAATAAAGGTCGGATACTTTTTGAACACAGGAGTATACTTATAGAAGTGAGAGAAGGGTATACTTATAGAAGGTATGCCCTGTGTATTGAATTGCAGTGCAATTTATTTATTTGTTACTTTTCGTAAGTACAGTGGGAAATCAAATCTGAAGAAAATAAATAAATAAAAATCGCACACACAAATAAAACAACAATTAATATTTTATTTGTAATTCAACATAATCTTGATATTATTCTGTACTTGACTACATTCTGTTTGATTCAATATCAAGACGGATTCTGTGAATTCCGTCTGTTTTCCACGATCGTGGGAAAAATAAAATATAGATCACTGTTCAATCACTGGCTTTAAACTTTACTTCCTGCATCATTAACACCCAATTTCTGGAGGTATGATTTTCAGTCATTATAGTGCTCTTGTCAATGAATGAATGAATGAATGATCGTTTTAAGGCCATTTCTCCCCGCTGGAGCGGGGGTTAGGCTTGCGGGCCCCATGACAATCATGGTTCCCTGTTTGAGGCAATGTTTTTATGGCCGGATGCCCTCCCTGGCGCCAACCCATAGTCACCTCTTACGATGCGCAGGGATACGGTGTACCTATTCTAAACCGGGGTACACCCCGGAATCATTCATCCCAGCAAGCTGGTACTCAATTTGCCGAGCTCGGAAGGATGACAGGCTGAGTCAACCCCCCTGGCGTTAATTCAGCGATCGACCGGGATTCGAACTCAGGATCCTAAGATCCCAAGCCGGCACCCTAACCGCTAAGCCAACACCTTGTCAGTAAATTACTAATCGTCACTGGAGGTTTGGTTTAATACGAGTGAAACGATTTTTTTTTCAGAAGTGCAATCATTTACTCACCTTCCCTCAGACAGGGGTCAGTGGTTAAACCACTTGCACAGGTGAAATTTGCAAGTCATCTCCTCACACTCATTGGGGGGACGGGGAAGGAAGATTTATTTAATGCGCATGACCTGACCATGGGTACCACAAGCACAAATGCAAAAATTGGTGGAGGCAAGGCCAAGGCATTTTCAATTCCATAACGAACAGACAGATCTACAGACCTTGCCATATTTTAGTAACCATGGAAACACCCACTCTCTCCAAGAGGGGGTGGGATATATATATATATATATATATATATATATATATATATATATATATATATATATATATATATATATACAGTATATATATATATATATATATATATATACAGTATATATATATATATATATATATATACAGTATATATATATATATATATATACAGTATATATATATATATATATATATATATATATATACAGTATATATATGTATACAGTATATATATTCAGTATATATATATATACAGTATATATATTGTTACAGACGCGGTTGTGGATGTTGGTTTACCGAGCGGTTTGGTATGACCGCGTCTGCACAGTTTACCCGATTATACTCGAACGTTGGCCGAGTCGCGCTATGCTAAATCAATTACGGAAAGGACACAACGGCTGGATTAAATGACACGACACCAGGGGTACAGTTCTCAAGACCTCCGGAGGAGGTTATAATATTACGGAACGTTGAGATTACAGGGATGAGAGGTACAGCATAGGAAGGTAGGCACTTAATCACGGTCTTATAGTAACCCCGACAGACGACAGATAAACGGGACAAGACTGACTCACACCGGGATTGATGGCAAGGAAGGGCAGGTAGTCGATGGCTCAAGGTGCACTCTTGGCTCAGGGACAGGATCCACACGGTCCGAAAGATGCAGGGAGGTCTCTCAGCGCTCGGAGGTGGCGACTGGTTCTTCTCACTTCAAGCTCGGGGCGCATCTGACGTCACGTCCGGTAAGTGGCTGCGTATATCCGGCGGGGAGTGACACGCCCTCGGCTCGTTAGCTCCGCCCCAGATGGAATCGGCCCGTTGCTTCTTATTGGGTGCGGGGGTTACCGGGCTCCGCCCTTGACGAGGAGCTGACAGCCATCCCCTTCGTGGTAACCCCGTGGGCGCACATGGCAATGGCGGCTAACCAAGCCGGTGTGAGGACGCACACTCCCCGCACCGCGGCCGCGCCGCCCCCGCTGTGGTTGTAGTTGTTGTTTCATGAGGAAGATGGGAGGAGGTATGGGGAGGTCCTAAACTCACTACTGGTGCCATACAATCACATTCTGGTGCAACGAAGAGTCAGAATTAATGGAAACGAGTCCTTAACTGACATAGACTAAGAATAACTAGCAAGAGGTCCTATAGTTGTCTACGTGAGATGCGGTGAACCTGGGCACGACAGTTAATGGGGGAAAAAGGGGAAGGTCGGTTCTACAGAGTGTTGTTTACAGACAATGGGACTAGGGAATGGGGGATTGGGGATAGTTGGGGAGTACTGGGGAAATAGGGGAATATTTACAAGCGGATATGGAGGCCAAATCCCATATCCGCAACATTGCACCCTTCTCTACCCTCGGGGCGTCCCGACCCGATAAATTTTTACCTATTTTAGTGTGGCACTCAGATGTAGTTCCCTCTACTATTAACTCTACCCTGAGTGCGACAGTTTTACAGATATTCACAAATGAGTAAATATGTCCCCCTGCGACGTTGCACCCTTCTCCTCACAGAAACACACCCACAGGATAACCGAATCGCGGAAAGAATTCGCAAACTAAACATACAGCCGGTAGGGAGCATTATTTACAAGACTACGCTGATATTTACACTATGATCCAGGACCTGTTTTTGGAGGAACACATGCAGATGTTATGCATAGAGAGAGAGCACGCATGCCAGCATCGATACACCAACCCACGAGTGCTCTGTGGCCTTACGGCCTTTAATAATGTGCAGAGCACCCCTTCCAAGCACCAAAAGCACCACCCCATCATGTACAATCAGCACCATCCGGTGCACCAATAAAGTGTTTATAAATCACCGGTGGTGTCGCAGCCGGCCGATGTTCTGCCGCTGGTCTTGCCTTCGTGTGGTGCACTTGGCCTTCTGGCTTCTTTAAAAATAAAGAAAGGTGCCAACCGCGTCCATGTCTGTATTGTGGCCTTCAGGGGGCCAACTAAAAGTGGTTCACCTGTATGGCATAGGTGCCACGTTGACCCATAGGTCCATCCATGGGTGGTGCTTGTCCGCAAAAGAACTGCGGTCCATGGTGGGCGGCCACAAACATTCAAACATTGCGGTCCATATGGTGTATCGATCCAGGCAGCAAGCAGCGAAAGTACAGGCCCACAACTGCGGAGCCAGCACCTCTCTCTCCTCTCTCTCTGCCCCAAAGCCAGATCCTCGGAGGTGGGAGACAAAAGAAGAAAACAAGTGAGTAAGGTGGTAAGGGCGCAAAAGTGCACGCAATACAAGATGATGCACACTGGGGGCACATGGGAACCAGGTGAGACAGGTACGTTCCTACCGTACGCCCCCCCCCCCCCCACCAGGTAACCTACATGGCCCCTCCCTTACCCCTTACTGTATCCACAAAACACAACACTACCCATAAACATCTACTTTACAAATCAACAAACGTCCCTACTGTCTTCCCCGTTCCTCCCATAAACCAAATTCGTCTTCTCTCCCTCCTAACCAATCAAATTTGCCATTTTCAACTCTCATCAAAATTTGCCATCTCCAACTGAACATCAAAATTTGCCATTACCAATTCATCATCAGTCCCTCCTAAGGAGGGAGAGATGGAATCACCCCAATGTCTCATCCACGTCGTGATGCGTCTCACCAATCCACACAGCAATTCTCATTTCCTGCACACAGAACAAAGAAAACACAGGTGTGGAGTCATCATCATCACCACAGGTAAGTGGCTGCGTATGGTGCGACAGGTTCATCAATCCTAACTATTTCCTAAATGACTTTAACAACTTTACATTACCCGGGGTCTTTCTCCTGCCAAACCATTGGCCCTCTTACACTATGGGTTCTAAAAACCAATTCCCATTGACCAAACTGTGGTGCTTTTCAATTTGGGGTCTCACTCCCCCGATTCATCTCCCGGTGCCCTCGCACAATTTCTGGGCTGTGGCGTGTACCTCTCCCAGCGGGTCTACCCACCTGCACACCTCCACCACTGCAGTTGCCTCCGAGCTTACCTGCTCCTTACCCTAACCTAACTACCTGGGGAAGGCCCTCTGGCGCTCTCCCCACTCGGTGCCCTCTCTGGCACTGGGCTACCCGGGTCCGTCCTCCGGATCCTCGGGCCCCATCCACAACTCTACCGGCTCCCAGAGCCCACCTGCGGCCTCACCTGGCCGACATCCTCACAGTGGTGGAGTGCCCAAACCAACTACACACACTAACAGGCTACACGCCCAGCCATTTCCACAACACTAATGCACCCATCCACAATACCATTCTGCAACCGCACCACAAATGCCAATATCCAACCACAATTTACCTATACCCTCTACCTAACACTTACACTACCCGCCCCGGGTATCCGTGATGGGGGTCCACTCTTCCCCCATTCACACCTTCGCACCATGCACACCACTCCGTACCACTTACTCCAACTCTCTCCACACACCTGTACTTGCACACCTGTGCTCTCACTCTTGGTGCCGCCTGCACCCTTCTCTCCCCAAGCGCATTCGCGCTGATCCACAACACTTACTACTCATACACTGCTCCACACACCTGTCCAGTTGCACACCTGTGCAATCACACCTGTTCCATTCTCACACACACGGCATCATCTCAGCTAACTACTCCCTTCTGAAACTTGCGCTTCCCAGTCGTCCCTTTAAACTATTGCGCTCCCTCGTCATTATCATCCACACTAAACTACCTGCGTCCCCACTACAGGTATCAGTCACTATCTAAACCTTAACGTTACCTAATGTCATCTTCTAGGGCCCTATCAATATAACCTAACCCACCTGGGCTAGTTTTCACTGCCATACACCCCATAATCTATTGCGCATTTGCCCCACCATGGGAAGGGTGGCAGGGATGCCACCCTTACCCACCGGGCCCATCGCTCACTACCAATTTTGCACATCAAATTTCAACAAATCAAAAATTTGCCAATCACTACCCATCATCTGCCAATCATTACTGCCAATCCTTTGCCAATCATCAAATTTTGTTTTTTTTCTAATTTTGGGTCCAAAACACTAACCTCATCACACAGTCTACTCACTAATGCCTCTCGGTGCGCCAATTCCTGTCCAAAGCCCGGCTTCGTAAAGCCAAGCCATGAATGCGGGTTGTTCCGTGCCAGCGGCTGGATGCGTCCGGCATTCGGTGCAGGGACGGGGGCTTACCCGTGCCGAGATCCCACGCACCATCTCGGCACGGAGCCATCCAATGTCCCGCTCTCGACCTGCCGGCACGTCTCACCAAAAAGTGGTCGCCATGACGACCCTTTCTATCGGGCTGCCAGCTCCACCTAGTGGAGCACGGACGCGGCCGTTCAAAGCGAGGCCCAGCACGCACCGAGGGCCCGATTCGGCTAAAAGTCGCTCTAACCTCTAAACCGGTTACCGTCGATGCTTCACCTGGACGCTTACACCCCGCAGCCCGTTCCTTGCTCACACATCCAGCCGTTTCCATGCTCCTCGTACCTTTCCTTACTTACACACCCACGTACACCCATTCCACTCACAGCCTTGGTCACACACCTGACCACCGAACACTTTGGCACACATTCGTTGGTCGCACACCTCACCAACACACCTCTTCGCGCCCCCTCCTCTGTGACAATCACAGGTGTGCTCTCATTCGCACACCCAACCACATGCCTCACCACCAACTCCAGCGTGCATTCCCACTCACGCTCTACCATTCCAGGTGTGCATCCTTCCATCCCAGGTGTACATCCTCGCTCACCTGTCACAACCAACTCACTCTCCTTGTCACTCTCACTACTCTCACCTCCATTCTTGACAGCGCTCTCACCTCCATTCTTGACAGCGCACTCACCCTTACTCTTGACAGCGCACTCTTTCCTCATGCACCTGTCCGTCACACACCTTTCTCGCGCACACTCTCCCGTTACACCCTCTGTAACACTCACCACAGGTGTGCATTCTTCCTTGCCTTTGACAGCGCACTCTTTCCCCATGCACCCGTCCGTCACACACCTTTCTCGCGCACACTCTTGCGCACACTCTCCCGTCACACCCTCTGTAACACTTACCACACCGCGCTTCCATGTGCTCCCTCGCACACGCGCTACGACCGACTCATTCTCGCCAGCACCCTCACTCCTTGGCACGCACTTTTTCCTCACACACCCCAGAGTCGGACTTTCTCGCACACCTCCTTTTTCACACACCAGACCTGTCGCACACTTCACCAACGGCCTCTCACGAACACCCGGGTCCATCTCGACCCCCAAGCTTATTAAATCACCTGGCGCATCATACGCACGACCATATTGGTCACCACTTACACCGGGTCCTCTTTCTCTTCGCTTCTCCTCCATCACCTGCGAATCCCTCATCCGGTTAATGAGCACATCATCACGATCCGAACACAGACTTTGGACCAATTCTTTCACTTCCTCTTTGATCTCTTTCTTATCCCCTCTCCGTCGCTTCTTAATTTCGCTTACCCCTTCTTCCACTTCTTCTAATTTCTGCTTCACCTCTTTTATTTCCCGGTGCGTCTCCTCAAGCTCGTCCTCTAAGGCCCCCTTGACCGTTTCTATGTGCGTCCTCACCTGCCGGTCCTTCGTCTCCATTACCTCTACCACCTCGTCCAACCTCGCTGTCAGTCCCTCACGTACCATCTGACATTCCCTCTTCGTCGCTATCAAGTCGTCTTTTAGTTCCTTCTGTGTTACTTTTAACCCTCCTAATACCGCAGTGTTCCTTTGAACCTGCTCCGTTAGTCCTTTTTGTCCCTCCGTCAGCCGTTCCACCTCCTGCGTCAGGTCCTCTATGCCCCCTTGTAACTTTACAGTCCCCTTTCTCACCTCCTTCTCCATGTGCTCCTTACAGTGCCTCACCTCCTCGCGCACTCCTCCGACCTCCTCACTCACTCCTCTTCTGATCTCCTCCCCCATCACTTGCATCTCCTGCCCAGATGCCACCCTCATCTGCTCCATTTCCTCCCTGTGAGCATCCAGTTTGGTCTCTACCCCCATTCTGACCCCCTCTATCTGCTGCCCCATTTGTTTAACTTCCCTTTCCGCTTGGTCCCTCATGTCCCTCAATTTGCCTTCCATCCTGTTTTCTAACCCCTCTAACCCCTTTTTCATCCCTTCCATTTGATTCTCTTGAGCGGCCATTCTGTTTTCTACCCCCATTAACCCATTTTTCACCTCTTTTATCCCGTTGTCTAACCCCTCAAATTTGTCGTCTAACTTCCCAAATTTCTTGTCTAATCCCTTAAAATTATTGTCTAACCCCTCACCGGTACCCCTCGCTTCGTCCCTCATTACCCCCATTTGGTTTCCCATTACCCCCAATTGCTCACTCTGAGCATCCATCCGGTTCCCCATTACCCCCATTTGGCCCTCCAATCGCTCACCCAATCGCTTTCTATCAGCCCTCATTTCCTCCCTCATTTTCTCGCTATTCTGGGCGATAAGGGCCTTCATTTGTATGAAAAAAAGGTTCAAATCTACCAGCGGCGCTACTACTGTCGCGGGCGTGGTCGCCGTGGCCATCTGCGAGGCGCCATTTTGCGCGCCCGCACCCTCGTGCGTGACGACGCTATTTTGCGAATCTGCTACCCTCACTGCTTCGCTCTCCTCTTGTCCCTCAATTTGGTCCTGGATCGACCCTGCCTCACTCTCCCCCACCGGAACCCAGCCGTCTTGGTCTGCAATAGCGCGACTTTCAAAATTCGGGTTTTTATTTTTTTTTGTAAAACACAATCAAATTTCGCCGTTATAATTTCGAGCGCGGGAAACGCGCTCCGGATCGAATTCCACTTCCCGACACCAAAATGTTACCCTAATGGTACAATTGGTGTTCCAAAATTTGGGCCTAACTGAATTTAGTCCCAGGTCCGAATCCAACTCCTCGACACCAAATGTTACAGACGCGGTTGTGGCTGTTGGTTTACCGAGCGGTTTGGTATGACCGTGTCTGCACAGTTTACCCGATTATACTCGAACGTTGGCCGAGTCGCGCTATGCTAAATCAATTACGGAAAGGACACAACGGCTGGATTAAATGACACGACACCAGGGGTACAGTTCTCAAGACCTCCGGAGGAGGTTATAATATTACGGAACGTTGAGATTACAGGGATGAGAGGTACAGCATAGGAAGGTAGGCACTTAATCACGGTCTTATAGTAACCCCGACAGACGACAGATAAACAGGACAAGACTGACACACACCGGGATTGATGGCAAGGAAGGGCAGGTAGTCGATGGCTCAAGGTGCACTCTTGGCTCAGGGACAGGATCCACACGGTCCGAAAGATGCAGGGAGGTCTCTCAGCGCTCGGAGGTGGCGACTGATTCTTCTCACTTCAAGCTCGGGGCGCATCTGACGTCACGTCCGGTAAGTGGCTGCGTATATCCGGCGGGGAGTGACACGCCCTCGGCTCGTTAGCTCCGCCCCAGATGGAATCGGCCCGTTGCTTCTTATTGGGTGCGGGGGTTACCGGTCTCCGCCCTTGACGAGGAGCTGACAGCCATCCCCTTCGTGGTAACCCCGTGGGCGCACATGGCAATGGCGGCTAACCAAGCCGGTGTGAGGACGCACACTCCCCGCACCGCGGCCGCGCCGCCCCCGCTGTGGTTGTAGTTGTTGTTTCATGAGGAAGATGGGAGGAGGTATGGGGAGGTCCTAAACTCACTACTGGTGCCATACAATCACATTCTGGTGCAACGAAGAGTCAGAATTAATGGAAACGAGTCCTTAACTGACATAGACTAAGAATAACTAGCAAGAGGTCCTATAGTTGTCTACGTGAGATGCGGTGAACCTGGGCACGACAGTTAATGGGGGGAAAAAGGGGAAGGTCGGTTCTACAGAGTGTTGTTTACAGACAATGGGACTAGGGAATGGGGGGTTGGGGATAGTTGGGGAGTACTGGGGAAATAGGGGAATATTTACAAGCGGATATGGAGGCCAAATCCCATATCCGCAACAATTTTGTCGCACACCTCACCTGCGGGGCGTTTACAGAGAATTGTCTGTAAACAACACTCTGTAGAACCGACCTTCCCCTTTTTCCCCCATTAACTGTCGTGCCCAGGTTCACCGCATCTCACGTAGACAACTATAGGACCTCTTGCTAGTTATTCTTAGTCTATGTCAGTTAAGGACTCGTTTCCATTAATTCTGACTCTTCGTTGCACCAGAATGTGATCGTATGGCACCAGTAGTGAGTTTAGGACCTCCCCTTACCTCCTCCCATCTTCCCCATGAAACAACAACAACAACTACAACAACAGAGGGGCGCGGCGTGCGGGGAGTGTGCGTCCTCACACCGGCGTGGTTAGCCGCCATTGCCCATGCGCTCCACGGGGTTACCACGAAGGGGCTGGCTGTCAGCTCCTCGTCAGGGGCGGAGCCAGTAACCCCCCCCCCCCCCCGCACCCAATAAGAAGGGCGGACCGATTCTATCTGGGGCGGAGCTAACTAGCCGAGGGCGTGTCACTCCCCGCCGGATATACGCAGCGACTTGCCGGACGTGACGTGAGATGCGCCCCCAGCTTGAGCAGACAAGTCACCATCTCCGAGCGCTGAGTGAGACCTCCCGCATCTTGGACTGGACCGGGTCGATTTTGCCCCTGAGCCAAGGTGCACCTTGAGCCATCGAAGACCTGCCCCTCCTTGCCATCAATCCCCGTGTGTCAGTTTTTGTCCCGTTTATCTGTCGTCTGTCGGGGCTAGATAAGAGTGTGTCTAAGTGCCTGCCTTTCTATGCTGTCCCTCTTGTCGTTGTAATCTGACCTTCCGCCCTAATATAACCTCCTCCGGAGGTCTTGAGAACTGAACCCTTGGTGTCGTGTCATTTTAATCCAGCCGTTGTGTCTTTTCCATCATTGATTTAGCATAGCGCGATTTAGTCAACGTTCGAGTATAATCGGGTAAACGTGCAGGCGCGGTCATACCAAACCGCTCGGTAGACCAACATCCACAACCGCGTCTGTAACAATTGGTGTCGAGGAGTGGAATTCGGACCTGGGACTAAATTTATTAGGCCCAAATTTTGGAACACCAATTGTACCACTAGGGTAACAATTGGTGTTGGGGAGGTAGATTTCGATCCGGAGCGCGTTTCCCGCGCGCGAAATAAAACGGCGAAATTTGATTTGTTTTACGGAAATAAAAACCCGAATTTTGAAAGTCACGCTATGGCGGATCAAGACAGCTGGGGTCCGGTAGGGGAGAGTGAGGCAGGGTCGGTCCAGGACCAAATTGAGGGACATGAGGGACAGGAGGAGAGCGAAGTAGTGAGGGCGGCAGGGTCGCAAAATAGCGTTGTCGCGCACGTGGGTGTAGCGGCACCAAATTTAGCCGCGGCCGTGGTCGCGGTAGCCGAACCCGAGATGCCAATGAATTGGAACCTGTTTATGAAACAGATGATGGCCTTTATGGTAAAAACAGACGATAATTTCAAAGGGATGGAAAACAGGATGGGAAACCAAATGGGGGTAATGGGGAACCGGATGGATGCTCAGGGTGAGCGATTGGAGGGCCAAATGGGGGTAATGAGGGACGAAGCGAGGGGTACTGGTGAGGGGTTAGACAACGGGATAAAAGAGGTGAGAAATGAGTTAATGGGGGTAGAAAACAGAATGGCCGCTCAAGAGAATCAAATGGAAGGGATGCAAAAGGGGTTAGAGGGGGTAGAAAATAGAATGGCTGCCCAGGAGAATCAGATAGAGGGAGTGAAAAATGGGTTAGAGGGGTTAGAAAACAGGATGGAAGGCAAATTGAGGGACATGAGGGACCAAGCGGAAAGGGAAGTTAACCAAATGGCGCAGCAGATAGAGGGGGTCAGAATGGCGGTAGAAACTAAACTGGATGCTCACAGGGAGGAAATGGAGCAGATGAGGGTGGCATCTGGGCAGGAGATGCAAGTGATGGGAGAGGAGATCAGAAGAGGTGTGAGTGAGGAGGTCGGAGAAGTGCGCGAGGAGGTGAGGCACTGTAAGGAGCGCATGGAGAAGGAGGTGAGAAAGGGGACTGTAAAATTGCAAAGTGGTATAGAGGAGTTGACGCTGGGAGTAGAACAACTGACAGTGGGACAAAAGGAGTTGGGGGAACAGGTAAAGAAGAACACAGCGGTAATAGAGGGGTTAAAATCGACGCAGAAGGAGATGAAAAAGGACGTAGGGGTAATTAAAAAAGAGTGTCAGACGGTACATGAGGACTTGACGAGAAAAATGAACAAAGTGGTAGAGGTGATGGAGGTTAAAGAGCGGGAGGTGCGGGAGCACATAGAAAAAAATAAAGTGGAGTTAGAGGAAGAACTTAAAGGGGCGCACGAGGAGATGAAGGAGGTGAAGCAGAAATTAGAAGAAGTGGAAGAGGGGGTGAGCGAAATGAAGAAGCGACGGAGAGGGGATAAGAAAGAGATAAAAGAGGAGATAAAAGAATTGGTCCAAAGTCTGTCTTTGGATCGTGATGATGTGCTCATTAACCGGATGAGGGATTCGCAGGTGATGGAGGAGAAGCGAAGAGGAAGAGGACCCGGTGTAAGTGGTGACCAATATGGTCGTGCGTATGATGCGCCAGGTGATTTAAGAAGCTTGGGGGTCGAGATGGACCCGGGTGTTCGTGAGAGGCCGTTGGTGAAGTGTGCGACAGGTCTGGTGTGCGAAAGAGGAGGTGTGCGAGAAAGTCCGACTCTGGGGTGTGTGAGGAAAAAGTGCGTGCCAAGGAGTGAGGGTGCTGGCGAGAATGAGTCGGTCGTAGCGCGTGTGCGAGGGAGCACATGGAAGCGCGGTGTGGTAAGTGTTACAGAGGGTGTGACGGGAGAGTGTGCGCGAGAAAGGTGTGTGACGGACAGGTGCATGGGGAAAGAGTGCGCTGTCAAAGGCAAGGATGGAGGTGAGAGTAGTGAGAGTGACAAGGAGCATGAGTTGGTTGTGACAGGTGAGCGAGGATGTACACCTGGGATGGAAGGATGCACACCTGGAATGGTAGAGCGTGAGTGGGAATGCACGCTGGAATTGGTAGTGAGGCACGTGGTTGGGTGTGCGAATGAGAGCACACCTGTGATTGACACAGAGGAGGTGACCGAGGAGGGGGTGCGAAGAGGTGTGTTGGTGAGGTGTGCTACCAACGAATGTGTGCCAAAGTGTTCGGTGGTCAGGTGTGTGACCAAGGCTGTGAGTGGAATGAGGGTACCTGGGTGTGTAAGGAAAGGTACGAGGAGCATGGGCACGGCTGAATGTGTGAGCAAGGAACGGGCTGCGGGGTGTAAGCGTCCAGGTGAAGCATCGACGTTAAACGGGTTAGAGGTTAGAGCGACTTTTAGCCGAATCGGGCCCTCGGTGCGTGCTGGGCCTCGCTTTGAACGGCCGCGTCCGTGCTCCACTAGGCGGAGCGGGCGGCTGGATAGGAAGGGTCGTCATGGCGACCACTTTTTGTTGAGGCATTCCGGCAGGTCGAGATCGAGCCATGGGATGGCTCCACGCCGAGGTGGTGCGTGGGATCTCGGCCCGGGTAAGCCCCCGTCCCTGCACCGAGTGCCGGACGCATCCAGCCGCTGGCGCAGAACAACCCGCATTCATGGCTTGGCTTTACGAAGCCGGGCTTTGGACAGGAATTGGCGCACCGAGAGGCATTAGTGAGTAGACTGGGTGATGAGGTTAGTGTTTTGGACCCAAAATTAGAGAAAAACAAAATTTGATGATTGGCAAGGGATTGGCAGTAGTGATTGGCAGATGATGGGCAGTGATTGGCCAAATTTTTGATTTGTTGAAATTTGATGTGCAAAATTGGTAGTGAGCGATGGGCCCGGTGGGTAAAGGTGGCATCCCTGCCACCCTTCCCAGGTGGGGGCAAATGCGCTATCGCTTATGGGGTGTATGGCAGTGAAAACTAGCCCGGGTGGGTTAGGTTATATTGTAGGGATCTAGCGAAGATGACATTAGGTGACGATAAGGTTTAGTTAGTGACTGATACCTGTAGTGGGGACGCAGGTAGATTAGTATGGATGATAATGACGGGGGAGCGCAATAGTTTAAAGGGACGACTGGGAAGCGCAAGTTTCAGAGGGGAGTAGTTAGATGAGATGATGCCGTGTGTGTGAGAATTGGACAGGTGTGATTGCACAGGTGTGCAACTGGACAGGTGTGATTGCCCAGGTGTGCAACTGGACAGGTGTGTGGAGCAGTGTATGAGTAATGAGTGTTGTGGATCAGCGCGAATGCGCTTGGGGAGAGAAGGGTGCAGGTGGCACCAGGTGTGAGAGCACAGGTGTGCAGGTACAGGTGTGTGGAGAGAGTTGGAGTAAGTGGTACGGAGTGGTGTGCATGGTGCGAAGGTGTGGATGGGGGAAGAGTGGACCCCTTTCACGAGTACCCGGGGCGGGTAGTGCAAGTGTTAGGTAGAGGGTATAGGTAAATTGTGGTTGGATATTGGCATTTGTGGTGCGGTTGCAGAATGGTATTTGGATGGGTGCATTAGTGTTGTGGAAATGGCTGGGCGTGTAGCCTGTTAGTGTGTGTAGTTGGTTGGGCACTCCACCACTGTGAGGATGTCGGCCAGGTGAGGCCGCAGGTGGGCTCTGGGAGCCGATAGTTGTGAGTGGGTGCCTGAGGATCCCGGGTGTGGATCGGGCAGCCCAGTGCCAGAGAGGGCACCGAGTGGGGAGAGCGCCAGAGGGCCTTCCCCAGGTAGTTAGGTTAGGGTAAGGAGCAGGTAAGCTCGGAGGCAACTGCAGTGGTGGAGGTGTGCAGGTGAGTAGACCCACTGGGAGAGGTACACGCCACAGCCCAGAAATTGTGCGAGGGCACCGGGAGATGAATCGGGGGAGTGAGACCCCAAATTGAAAAGCACCACAGTTTGGCCAATGGGAATTGGTTTTTAGAACCCATAGTGTAAGAGGGCCAATGGTTTGGCCGGAGAAAGACCCCGGGTAGTGTAAAGTTGTTAAAGTCATTTAGGAAACTAGGGCATGCCCGTACTATATATATATCTAAAATTATATCCCCCCCCCTATTTACATGAAATGGTTTGGTCCAAAGCGAACGGCTTGCGAGTGGTGACAATCCCCCCCCTCTATTTACATGCAATGGTTCGGTCCAAAGCGAACGGCTTCCGGAGTTTGGTAAAGAAATCGCCATCGCGTACACAAACGCGCAGGAAAGCGAATGAATCGCAAATTCGTTTTTATTAGTTGTAAAACATAATGCCCAATTATTCAATTAGCGCCAACGTATTTTGGCTGTTTGCAATTTAATCGCAAGGCAAAGTAGAAAGAGAAGAGGGAAAAAAAGAAAAGCCTTGCCTTGCTGCAAACAGCTGCTGCAAACAACAACAACAGGGAAGGCTGCACTGTCCGGAAGTTGGCATATCGCAGTTACGATTATTTTAGTGTTAATGGCCAATTATTCAATTAGCGCCAACGTATTTTGGCTGTTTGCAATTTAATCGCAAGGAAAAGTAGAAAGAGAAGAGGGAAAAAAAGAAAAGCCTTGCATTAACGCATTAACGCTTGCATTGCATTAACGGTTCGGCACACGTGATAGCTCGCTGCTCTCTGATTGGTTGAAGCGTTTTTTGGACATAGCTCGGTAGGTACTTGTCCGATTAATTTCAAACCTTGAAAAGGCACATCCTCGGGTCCCCAGCAATATACCTGGCAAGTTTCAAGTATATCGGACCCGTGGTTGTCGAGAAACAGCGGTCACAGACAAACACACAGACACACAGACACACAGACACACAGACACACAGACAGACACACAGAGATTACTGGAATTATAGATAGATAGTTAGGATTGATGAACCTGTCGCACCATACGCAGCCACTTACCTGAGGTGATGATGATGACTCCACACCTGTGTTTTCTTTGTTTTGTGAAGGAAGGAGGATTGCTGTTGGATTGGTGAGACGCATCACGACGTGGATGAGACATTGGGGTGATTCCATCTCTCCCTCCTTAGGAGGGACTGATGATGAATTGGTAATGGCAAATTTTGATGTTCAGTTGGAGATGGCAAATTTTGATGAGAGTTGAAAATGGCAAATTTGATTGGTTAGGAGGGAGAGAAGACGAATTTGGTATATGGGAGGAACGGGGAAGACAGTAGGGATGTTTGTTGATTTGTAAAGTAGATGTTTATGGGTAGTGTTGTGTTTTGTGGATACAGTCAGGGGTAAGGGAGGGGCCATGTAGGTTACCTGGTGGGGGGGGGGGGGCGTACGCTAGGAACGTACCTGTCTCACCTGGTTCCCATGTGCCCCCAGTGTGCATCATCTTATATTGCATGCACTTTTGCGCCCTTACCACC